>NW_021635959.1:0-407132 GCF_004799145.2 Neltuma alba | reverse complement strand
CTGCTTTATTAAAAGCAGCCCTCTTTTTTCCTGGGAGTGATGCCGGGAGAATCGTGGAAACATCACATAAGCAACTTCGCACACAATGACTGACGCAGTCGATCGCTTTCTCCAGAATACATAAAGCAAGAAAAAGAAGTCTAGTTAGAAATTAATTAAAGAAAAAATACTGGAAGGTTCTTAAAAAAAAGAAGATAATAACTAAAAATTTAAAAAATGAGTAATAAAATGAGCAGCTGAAACTTATTATTATTTTTCTGCTCTAAAACTTATTATTAAGTTGCTATTGAATTTTTTAATGGATATGTTTTTGTTTTGTTGGAGCTTATTGCAATTCTCCTTTAGTTAAATACGCAGTGAGAGATGAAGATTTCTGGAATCAAAATGAGTCAAGGTGAGAGAGTAAGGAGGAAAAATGTACAACAGCGTGAAGGAGGGGCCTATGCCTTTTTGAAACTACACTAACGAGTAACGATACCTCCATGACAAGAGACACTGTTTTAATAATGTGCGTACAAACCCATTGCTTTCAGGTAAATGAAAAAGAACAAGAGAAACTTTGACAATTCTGTACATTACACACAATTTCGCCATCTGCCCCGCACCCTTTGGATGCGCCACACGCCCTCATAGTCCCACCGCTGTGCCGCTCCTGCCCTTTTCTCCCATTATTTCCAATTTTTATTATTATATATATGAATATAAAATATGCATTATTGCCTTTTTTTTTAAAAAATTGGGAAATGGATCTTATATATCTTTTCCCTTGTATCCCGCCACCAATAATTGACGCAATCATCCACAATTATCATATTACTTTGTCTTGTGCACGCACCCGCATCTGCCACTTCCTCCGTTTTTCTGGTTTTTTTCCCTGAAAAATAAAATAATTAGGTAAATAAATATATCACATTTTCTAAAATAAAAAAAATAGAAAATTAGATTAGATGATTGGCCCCGTGAATTGCTCAGAACTGACTCTTTTATTACCCGCACTGACTCAAACTACCCTGCTGGTATTACTCTTATGGCTGGACTTTTATTGTTTTTGACTCGTCCGTTGTGTTACTTTTTATCATTTATATATAAAAACTAGTTTAATATTTAATTTGATTTTAAATATAAAATCACATTTATTTTATTTCTTATACTAATTCATTTTTAAAGTAGTTCTTACAGTAGCACACATGTTTAAAGCCCTATCAAATAATAATTATAGCTAATCCATATGATTAGTAAGGGTATTTAAAAAAAATAATACCTAATTATTATAGATATGTAATTTAACAAACTTTTTAATCTATTTAAATTATTCAACCACTCTTATATTAAGCAACAGGTATAGTATATAAACTATGTGCCCAAAATTTCAATCCCCCCTTTTTTTGGTTGTTTTTTATATTATAAACTCGTTTTGCATATTTGCCCCGTCTCCTTATTAGCGATGTAATCGAGTTTTCTTTTTCATATATTATGTTTTAAGACTAAGATTGCCTAGGTTGGTTTATTTCGTTTCTGCTGTGTTTTTTCAAAAACAAAGATATCATTAAAATGTCGGCCATTAAAATTAAAGAAAAGGAGGAGGCCATTATCCTATGATTCGGTGGTGCCCATGTCCAAACAACAGTTTTTGGCCAAAACAAACAATATTCATTCGTTAATAAAAAACCTTAATGTGAATCAAACTGCCGCCGCCGACGATTTAGATAGTAAATTGTTTTGAAAGCAGGTGCTACTAATTAATATGAGAATTACCTATATTATTCTTTTGCATTGATTCGCTCTTGCGCCTTTTTTCCCCCTTCTCATCAAAATGAATACGACCTGTAACTATAAAGAAGTGGTCGGTGGCATGTTTAAAAGGGTGACGTATATAAAATACTAGTATATGAATTAAAAAAGAAGGCCGAATATTAAGGAAATGGAATTGGAGAGAGAAATAAAACGAAGCCCTCGACTCGACTCGAGCTTCATTCGTTCATATTCAGCAAAGTCAGATAACAAGATATGAAATGAGTATCCCATTTTCTGTCAATTCATGTGGAAATTGGAGTTGCCTGACTTCACAGCCATCTCTTCTTTGAATAATATTAATAGGTGAATTCAAAACTAACCAGTACTGTGTATTAAACCTTGTTGTGTCTCAAAAATTATCATGAACCCCCCTTGGGCCAACTTCTAAATTCTTATTTACTAAAACTATTTTTGGTATTTTCTATTTCCTCTTATTTAAAATAAAAATTACATTAAACCCAAGAATAATATACATAAAATTCACCAAGTCAAGATGAACAGTTCAGTTAACAATGATGGTTGAAAAGCTGAGGGAGAGAGAGATCATTTTGTGATTTTGTAATGCTAGACAATTAAAACACACTAATTTTATGATATTATCATGCTAGTGGTGTTAGGCGTGGAAGAATTAATTTGTGGAATATAATCACAAATTGGTTTTTTCTTTGCGTGATGAACTTTGTTTGGCATATGCAAACAAATAAACGACTCCCCCAGTGACGCCGACGGATTTGTAATCACATATATTTTCATGCAAAAATGACATTGAAAACACAAATCATCAACCTTACAGAGAATGACAAATGTTCGTGTTGCAAGAAATTCCTAAATTCATCGTCTCGTACAAACATCATTATATGCTCGCGAATCATATTTACTTATAATTATCTATATTAAGAAGAAGAAGAAGAAGAAGAAGAAAAAGCTCTAAGAACGTTTGGTTGTTAATATATTGAAGAACCCGAGAAGAATGTATACTTGCTTGCTAAGGAAAGCGGATTCCCTGGAACTTTTTGGGGGAAGTAGAAATGCTTCCATGTGGTGGAGAAACCTTTGGTTGCACCAGGAAAAGCTGAAATGTTTGAGAGCGCATGCCATTTTGGAATAATGCCATAGTGTCTTACAAAAATGAGATAAACAGCCAACGATGACCATCATCAATGGACATAATAATAATAATAAAGGGGATGTGTGAATTTACGATTTATAAACACTTATAAGTATTTTTACACGAGGAAATAAAATTTTTATCATATACTTAATTACTACATATTTTATACTCTAAATTATGATTAAAAAATTACTTTTAAACTATTTCAAACAAGTTTGTTGAACATTAAAAAAAGATATGGTTAACACGAGAGATAGGGGAATGAGTTTTATGTTAAAATTCGAAGGAGGAAGAATTTTTGCGTTGGTTAAAGAAAAATGATGGAGGATATATGTCATACAGGAGAGAAAAAAAAACAAGGTGATGACAATGGCCGAATTTATGCATTTGGTGCCGTGAACTGTCGGAAAAAGGACACGCGTATCAAGGGAAACAGGATATACTAGCGACTTCATGAAACTGACCATTTATCTTAATCATTCCACAAATATATATATATATTATATATATTTATATCTGAACCTGGTCTCTCATATGTATGTCATGCACAGGTTAAACAGTTCTTAATTCATATACTGTCACACTTACTACCCAACCTTAAAAGCTCTATTGCTTCTGGTCACCCCTTTGGTTATATTATAAATACTCAATTTTGCGCTTTATAAGAGGATATTCTTTTTATATATTTATTTTGTACACTATAAAATTATTTAAAATATGTTGATCCACACCTTGCCACTGTGCTGTCTTGAGCAGCTTCTTCTTGTTTGTCTGGGGCTAAGGCTTGTCATTCATTAAGAAGGACACTGAGTATATTTGTAGGGGGGCCATCATCCGAAGGATTAGTGATTAATTAATGTTCTTAACAAGCAATTCCATCGACTGCTAAAAAATCAAACCTCCTGTAAGTACAAAATTACGTTAGAAAATACTCCTATGCAAGTTTCATAATGTCTGAATTTTAATCCGTAGCATCAAATATCATACACCTCCTCCGTTATTATCATGCAAGTAACAAATTAGGAGAATTTTTTTGTTATCAAATGTAAGAAATTTCGCAGACTTCGATGAATTTTTAATGTCATCTTTACAAAAATACCCCTCAAAAGTAATCACTGGACTCTGCCTTTTTGGATGAAGAGCAGTAACAATTGACCCAACTACATGTCTTTCTCGGGGCAAAATAAGACAGATACTGTATAATGCTCAAAGGGCCATCTTACAAACTAATATGAAGCCCACTTTTTGCACCACTCCAAGCCCAATCTTGTCTGGGCTTTCTGGAATGCCTTCCTCGATCGATTAAGGGGGTGTTTGGATAGAAACCAAACCATTGTTTCAGAAGTGCTTTTACGGATTACGAAGTAAATATGTGGAGGAGGTTACCTCGTTTTGCGGAAAAGTGATTTTGAAACCTAGGTTTTGGTTTTGCCAAACACCCCCTAAGTCACGTGTTGAAGTTAGATTATTTGAGGAATGTTAGGTCGGAGAAAATTAGGTGGGAGAGCCACATCGTGCCCAACACGTGTTATGACATTAGGATTCCATCATTAAATGCTCCGAAATTCAGTACTGTCTGAATTCAATTAATTACTTGTACGTCCAATCGTTGGATGATTTATTATTATCTTTAATTTTGTACTGCTTTGAATTCAAAGTGGACGTCAGCTGTTGGTGAAGTCATCAATGGACAGATATGTTGTCTATGAATAAGAGAACATTTAAGCACGGAGGGCATTCTGTTCCTTATCTTGCATTATCTTTTTAAAAATAATTTTACAATCTATAAAATTAATATGTAAAAAAATTTTCATCTTACTTTAGATAAAAATATATTTTTAAATACTTGTAGTGTTTTCCAAACACCCATAACTCTTCTCTTTTTATTTGGAAGTTCCTAATTTTTAAATTGATTTGGTTCTTTTGACAATATTCAGCATAAGATTATCTAAAAATTAAATATATTTTTATTAATTTTATTTTTAATTAATTCTATTCTACCTTTTTTTTTCATATGTTCTCTTTTATTTTTGTTCTTACTATTTCTCTTTGTCACTGCTACCTTCTTATAAGTAAAAGTATATCTAAAAAATTATATATTTCTTGTGTATTTATTATTTTTAATTAACTTTAGCAAATTTTTTAAATAATGTAATTAGGTTATTATGATCTTGTAAAAAGGACGGGAATGAGTGTAAATAAAAGAAGGCAATTTTCAAGACTGCAAATATGGTTTATTCAGGAAAGTATGCCCATGTATTTTGTTGTTTAATTTGAAAAACTAAAAATTAAAGGTTGAAATCGTCTTTATTATCGGTTGAAGTGTTTTTTTTTTTTTTGGTGGTGGGGGGTAGGTACTTCATAATGTAAAATTTCTGCAAATAATAATGACATATTAATGAATCATTTTTCCAGAGCAACCCTCTTGAAGTGATGGTCACAGTTGAGAAGTTAGGGGTTCCAGCTTAGCATTCAATAAAGGATACTTTTACAAGGTTATATTCCTTTTTTTTTTTTGGAAATAACTGAGACTTGCAAATAAGGTTATTAAACTTGCAATGGTAATTTAAGGTGGGATCTCGTTAAGAAAATGTTGTGCCGCTCAAAAAGCAAAATATGATTAATTTAAACCTGTCATATGTGAATATGTGACCAGTAGGAGTAAAGTCTAATAAAAGAATTAGTCTTTCATAACGTGGCGAATCAAAGTTAGAATTCTCATTGAGAGAGGTACTCATATTTACTATCTGACAATGTCTTAAGCATAATTATCTCTAATAAAATGATAATATGTGATTAAAAAAATTGTCATATATGATTAGGATGGACAAATTGATTTGAAAACCCAAGATTGATGAACAATTTTATCGTCTCTCAGCTCTCTGGTTTTGAAACATTGGTATGCTAGCTAGACGCATCTTTATTCATAAAATATGCTGCATTATTAACGGTTTGTGTATAGTAGACTAGACTTTCTATAAAAATGTTTTTAATCATGGGTTTTTTGGTATATATTCCTTAATGAAATCCATACTTTGAGGGGGGAAATCATAAACTTAAAAAGTAAAGTGTATTGAAATCTGACATTAAGGCTAAAAAAAACTCTCCATCTAGTTTTTATATTTTAAATTGGAGCTAGTATGATTTTGGTTTAGGAGGCTTGGGGACAATCCACAGAGAATCGGAATCCTTTTCCAGACGCAGATTGTTGAATTAATCATAATCTTGACGAAAAAAAAATCATAATCATCTGACAGCTCCAAAACACCAATTCCATGCTTGGCCACTAGTCTTCTCTGTGCGTTCACATCGCCTCCCTCCTCGCCCACATCTTTGATTCCTAACATCTACGAGTTTTCCCACCCCACCATCCTCCTTGGTCCTTGCAAGCTCCGATTCGCTACTCTTTGACTCTTCTCCCCTTGTCTTCAATGGCGTCTTATCTGCAAGTGCTTTTTAACATAAAAACTAGATAATTAATTTGAAAAGATTAAAAAAATTAGCTAAGATAGTTAATTGTGACTTTTCTAAATTACTTTTTTTAATTACATGCATTAAAACCGTCTCTTAGTGAAACTCAGTATAATTAATTAGGATATTTTAAAAAAATACTATAAATTTAATAGGCAAAATAAATTGAAATTTTATATTTATAACAACTAATTAATTTTTATATTAAGGGTATTCTATGAGAGGCCAAAAAAATTGACTGTTAGGAATAGCAATTTATTATTTCGTTGATTATAATACTCCTCCGGTCCTTAATATAGAACTCAATTGTTGAGTTGGTTTTAATTCTAAATATAAGACCCATTTCTTATATTTATCAATTTTCTCTAAATTACTTCTATGGATACTCCTTCAACCATAATTAAGTAAAAAAGGAAGAGGGGATATTAAGAAAGATGATCATGATATTTTAAGAAAAACATGTCACATTTCTTATAACTAACTAACTTACTTAACTTTCTTAATCTAATTAAATTAGTTAAATGAGTCTTATATTAAGGACAGGAAGAGCAATAAATTAGAGGCAGTTGGCTCTGGTTCTATATATATAATAGTAATAATGCTGTGTATGAGGCTGTTCTGTTGTAGGACTTGTAGTTGGCATATAGAGAAAGAGAGATCAGAAGAAGATGAGCTCTCTGCTTCCGACCTCCAACGTAGTTGGTGATGATGCAGCAAAGAATCCTCCCACAAGTTCCATGCGGCTTGATCTTCCTCAGAAGCATGGCGATGTTGTCGATGCCGGAGCCCTCTTTGTTCTTAAATCCAAAGGTATCATCCTTCTCCTTCTCTGCTCTCCATTCTCAGGAGCTATCCCCTGATATGATCTCTGTAATGTTTCTTCACTCAACACTTTTCTTCTCAAAGAAGAAGTGTGATTCCTCCCAATTCCTGCTTGCGAGGGATGAGGCACATGGTTTTTTTTTTTGGGGGGGGGGGTTCTATTTTTTCTTATTATCGTTATTATTATCTACTTGATATGATCATCAACGATTATGATTTATTTATCATTATTATTATCATTATAATGGCAGGATCGTGGGTGCACTGTGGCTACCACCTCACGACCTCCATAGTAGCACCACCACTGCTTAGTCTTCCATACGCCTTCACGTTCCTGGGCTGGACAGGTGGTCTCATCTGCTTGGTTGTTGCGGGCATCGTCACCTTCTATAACTACAATTTATTGTCCCTGGTTCTGGAACATCATGCTCAGCACGGCCACCGTCTGCTCCGATTCCGAGACTTGGCTCACCACATTTTAGGTTTTATCATCTTCCCTCAAGTCTCTAGTTTTTTTTCCACTACCTTTCCTTGCCAGCCCCTCAAATATTTAGCTATAGATACTGTCATTGTCTTCCCTACTCCGCTACACAATACTACTCCCTTTGGTTACACACAAAAGCGCAAACTTTGCAATAGGGCTTAGGAAACGACAAGCCCAAATTATATGGCCCAGTCAAATGGCCCAAGTATTCCATATTTGTTTCAATGAATGGCAGGCCCAGCTTGGAGTCGGTTTTTTGTGGGGCCAATTCAATTCGCAGTCTGCTACGGCGCTGTTGTGGCCTTCATGCTTCTGGGTGGACAATGTATGAAGGTAAATAATTGACCTCAAATCCTTTAACATTCTCACCGCTTTTACGGAAATGAAATCTATCTGTTCTTGAATAATGAAGGCAATTTACGTGGTGGCAAACCCAAATGGGAGCATGAAGTTGTACGAATTTGCGTTAATATTCGGATGCTTGATGCTAATATTGGCTCAGCTTCCATCGTTTCATTCGCTGAGGCACATCAATATGGTGTCTTTGGTTCTCTGCCTCGCCTACAGTTTTTGTGTTACTGGCGCTTCCATTTATATTGGTATTTCTGCTTCATTAATTCCTTCGCAAGTTTCCACTTGTATTTCCCTTTTCATTATTGCACTTAGTGACATGCCATTTTTACCCAAATTCCTGCAGGTAACTCCTCCAAAGGCCCACCAAAGGATTATTCTCTGCCTGGCGATACAGAGACTCGTCTGTTCGGAATCTTCAATGCTATTGCCATCATTGCCACCACTTACGGAAATGGAATCATTCCTGAAATTCAGGTTCCCACCAAGTCAACTAACTACTTCACACTTTTCGAAGCACCAACCACATCGAGATTTCGTGTTGTGTGTGGTTGTGAATATGAAATTTGTCTTCTTTTGTTTTCCTGGGTTTACAGGCAACATTGGCACCCCCTGTAAAAGGGAAGATGTTCAAGGGACTGTGTGTTTGTTACTTGGTACTCATAGTGACATTCTTCAGCGTTGCAATCTCTGGTTACTGGGCATTTGGGAACCATTCTGCTGGCCTCATCTTAAACAACTTTGTTGATCAGGGGAGGCCTTTGACGCCCAGGTGGTTTATTTATATGACCAACATTTTCACCATAGCTCAGCTTTCAGCTGTCGGGGTGGTACGTATCCCTTATCTTCAACCTCCATTTTCTGCGTTATCTATATCTATAGTTCCAATTCTTTATCGAGTGCACAAATCAAAAAACCGTTGCTAAATCATACATAATGCGTAAGGATGAAGAGTGAAGTCTCAACATAACTGTATGGTGTGCAGGTTTACCTGCAGCCTACGAACGAAATGATGGAACGAATATTTGCGGACCCAAAAAGAGCAGAATTTTCGATGCGCAATGTGATCCCCAGAGTGATTACTCGGTCATTGAGTACTGCTCTGGCAGTTGTTATAGCAGCGATGCTTCCATTTTTTGGGGACATAAACGCACTCATCGGTGCTTTTGGTTTCACTCCGCTTGACTTCATCTTGCCAGCGGTTTTCTTCAACCTCACTTTTAAGCCATCCAAGCGAAGTCCCATTTTCTGGCTGAACGCCATTATTGCTGTCACCTTCTCTGCTTTGGGAGCTATAGCAGCTGTTGCAGCAGTCAGACAAATAGTCCTTGACGCCAAATATTACCGATTGTTTGCTAATGTATAATCTATTAATTAGGGGTCTTCAATCTTCATGGGAGGAAAATCTCACAATGCCTATCCGAACCCACTAAAAGCATACTCAGCCCAACCCCAAAAAAGCAGCTCAAACTTTTTAAATAATGTAATCCGGTTGTTATGATGTTGTAAAAAGGACGGGAATGCGTGTAAATAAGAGAAGGCAATTTTCAAGACGGCAAAATATGGTTTTGTTCACGAAAGTATGCCTATGTATTTTGTTGTTTTAAAAAACTAAAAGTCAAAGGTTGGAATCATCTAACACGTGATGATGATTGGGCGAAGTGTTTTTTTTTTTTCCCAGGAGTAGGTGCTTCATAATGTAAAATTTCCGCAAATAATAATGACATACTCCTCCGATCCTTAATATAGGACCCATTTAACTAATTTAATTAGATTAAGAAAGTTAGGTAAGGTAGTTAATTATAAAAATTGTGACACGTTTTTTAAAATACCATAATCAGCTTTCTTAATACCCCTCTCTATCTTCTACTTGATTATGGTTGATAGAGTATCTATAGGGATAATTTAGAGAAAATTGATAAATATGAGAAATGAGTTTTATATTTAGGACCAAAACCAACTCAACAATTGGGTTCTATATTAAGGACCGGAAGAGTATTAATGAATCATTTTTCAAAGCACCCTTCGAGAAGTGACGGTCATAATTGAGAAATTAGGGACAACAGCTTCGTATTCAATAGAGGATACTTTTTCAAGGTCATATTCTTTTTTGAAATAATTGAGACTCGCAAGTAAGTTTATTAAACTTGCGATGGTAATTTAGGGTCTGATCTTATTGAGGAAATGTTGTGTGGCTCAAAAACCAAAATATAGTTAATTTAAATTCATCATATCATATGTGATTATGGTGGACAAATTAATCATAATCTTGACCCAAAAAATAAAAATAAAAATAATCATAATCACCTGACCGCTCCCAAACACCAATTCCATGTTTGGCCACGAGTTTTCTTTGTGCGTTCACATCGCCTCCCGCCTCGCCCGCATCTTTGATTCTAGCATCTTTGACTT
The DNA here is from genome assembly GCF_004799145.2 of Neltuma alba. NCBI lineage: Eukaryota > Viridiplantae > Streptophyta > Magnoliopsida > Fabales > Fabaceae > Neltuma > Neltuma alba. The sequence continues at coordinate 396,687 of NW_021635959.1, read as the reverse complement.
TTCCACCCCCGGTGCTCCTTGCGAGCTCCGATTCATTACTTTTTAACTCTTCTTCCCGAGTCTTAAATGGCGTGGTCCGCATCAACGTCATCATTATCTGTAAGTGATTTTTATTATAAGATCTAAATAACTAATTTATAGAGATTAAAAAAATTAGTTAACTTGGTTAATTATAACAAATACTCCTCCGGTCCTTATTATAAGACCCAATTTGACTTTTTATTTGGTCCTAATTATAAGACCCAATCCATTTTCTCTCTTATATTTATGCATTTTTTTCCAAGATAATCCTTCTAATAATGATAGTTTTAGCCAATATACTTAATTAGCAAGGATATTTTAGGAATAACAACACTTATTTATTATAAATAACCAACTTAACTTACTTCCTTAATCTCCTCAAATAAGTCAATTGGGTCTTATAATTAGGACCGGAGGAGTATTTTTTTGACTTCCCTAACCTACTCATTTTAATTACATGCAAACCGTCTTTCAGTGAGACCCATTATAATCAATAGAGGGATATTTTGAAGAAAATATTACAAGTTTGATAGGCAAAATGAATGAAAATTTTATATTTATAATAAATTCAATTGCCAATTAATTTTTATATTCAGGCCGGATGTACTATTATATTCAATGAGAGGCCAAAACAATTGACTGTTAGGAATAGCAATTTATTATTTCGCTGATTATAATAATAAACTAGAGGCAGTTGACTCTGGTTCTATATATAGTAACAGTAAGGATGTTGTGTTTGGGGCTGTTCTGTGGTTGGACTTGTAGTTGGCATATAGAGAAAGAAAGATCAGAAGAAGAAGAAGAAGATGAGCTCTCTGCTTCCGACCTCCAATGGAGTTGGTGATGATGCAGCAAAGAATCCTCCCACAAGTTCCACACGGCTTGATCTTCCTCAGAAGCATGGCGATGTTGAAGATGCCGGAGCCCTCTTTGTTCTCAAGTCTAAAGGTATCATCCTTCTCCTTCTCTGCTCTTCATTCTCAGAAGCTATCATCTCTGTAATGTTTCTTCATTCAACCTTTTCTTCCCAAAGAAGAAGTTGGAGTCCTCCCAATTCCTTCTTGTGAGGGACGAGGCACGTGGTGGAGGGCGGATTCTATTTTTTTTATTATCTACTTGATATGATCATCAATCATTGTGATTTATTTATCATTATTATTATTATGGCAGGATCGTGGGTGCACTGTGGCTACCACCTCACGACCTCCATAGTAGCACCACCACTGCTTAGTCTTCCATACGCCTTCACGTTCCTGGGCTGGACAGGTGGTCTCATCTGCTTGGTTGTTGCTGGCCTCGTCACCTTCTATAACTACAATTTATTGTCCCTGGTTCTGGAACATCATGCTCAGCATGGCCACCGCCTGCTCCGATTCCGAGACTTGGCCCACCACATTTTAGGTTTTTCTCATCTTACTTCAGATCTCTAGGTTTTTTCCCCCTCCCTCAAATATTTAGTTCTAGGTACTGTCATTATCTTCCCTCCGCCGTTACACGTGTTTCATAACATAGAAATGCAATAGAATAATACTACACCCTTTAGTGAGGCATAAAAGAGAGAACTTTGCAATAAGGCTGGGGAACCTATAAGCCCAATTTATATGGGCCAGCCAAATGGCCCAAGTATTCTATAACGTACCCCCGTGTTTGGTTTTATGAATGGCAGGCCCAGCTTGGGGTCGGTATTTTGTGGGGCCAATTCAATTCGCAGTCTGCTACGGTGCTGTTGTGGCTTGCACTCTTCTGGGTGGACAATGCATGAAGGTAAATAATTGACCTCAAATCCTTCAACATTCTCACCCGCTTTTACAGAAATGAAACCTATCTGTTCTTGAATAATGAAGGCAATTTACGTGGTGGCAAACCCAAATGGGAGCATGAAGCTGTACGAGTTTGTGTTAATATTCGGATGCTTGATGCTAATCTTGGCTCAGCTTCCATCGTTTCATTCGCTGAGGCACATCAATATGGTGTCTTTGGTTCTCTGCCTCGCCTACAGTTTTTGTGTTACTGGCGCTTCCATTTATATTGGTATTTCTGCTTCATTAATTTCTTCTCAAGTTTCCACTTGTATTTCCCTTTTCATTATTGCAATTAGTCACATGCCATATTTACCCAAATTCCTGCAGGTAACTCCTCCAAAGGCCCACCAAAGGATTATTCTCTGCATGGCGATACAGAGACTCGTCTGTTCGGAATCTTCAATGCTATGGCCATCATTGCCACCACTTACGGAAATGGAATCATTCCTGAAATTCAGGTTTCCACTAACTCAACTAATTACTTCACACTTTTCGAAGCATCAACCACATCGAGATGTTCGTGTTGTGTGTGATTGTGAATATGAAATTTGTCTTCTTTTGTTTTCCTGGGTTTACAGGCAACATTGGCACCCCCTGTAAAAGGGAAGATGTTCAAGGGACTGTGTGTTTGTTACTTGGTACTCATAGTGACATTCTTCAGCGTTGCAATCTCTGGTTACTGGGCATTTGGGAACCATTCTGCTGGCCTCATCTTAAACAACTTTGTTGATCAGGGGAGGCCTTTGACGCCCAGGTGGTTTATTTATATGACCAACATTTTCACCATAGCTCAGCTTTCAGCTGTCGGGGTGGTACGTATCCCTTATCTTCAACCTCCATTTTCTGCGTTATCTATATCTATAGTTTCAATTCTTTATCGAGTGCACAAATCAAAAAACCCTTGCTAAATCATACATAATGCGTAAGGATGAAGAGTGAAGTTTCAACATAACTGTGTGGTGTGCAGGTTTACCTGCAGCCTACGAACGAAATGATGGAACGAGCATTTGCGGACCCAAAAAGAGCAGAATTTTCGATGCGCAACGTGATCCCCAGAGCGATTACTCGGTCATTGAGTACTGCTCTGGCGGTTGTTATAGCAGCGATGCTTCCATTTTTTGGGGACATAAACGCACTCATCGGTGCTTTTGGTTTCACTCCTCTTGACTTCATCTTGCCTGCGGTTTTCTTCAACCTCACTTTTAAGCCATCCAAGCGAAGTCCCATTTTCTGGCTGAACGCCATTATTGCTGTCACTTTCTCTGCTTTGGGAGCTATAGCAGCTATTGCAGCAGTCAGACAAATAGTCCTTGACGCTAAAAATTACAGATTGTTTGCTAATGTATAATCTATTAATTAGGGGTCTTCATGGGAGGAAAATCTCACGATGCCTATCCGAGCCCACTAAAATCATACTCAGCCCAACTCTAAAAAGGCGGCTCAAAAAATAATCGGCACTTTTGAACTGGGTCAAATCTCCGGCAGAATTTGCTGCCCATTTGACCATACCTAGAGTTTTTATAATAATTATATTTAATATATATGTAATACACATATATGGTATAATTAAATATTTAAAGACTTAAGTTGTTGTCATGTATAATCCTAGATGCTGTATGAAAACCGATCATGGTGTGATTGATTATGTAATTATAAAGAGATATGGAATGATAGATAGAAGTATGGATTTTTTTTGGCCAAGCAGATATGTGGATTTCAAGTTTAGTGTTATATTTCTTCTCTTGAAATATTTTAAATTGTGAAATTATAAAATATATTAAAAGTCTAAAATATTATTTCTGAAATTTGGTGAAAATCTTCACATAATCTAAATAAAGTGTCATCACATCGGCAGGGAAGCTTATCTTATCCAAAATTGCCTGAACTTTTATTGAACATGATTGGGCTGCGTGTTACAAAATATAGCTCATCCATCTTTTTAACCTGAACATTAAGCGTCTTGCTCACCCTGCCATGTGCAGCCTGCTGTTAATCACATTCCGCAAGGCCATGAAGCTTGTCAATTTATTATTTCATGCAAGAATTTTCTTTTTCTTCATTTTTTTCCTCCAATCACGGTACTGTTTACTTATTATTGCATTCACTGAAGTATACTTCTTGTTTGTATTGCACCTTTCGAAAGATACTAAAGTAATGATAGAATATTTTACAGGATTAATAGCTTCAAGTTAAATAAAACCTTAGCATTAAAGTGATAAAAAATTTAAAGAATAAGAATATTTGATGAAAATCTTTTCCCCCAAATTGAATAAGAAGCAAATGGCGAACTATCTACAGAAACAATTATTAAAGGTAGATACATCATCCTTATAAACCATTTGAATCCTGTCTTGTCACATGAAGATGAAAGGATATATAAGAGAAGTAAGATTGAAAGACAATCTCCCCGAGTGAGATTCACCACCTGACCTCGCTTTTCTCTCACAAGTTCGTCAATTATAAGTCATAATAGTAAATTTTTCACCACCTGAAAAACTGGAATGGAAAAAAAAGGGCAAAAAAGAAGAAGAAGAAGAAGAAGAAGAGAGAACCCACTTCTAAGTTCTAAGTCAGCCCCCACATAAATACGACCCCTAGCATAAGAAAGAAGGAAGAAATACAAGCTTGAAAGTGACTGTTTCACGCAGCATCACATCTGAGAGACACGATTATTAATATCTCCAAACGTCATTGGATCTGGAAAGGGCTGCAAGACCTGACAGTCTAGGCCAGCACCATTCAACGAGGTAGATTGCATGCTCTGATTCGGAGTAAAGAAATCTGGCAACCCATTACCATTAGCTGTGGCAGCAGTGACATTGTCAGATAATCCATTAGATGTTCTAGGCATGACATGATCAGGCAATCCATTAGATGTCGGCATAAGTCCAGATGTTGGTGAAGGAAAGCTCTGTTCAGATTCTATCAATTTAGGAACCTGTAAGGAAAGCCTCACTGAATCTGAATCACCAGGCATGTCGGCAGCACCAGAAGATCCAGGGGACAGCCGTCTTTTAATTTCACTACTGATGTTTTGCTTAAAACTGCCCAGAATTAACTGATGAGCCAAGAAAATTAAGTGTTAAGTTCAAGTCAGTTACTTTAGTAGCACCATTATGCTTGGGCAACACAAAGATACAATTTTTAATTGTCTGCTTTCAAGTTCTTAAAGACATGAGAAATGGATATCATGTATAGATTAACACCCCAAAAAAAAAAAAAAAGCTCACTAGTTATGCTTAGATTGAAAGGCCTAATAGCAAATTCTTAAAAACACTACAGTCTTGTCCGTATCTAATTCTGGCTTAGTAACATTTAGAATCAGATCAGACTCAAGTATTCACCTGTTTTCCTGAAGTCCATGGCAAAATTAAAAAAGATGCTAGTTCATTGCCTCACTAGAAGCAGCCCTAGGAAGCATCATTGCTAGCAACTGTCTGCTTAAAGGCTTCCAACTTACGTGAGAAACAATCAAGTTTATACAAGCAGCACATAACTTTCATAATTCCTTCCTTCCCTTCAAGAACACATTCCGTAGACACCCTAATTGCTACGTCACCATCTAAATTCAGGTCTATGAACATGCTTTGACACCACTTTGTGCTCCGAATTAAGTTAGACCATTTTAGTATCACATGGGTAGTTAAACAAAATCTTACTTGAATAGGGCCTGCTGCTATCAGTGAGCCCCCAACACCACCTCCGAAAATCTTCCCATCAGGTTGAGCTAGTGATATCCTCATGGTGAGACTTTTCCGGTGCATATCACCACCGATGCCACCATAGGTATATGATCCAGATAAAGTTATTATCTCAAAGAGACCCTGCATATGGGAACATCAAAAGAACCCATAAACCAGGAGGGAAAAAAAAAAAGTGAAATAGCTCATCTTACACCATAAATTGCATACTTAATAGACTTTAATTTTAGTGACCCATTTTAGTTTCTCTGTTTTCGCCTATTCCACAAGGATAAACAACTATTTTCTGGCATCACAGTAAGGGGTGACCTCAGACTTTGCTTGAAATAAAATCTCCTTCCCAGACAATTTTAGGGGCGCATTCTCTTACTCTAATATAGAGCATTTAAGATTTTATCTCAAAGTTCTCTTTCAAACATAAGTTGAAAAAAAGATACATGATATCTTCTTACCAAAGGATCAAACCCCTTTAAGTGAGATGACTGTCTTTCTTACCAAGCAAACTCAGCTATCACGGTTGAGATATAAAGTGAAAGATAAATCAATAAACATTAAGCAAGCATAAAGATTCCCATAAAATGTGCACGGGAATATACCTCATATCTCAAACAACGACCAGAAGAATCCGGTTGCTGAATGTCGACAATAGATACAGCACCAATAGCTGAGAGTATGCAAAGAGCTCGAGGGGATTTATTAGAAAATGATAATATGTTATTCGCAACATCCTGCAATAACCAAAAGCTGGATTCCCGTTTATTCCCCCATTCATAACAGAAAGTACAGACATGATGTAAAGGAAATATTTGAAACATGAGCAACTGTTTTACTCGAGTCTTGATATTACCTCTCCAGGATTCACAATCACTACATGAGGGATAAAGCTTCCTCCAGCTGTGGCTGAAAACATTCCTCCTTCAGCAAAAAAGAGTTTCACACATAAGAAACAAGTTTAATTTCTCTAAACCAGCTGGATACTAGTTCATATTTTATAATTTCAACATGTACATGTGTATGGGTATTTTTCCCTTCTTTATTCATCAAGAGGAAGTAGCTTTCTCGAGTGAGTGACCGATATATCTCGTGCACAGGGAGATTAACTGAACTATATGTTTAAACCTAAGATTACATGAGGCAGGTGGATAGATTAGCCCATAAGGACACAAGTGGGCGTGTCGCATTATAAAATTGTAAAGCTTTTAGTATTCTAGTATATTTAAAAGCACATGCTCAGTGCCAAATCAAGCGCTCATACTCCAATGTAGGATATGCCAACGGTAAGCAAAGAAAACGACCTAAATGCTCAACTCAGAGAGAGAAAACAAACAGGCAGACCATAACATCATTAATAAAAACAACGTTGTTATGTGTATGTATCATAACATTAGATGGATAAAAGCAGAGAGACAAACATGCATATACTCACCCATTGAAGCTAAAATCTGCAACTTTCCAGAGCCACGTGGCCTTCCTCTGCCTCGCTTAGCAGATGAAGAGTTTGAAAATCCCGACGGCGACAATTTTGGAGACGGAAGGTTTCCATCGTACTTCCGAGGCCTTCCCCTTTTCCTCTTCAACCCAACTTCCGAACCGATAGCCTCGGAATTTCCTCCGACGGCGGAGTTCTGGACTCCAACAGCCCCCAAAACAAAGGAGGGGCCGTTAATGTCGGCCGTACTTGCCATGTGCTGTTCGGTCTGCGGGGAGTTCAAAGACTGGGTGACCGTACAGTCCTCCATGAAAGTCGAATGACGAGCTTGAGAATATCCGAGAAAAAGGTATCAACTTTGAACACTAGTTGACAACCCAGGAAGAGGGAAAGAGGGAATTTTGGCTCTGTGTCTCTTTTGCTTGTGGGAGAAGCTGAAGGAAGATATAGAGTTTGAATGCGCAGTAAAAGGCGCCAGAAGAAGGATCTGTCTTTTCAGCAGAAAGCCAGAAACCGGCTTCACCCTCTTATTTTAAGAAATTGGGATTGGGATTTTTCCGAATCTCTTTTCAGGATGGTGAAAAGGATCGACGGACCCTGTATAATTTTATCAGCTCTGTTTATGGGACTGTAAGCTTGTTGGCACGCACGAATACCCTTGGTATTGTCCAATAAGGGGAAAATATAAGGTAAAAGGGGGGGGGGTGAGAGGAAAATTTACTAAAGATATATTTATATATATATTCTGATAAAAATATTTATATATATTTTAATTTTTAAATGGATCCGATCATGCTAATCTGTTATTTATTTTAATAAATTCAGTCAAAAATATCTTTTTGAGGATCATTAACAAATCTATCTTGAATTTTATTTTCCAGTCAAAAAGTATTTTCTCTGTTTTTATGGCAATTAGATTATTAATATCATATAACTAATTAGTAACCTTTTGAAATAATTAAAGTTATTAGTATTTATGATTTTTAATGACCAACCAAAAATAAAATATTCAATATTAATATTATTCAGGTATTTGAAATTTGATTTTGGGAAATATTCCCCCAACTCAATGGATGAATTGTAGGTAACTATATCTCATTATTCGTTGCGTGTACTTCAAATTGTTTATGGCATCATAGAAGATAGAACAAATCCAGAATACCTAATTTTTATAGAAAAATTATCTAAATGTATTTTTTATGACAAAGAAATATTATTAGACATAATAGGCAAAAGATAATATTAGTATTTTGAAAATATCCAATTTTTCAAAAAGATATTATTATCACTATGTTACCTGGCACCCGCTCTTTATATACTAGAACTGAGATTAGGTTAGGTTCATATTTTTGCAAATCCCGAAGAATTGATTAAAATTTAAAAGTGAATAAAAAATAATGTTATTTATTAACCAAAATATAGTTAACTATCTCCAATCTAAAATATACTCCTTCAAAAACAGTATTAAAATCATATATAACTTTTTTTAAAGTTATAATAACGTAATAATTATATATTATTTTTAAATGCTACTAAGTTAAAAACGAATTTAAATTTTAAATGACGCAAAGAAATAATTTCTCAAAAAAATTTATATTAGTATTATTTTCTTAACAATATATAATAATATTATTATCATCATTAAATTACTCATTTTTTCTTTCCTTTTTTTTGGGTGTAACTATTTGATTCAAGTACTATCATATTCAATTGGAAGCAGTTCTTCCAAAAGCGATTTCTACATTCACACGTCAAGTTTAAAACTTTTTCTTAAATGATCAAAATCATTTTCACTAGGGCCAATACTTGTTTATTTAATGGATTTAAGATCTATTTATTTTCCCTCCATTTTCTCCTCATATGAACAAAATATAAAGTTATACATAGATTTTCTAAAAATTACAACATGATTATTTCAAAGTTATTTTTAAAAAAAAGGTGAATTCCAAATATGCATTTCTCTCGCTTGTTTAACTCAAGCAATAGGATACGGCGTGGTCAAGCCTCGAGAACCTTTGGCTTGCATGACATATCGTATCTCCTCTCGTAGTGGCAGTTGTGAGTAAAAGGTTCAAGGGGCCTCTGTTCCCTACCTGAAGCGGCAAAAATGGGCCAAGTATGTGTAGTGGGGGTGTTCCTCCCCTTGTAAGAGCTGGGGCCTGGGATTTTAATTTGTTAAAATTAAAAATAATAACAGGATACGGAATAAAATTTTCAAAAGAACAAAATAATACTCAGATACATTTTTAGGCCAAAATTTTGTATATTTTTGTATGCCTATAATAAAATATAACAAATATATCGTTGACCCTAAAAAATAACAAATATAAGCTTTACGCTGAGAAATAAAAAATTATTTATCAAATCATATTCTTACTTTGCTTTCATCTAATAATAATATTGCTCTAATTAAATAATAAAAGATACAGACAATTGCATATAATTTGTGACGCAAATGAATGGCATAAAATAAAAAAAGTTGGATGATTTTCTTCAAAACAACTGCACCAGCAGACCGTAGTCCCGTTCAACCGTTGGATAGCCTGGAAGGCTGGAAGCCCCAATTTTATATTATAAACTACTCTAACATTAAAAAACGAAACGAACGGGCCCGATCAATATTAAAAAGACCCTCCGAACGTAGCCATATAGACAGGGCCTTGTTTTTGGTGAAACGTTAATCTAACTTGGAAGAGTATTTGTCACAACAATTTGAGCAGGAGTTTAAACTATGGGCAATTCAATAAAATACTTAAAATGAAAAAAAAAAAAAAAAAATATTTCACTGTTTAACTTCGCATGAATGAATGCATTATTGTTAAGACATTAACCATTATCTATTGGGGCACCAACACCATCATTATCTAAAAGCTTCTGCAGCTGACTCACAGGCATCCACACCAGCAGATGGATATATGACCCTTTCAATGAAGTTTTACCAATCTAGTCGGCTACCAAATTTGGTTCCCTGAAAATACACACGCAATAGTGGTTTCATGCTAGGAAAATAAAATGAGCAAATTTCACCATCATGCGATAACTAAAAGAACAAATAATTTGATAGATATTAAAGGGATCATTGCATGTAAGATACAGCAGGCTCTCTCGATGGCTCATTCTATCTATGTACAACAATAAATTCATCACTCGAGAATAATTGCCTTCTCGATAATAATTGCCCCAACTTGCACGTAAAAAATCTCATCTGCTTTGAACCAACCCCTTCTCTTGTATTCCTTTTTCGGTGCTGAGCACATCCACCTTAAAATAGTTCATGCATGAAAGTCATGAACATAGACCTCCCCTTAGACTTGATGTCCGCACGCAACCAAACTATGATAACAAAACTTCTGGCTCAGATGCACCTCCATGCTTCAAGTCACAACTATCTTGCTCTTGCAATCCCTAGAGGCCAAGAGGAAAATACCAACCGCAAAATGGCAAAAGGTGCACAATGCTCCAGTTGACCAACAAAGATTCCTGTGACTGCTTCAAAAATCTAAGTAAAAAGCATCTTCAACTCCTCAATTCGTGCAGTTCGAACTTCTTGATCAGTCAAGGCACCAGAAATCATTCGCTGTTTGCGTGCTTGCACTGCTTCCATTCTCTCCTCAACTGTCCCCTGCAATTTAAAATATATAAGTGGCACAGTCAAATGGGTATGTTTGAACAATCTTATTGGTAATTCACGCTAGACACCGAGTCACATGGACGTATCCAAATCCAAACGGTAACATAATGCCAGGACCTGGAAACCATGAGTCTCAAATTCACAAAGCAGGCACCATTCAAATTCGGTTAAATTTTAGCATTCTAATTGATTAAGTAGATTAGCGGCCAGTTTGTTTAAGATTGGGGAAAAAAATAGCTAGCTAGGCTAAACAAAAGGAAGTTGTTGGGAGAACTTAGCCTAAAAATATGATTTTTGATAAGCTATGTGGAAGACAAGAACCATTTGGTTCAATGGCACCCCACACCTCTTTTCATAGAGGAGGTTGTGGGTTCTATACTCAACGACCAAAGCGGGTGGGTGGGTTGGGTCCCCTTTAAGTAAAAAAAAAAAAAAGCTACTTGGAATGGCTTATTTGAAAGCTAAAAATAGTTTTTTTTTCCCAACAAAACTTTCATGATTAGCTTAATGTTCTCCCCACAACTCAAGCGTCAGACTTGACTAAAGTCATCCTTTTTTTAATTTCAAACAAACTGGCCCCAGAAATCATGCAATTAACCTAAAGCGGGAGGGGAGGTCCAACTCAGTCAATAGTACATATAAAACTTAATAATACAATTCATATCTTCACAACCAAATCTCCAATGATAACATGGCGGGGGTATGAGCTTGGCATACCAGCAAGTGTACGGTTTCAAAGGTCAACATTACATATTGGATATTTCAAAAAATGGTTTATAGGAATTTCTTGATTAAAGAACTTTTTTGTTTTGGAAGTATTTTGACTGCAATATATAACAACAAAGATATAAGGACCTGTGAGTCTAGCCACAGCAGTGCAGCATATTGCTATTAGTGTCTCACTAGTTTATAAGCAGATTTAATTTTCCCTGTGTACTCCAATCCAATGAAAAAATGTGCAATACTAAAACCACATAATATGTGAGCATCCTTTTCCAAAGTTGGGATATTGAATACACCTTCACAATAAACCGTTTGATGGCCACATTCTTTGTTTGTCCAATGCGATGGATTCGCATTACAGCTTGCTCCTCCACAGCTGGATTCCACCACGGATCCTGTTCATAACATTCATATAGGCACATCATCCATATTAACACACAAATTTTAATTACAAGTCGGCATCAGTTCAAACAATTATTTATATACCACCCCTTCCCCAACTTCTAGACCTAATTTACACGCTATTAATTGCTCCCTCTGCTGTGTAGAATTCAGTACTTTTAGTGTCATGGCTCGAACTCTCATTTATTTAACCATTGTGGCTCAGGTTGCAAAATTCATATTTATTTTGAGTATTAACAGCTAATTAATGCATGGATCTACAGACCAGTAAAATATCAGCAAAGTAGTTCACGTCAGGTTTACCAAAACAGTCATTATTCTTGTATACACCCAATGCTGGTAAAACAAGAATAACGTCTCAAGATCTAGAATCAAATCTAAAAAATTTGTTTATCATTGTCAAAATTTAAGTGACACAGTTGCAGCTAGATAAATGCCACAGTTTATGCAACAGGAAGTCAGGAACTATTATGCACATACCATGACAAAAGCATTTGAAGCTGCAGTTAGATTTATACCCACTCCACCAGCTTTGAGGGACATTAACAACACCTGACAAGGAGTTAAGTTTCCATAGACATAAGCAGCCATTCAATTTAAATCTCTAGGTCACAGACCACAATAATGCGTGTGTGTGTGTGTTCGGGTGGGGAGAGGGAGAGGAAGCAAGCCAACAACCAGGATATTGCTGTCTTCTGAGAATTGTCTGAGTACTTTTTCACGCTGCTGCTGATTCAAAGTCCCATCAAGACGAAGAAATGGAATGTTATTCCTGGACAGAAATGAATTTCCACCTTTTGGTTTATCATTCTATGAAGCATGAACACATCAAAAAATGAGTGGTGTCTCTATGTCTGATGCGCGCTAGATACTCATATTAGACATGAGATGATACTTAAAATCACGTACGAACACTTGGAGAATATGTCCTGACTACTCCATGAGATGATTAACTACTACAGTACAAATCGTTATATGAATATGTCCCCACTTGGAGAATAGCTCTTGAAGAGTGCACATCAAGTCAGATTTCTTCGCAACAAAAGCATATTTCCTACAGCATGATTCAATAAGCAAAGAGTATTACCTAGTAAAGGGAATCTGCAAGATGTCTAGAAAAGCAGTCCACTGGCTGAAAACAATGCTCTTAGAGCTTGATGGGCGAAGATTTTCAAGTTCACGCAAAAGGGCAGTTACCTTGCCTGACTCCACCCAGTTCTTCTCAATATCAATCTGAAACCGACTTTCCCGGGGGGCGGTTAAAAGGTCCTGCCTGCTTAGTGTTTTCCTGGGGCAGAAATGATACTTTGTGAGTTTGCAGTATACTCAAGATTCATTTGAAAATAATTGTGATTGGCACAAACCTTAAAATTTCCTGTATGAAAGTTTAAACAAAAAAGATCCAAGTCATGAAAGTTTGAATTGATAACAGTAAGTTACCTACAGACAGGGCATAAACCAGAATTAGAATTCCTCCAACTAGCCAAGAGGCATTCCCGGCATAAGCGGTGAGCACAAGGGGTCAATACCGCATCTTCAAATGCTTCAAGACATATTGGACACTCTCCCTGTTCCCCCTTACGTAGCTCTTCCACAACTTCTTGAATATAAGCCCGTGAAGGTGCATTTTTTGCTTCGCCTTCTGAACCATTATGGCTTCCTTTGAGGAAACGTTTAGCTAGTTTGTTTAGATCAGAATATTCTTGTGTATCACCCCGGCTACATTGATCAGAAATGACCATAAAAATAAGTGAAGGTTAAAACTGGAAAACTTGTTTTATAGCAAAAAAGCACAATCATATTCACCCACAACATTAAGACGCCTCTCAAGATTTAATAACCACCATATTTTCAACGGTATAGAAGAGTTATATTTTCATCAGACCAATAAGAAAAAAGTAGGGAAAATCACTTAAAAGTCCCAAGTAAGAAAATTAAATACACAGAAATCCAAAAAAAAAAAAAAAAGATCCATATTTACAAGTCAAACTTGCAGATCTACAAACAAATTTAGCGATTTTAGTTTCCAGGTCAAACTTTCATGTTTACAACTCAAGTTGCATTATTTACAAGTCAAACTTGTAAAATTTTTTTTTTTAAAAGATGTATTTTTCAGAACCTCTCCGTATTTAATTTTCTTAAATGGGACTTATGGATAACTTCCCTCAAAAAATATATTCAACAGAGAAAATCACTGAAAGCATAAATATAATACTCCTCAACTAAGCCTATGCTAGCTGTTAATTGTCCTAGCAGCAGAAGTCTATTACAACCATCTGCTACTATATGTATCTAAATTGATTGATCTTGTTCAATCTGAACTGAAGTGTTACAAGCAGATAAATAGATTAGATAAGCTATCTCATATCAGACATCTAAATTTAAGCTATTCAGCCCAGGGGCCTGGCCTAACAGATACCATATACACTAACACCATCAAATGCATAAATAAAAAGTTGGAGTAAGACCTCATAACAAGAAATGGATGGTCACAGCATTGACGAAGACGTAAGAGCAGCTCCAATATGGAAGCATAATTATGAAGAATGCGCCCTTGCTCAACAAACTGATCAAACTTGACCTATATCATGTTGGATAAAAGTCATTTTTCACATCACAACAACAAAACTTATTCCGCCAATTGTGATCAGCTATATGAATTGTATGCCACTGTGCTCTAATCACAACCAACTCTTCCAATACATAATTCATCAATAAATCTCGATCAATAATTTCCTTTAGTGTGCCAAAAAAACAGTAAGAATGGTAATTACACAGTTGATGATAACAAGTACCTTAGATCTTTTGAATAGTGCCTCATAAAAGTCCTTTTCAGCTTCAGTGAGTTCACAGTAAATTATCTGCACTTCAGCTGGAGGAAGAACAATAATAGGCCTGCAAAAAATAGCAAGTTATAGGATGCAGATACAAAGTAGCACTAAGGCCTTGAGCAGTATACTGACTTGCCGTCGCGATCCATGCTATGTTTAGTTCTCCTCAACATGATTGGCTTCAGAATGGATTGAACCAACTTCAGCCCTCTCTCATCACCCTCCTCGAATGGTTTCTGAACGAGTTTGTTCCACCTGAACAAAATACAATAAATCCTCCCAGTCCAGCATTCCAACCAAATACCCACTTAAACTAACAATCAAAGTTCACCAAGTAAAAGCAACTTAAACGTGTAAGAGATTACTTCCCAACCAACAAGTTCTTCAAATTAGATGATGAATTAGCAATGGTCACTTAGGCAGAGTGATGAAAAGCCCAGACAGATTGTTTAATTTCAGGTGTAGGTACCTCAGCTACTTTACAGAAAACGTGACCAGGATGCATGATACTTGTAAGACTTTAAATCATAAAGCTTCAATTTTTCTGTGTTCATCATAGATGTCAATGCCACCACAACCAATCCAGGTATCAGATTATTTGTCTTAAGGAGACAAGTGTTCCAAAAGTTTAAACCTAAGATATTGATGCATAAGTATTAAGTCTTCGTCATCATTGTTCCAAACCTAAAAAGGGAACCTTTGAAAACTACTTCAGAGGATTTTCCTAAGAATGTATAATACTCTGTATGCCCATACCTAGGAAATCAATATATCAGCTAAAGTTTACCTACGTCCAAAAGCAAAAACCAAAAAAAAAAAAAAAATGGAAACGTGAAAGAACAGGACAAAAGATTATCTAAGTATAGAATGCAAATGCATAACATTAAGAAAAAGGCAATTTACCAGGCCCAATGACCCCAAGGCTCTATTCTCAGAAATCGAAGAAGACTGTAAACATCTTCAAGGTTGTTCTGTGATAGAAAAACAATATGTCAGGAAGTATAAAGACTACGTCTGCAGTCAAAACCAAGCCAATAATGAGGCCAGCTGATATTTGAGACGGGAGCAAGTATATGACTCCAAGAAACAGTGTAGAAGTGTGTAAAAGATAAATGTTGACAACACATGAATATCACGACAATCCAGAGCTGTCTCTGCATGGAAAACTATGATGACACGTGAACACTTAAAAAACACGCAAGTATGCAACCCAGATAGATGGGAAAGTAATTGCATGTCAAAGAATGTGGGTACAAAAATCTGTGAAATGTCATTATAAAAAGATTTTTTTTCATAATTATAACACATTTTAATTATACCAAAGCACGGAGGACAGCCATAATGCAGTCAGCTCAGCCGGATTATTCAAATTTTGGTTCAAATTCGGTATAACACATATTTGCATTACATGGAAGTCTGGGAATTCCAGCTTCCTTCCACAATGACAACATAAATTGCAGTGTTATCCCCACTAAAGGCTCAATACATCAACCCAGTGGAGATCATACATTAAATTGGATTTTGAATAAGGACTAGTTATGCATATATAGAATTTTACAGTGACTACACAAATATATGCTAATAAAGATACAGAATATGTTGAGCTCTTCATATTCTTTGGGACATAAAACAAACGAATAGTGAATAAAAAGACTAGATGAAAGGTGAGACCTTGAAATTAGAGTAAGCTTGCTCATTCCTGGTACACTAATTCGTAAATCTACACAAATACCACAAAAAAATTTGGCACCATGCAATAGGCCATAATTAGGATATCTCACCTGGATAGGAGTGCCAGTAAGACACCAACGTCTGTCAGCAATTAAAGCTGAAGTAGCCATCGATATTTGGCTTTTGGAAGATTTTATAGTATGTGCCTCGTCTAGAACCACCCTAAACCATCGAATTGAGAAAAGTCCACCATTATCCTCTGCATTCTATAGATAAGACGAATATAAATATGCATTGGCTAAAACTTTAAAGACGATGCTTAAAAGAGGCTGACAACTTTTAGAATAAACATGTTTTATCTACCTCGCCGGAAAACTCAGAGGCTACAATTCCATATGTAGTAATTACAACATCACTCTGAGCCAGAGTTTTTGCATCTTTTGGTCTACTCTGTCCATAATGAACATATAAAGACAGAGATCCAGGCTGCACATGAGTTTCAATCTCTGCCTGAAGACAAAATTAAATGTTCAGAACGGTAAGGAAAGCATATAGTCCCACATATTAAAGTCAACTACTGCAAAGAACCAATTAAGAAGATGCAGACCTGCAGTGATCCGCTAACCTACATAATAAGTCAGTTTTTTTTATTAAAAAAATCCTAAAAAATTGACAAATTAATTACAGATTACCTTCCATTGTCCTAGAAGTGTCATGGGACATATTATCAGACTGCCACCATTTGTTAGAGCATTCCTTTGCTTCCTCAGTTTATCAAAACTAGAAAACTTGTTTGCCTTCTTAGGTACATTTGAAGAGTTTTGCACCATGTCATTAACTTCACTTTCAGACAAGGGTTGATCCATGAGTTGACTACTTGATGAACCACCAGTGCCTGAATGGGCAACGAGGAGTGCTATGGTCATAATGGTCTTTCCAAGCCCCATAGCATCTGCCAAAATCTTCAAAATTACAATAAAATCAATACGTTGCGGATGTTAAGCAAATATGTGAAACTCAGAATAATCCAGAGAGTGGATCCCCTAAAGTTGAGGCCAAGAATATACTGAAGTTTGCCTTTTCAAGAGAGAGAAGGTGTTGTGTTTTATTAAAAAAAATTTGAGATGAAATAATGAAAATACTCAAAAAAAGGGTAAACTTTAGAGAAATTAATGGGTTTCAATTTCAGAGGATCCATTCTCCATAATTAACAAATCAACAAACATACTCCTCCTCTAGCCATCTGAAGTGTGCTTGGAAATTCTATTGTGGCTTCTCCAGAGAAAACATTCAAATAAATAACCAGCTCCCTCCTACAAAGTATTATCACAAAGAATCCAATGAAAGGTAATCAATAAGTCATACATACACACGCCTACATACCCACACAAACATAGATTAGTCAGCATGACCATAAGCATACTCGTCTGCCAGGCGATATGCCTCCCAGCATGGATGAAGTGTTGTTGCTGCCTCATCCATAGGCCGTCCCTTCTCCAGCTGGATCATCCAATGAAGAGCTTGCTTTTGATAGGGCCGCAATTCACACTGAAGACTACCAGGGGGATCCATTTCCTGAAAAATACAATCAGGTAATTACACAATCTAATTTTCTATAAGCACAATGAAGGCAAAACAGTGGATAATACTCTTAGAATGAAGCACCTCTAGCTCTGAGCAAGCTCCAACACCAACAATCTTGTCAAGATCAGTATCAGATATTGATTCCTCACTGTCTACCTCATTATCATTCACAGAAGGACGGTTGGATTTGATGTGCAGTAATGTTGCCTGAAGAGAAGAGTCCTCCTGTAAATGAAAAGTAATATGTTAAAATGTTGGCAGACAAGGCCATAAGACAGATATAGATAAGTTTTCACCTTTTCATTGAAAGGGCGCTTCTTTGAGTACAAGTCACCAGGAGTGAACTCTGCCTAAAAATCAGGTAATAGTATAAGATTCAGCACGGCTTTATTTGTGCTCATACATTACTTTTTATGACATTGAAGCTAACTCATTCCTTACACATAAGTCACATTCATGCAGAAGAACCTTGGTAAAAGATTCAGATAACATAAGATCAGCAATCACCTTTTTGAAAGGGCTCAAGCCTAGCAACCTAAACAAGGTTGGAAGAGGATGAAATACTGATTCATCAGTGGAATTTGTGGCGTCCTTGAGAGAAACCTGGTGACGTTTGCGAAACATTGAGCTATTGATGAATACTCTGAAACCAAAAGCAAGATATAGTAATTACTTACAATCATATACAATAAATGCATACCAACAAAAGGGTTTTTCCCACTTATTGAACATACCTAATTGACAAAATAATGGTGTCCATGATGCTCAAATTATTAGGAGCATGTTTGCAATGCCCATCAATCCTAACTTTCTTATCCCGTACAAGGGGCAAGAGACACCTAGCCCATTCATTCGGTATTCTACCAATCTGCCAAAAGACAGTCAATTCAGAAACTGTAATTGCAATATTAAAAAGTTTTTAACCGTCTTGTGCATCACCTCTCCTGTTTCCTTGGTATAGAACCGCACTATCTCCGAACAAGCTGTTGCTGCCGGTCGTCCCCGTCCAAAACCCTTACCTGGAGATGGCGTAGTTGACCCTATCTTCAGCGGGAACTTGAACAATACTTGATCACCAGGATTCATACTCCTCCCTTTACTGGTCGAAAGACCCGCCATTTCCCCACAACCCACGAACCACCAATCACTTGCAGCTGAACTTGAAGGCCCTCCCACATCCTCGGCGGTACAATCACCTGAGTTGGAAACCGAGTCGGCAACATTTGCTTCCGACCCCAGAGATCGATTATTGTCCTCAGAAGCAGTTGGCTTGGACTTCACCGTGACACTTCCACCTCCAATTCCAGCATCAGAGCTTGAACTTCGATGCGAAACTTGTGAATTCCTCTGAGTCCCCACACTTAACCTCTCTTTCAATTTGAACTTGGGGGTATCAAAGATGATGTTAATGGCGGCGGTGAGGTCATTGTTAGCCATGTGCAGGGCTCTAATGATATCCATGTCAGAATACTCAGCGCCAACGATGGATCGGACAGTAGATAATTGTTGGTCTACAACCTTATTATTCCTCATGTTGCAGAGCCCTAACCCTAACCTGGTTCTAAGCGTTCCAGAGCGATTGAGAGATGCCAGCAGCCGAGAACCGAAGCTGAGTATGAGAAAGCCAGGAGTGTTGAGGCTCGCGTAGAAGTTAGAACGGAGTTTGAATGAATTGGTGAAGTTTTCAAATTGATGAATGCATCAATGAGGCTCGAGGCCACTTCAGTGTATGGCGGGAGTTCGCGCCTGACACATTCGTTTCACGCCTTCCTGCTTCCCGCCATCTCCAGTGCGGCGCTGAAACGCGGCGTTTTGTTTGGGCATCAAGGCCATTTTTTTTCCGCCTCAACAGGGACAGAGTTAAACTTTTTCTCTATTGTTGGTAGTGATTTGAAATTTCAGATTGGGATAATTGTTATAAAAACCTAAATAAATAATATAACTATTAAAAATTCTCAATAACAACAAAATAATTTGTAATAACAAGTTTTAGAATAATACTCATCCGGTCCTAAATATAAGACCTTTATATATATAAAGGTCTTATATTTAGAACAGGATAAGTAAGTGACAATTGCTCTGTCTCAATAACAACAGAACAACTCATAATGATAAGTTTTAAAATAATAAGTGACGACTGCTCACTTATTATTAGAACTTAATAATAATTATTTTTTTTCTTTAAAACCTCATTATAATTTTTCCTTTAAAATTACTCTATCAGCTGTGATAAATCTCAATGTCGTTAGCATGTATCTTGAATAAATCTTTTGACGATTTTAAGAAAGCTTTCAGAACTTAATTTCAGAATTTCTTAACCTCTTCAACTAAATTGAGCCATGACCAGTAAGTAGTACTAGTGTATGTGAAAGTTGAGTCTAGTGCGAAATATTAATATTCTGGCATCATATGGAAGCTTTGTGCTTTTTAATTTGTAGGCGTAAATAAAGCGGATATAAAATATATTGCCTTGACTTACATAAATAATGTGCTAACAACATAAAGTCAGCAAGTCTTAAAACCAATTTCCCAAATAGACAATTTAATGAGAGGAGGGCATAAACACGGTGGGCTGTGACCGAAGCTCCATAAACGTGGAATGTGGCGAGCCTCTGCCACCATTACCTATAAATAGGAGGCATTGCGTGTAGGGAGGTTACACAATTATCACGTAAAAGCCCACTAATAATAATAAGGAACCAGTTTCAATACTTATCACCTTAGTGAGCACCTGAAACTCATCGGCTCTAGTCTCATTTGGACAGTTTGGATTTAAAATCTTTAATTAATTATTCTTAAATAGAAAAAATTATTTTTTAAAAATATGAGAGTTAAGATATTACCTCTATTTTAGATTCTATACATAGTAAAATAATTATTCTAAACAAATAAAAAAAATCAGATCAGGACTATTCAGCACGTCTGATAAGCTTAGGATGCTCATCAGGGTCCCTAATCACAACTTATTCTCTTTGTCAGGGCATTTATTGCTCGCCTCCATTCACAATTCATAAATCAGGTCCTTTATTCTCATTATTAGTTCCTCACTGTTATTCCAATGTTCCCAGTACGAATTTATTTCGTTTTTAAATAAATAATAATAATTTATAATAATAAAATGGGTTAAAATACAAGGTAAGAAATAGGATAAAGACGTTGACTACACAATTAGGGAGAATAACAAATTCCTGCGACAAGTCTTAAAAGAAATGGAAGAAAATTTGTGCTTCGAGTGAAATATATCATCCCGTAGAGTTCTTGGAGGAGAGAAGCCAGTTTGCTTATAGACGAGTATAGGCTTGCTGATCATGATGAGTTCCAGAGAATCGGAGACCAGGGAGATACTAGCTCTGTACATCCAGTTAGGCGCTGCACGACCAGAATAACGAACAAAGGAGAACTAACAAATTTCCCTTACCCGCGGGTGAACTGGTGCATTTGAGATCCTCTGAGACAGATGATACCATGGCAGCAAAACACTGGTCATTGGCCCACATCTCTGTGTTCCCACTTACTCCCATTAACACGTCAGCATGCATCTTATCATCTGAGAAAACAATGAAGGGATCCTGGCAACCATTTTCATCTGATTATGAGTCATTTTTCACTGTGAAGCTGACCATGTCTGCAGCACACATATCGCAGTGCATTTCACACCAACAATGTTAGATGTGAAGATTAGCAACTTTTCTGTCATCCCGTGGTGACGAAGCCAAGATGTGTAAATTTTACCCATGTGGAAATTGGTATTTTATGCTGATATATTTACTTATTCAGGCATCATCAAAAAAATATAGGTTGGTATGGATGGTATTGGAATAAAAACGGTAGCTTCGTTTACAGAAACTAGAAATTAAGGCCAAGCAAGATCCATCAATATTGATTTTGTATGCAAGTCGTCGTGATATTCAATTATCAACACAAGCAGTCAATTATTATCAATGTTTAGCTTATACCTATCGTGTTGAATACAATATCAAGGCTTTTGATAGAATGTGTCATTTATAAGTTGTAAATAATATAGTAAATTTTAAACTTCATGCAACAATGCACGACAATAACGGGCTTTGGTAGAGGCAGGTCTTAAAATACGTGTGCATATACCCCGAGCTAACTAAACAGGTGAAAGTTTAGACTGAGTGGTTTTATAAAATGCTAAAATTAACAAGGCAGGGTTTGAACTCAAACCCAATAAAATTTTGCAAGATGAGAACATCGATTAATAACAGAGATCGACCACTTTTTTGTTGGATTTTTTTTTAATAAATGCGTCTTCTGTGCTTTAATATTGCGATTATTATATATATGAAAAATATTTGATTAAAACAGATGAGACTCACCTTTATGGTCTCTCCGCCTAAAAAAGTACCAATCATTATCTACCGTGTTAATTTCCTAATTTATGAACAATATAACTAGTTGGTTAATGCGTTACATCCGACACCAATATCTATCAAATAAACCAAGCAAATAAAGAAATAAAGCATTCTATGATTCTCTAAACTCACTCCACGTCGTCCATGTCTGCCATTGATGAGATCAACATCTTTTTCTCCTCACACACTTCTAGTTCATTCCATGCGTCCCTCCTCCTCCAAATGTGCTAGTCACACTTCGGGAGGGTGCCCCAAAATCAATCGTGGGCGAAAAGAAGCATAATCATATAAATTGCAATAAGGGGACATCATAAATTTTGTTCAATTAACTTTTTCAACCCTCAACATTGATGCGAAATACCCATTTACAAAAATGAAAAGGAAACGACCCAACATTTAAATTTTTTAAATTTTTCATACAAGTCATGCTTTAAAAAAAAAAAAATCCAATAGGAACACAGCTTGGTGCCAGAGCAATACTCCCAAACGTACAATCTAACAACTGGCCGCCCCAACTGGGCGGGCTATGTACATTTGCTTGCGTGACCGTTGCATGCTACAATAAAGAATTCTTTTTTATTTTTCGGGGGAAATTAGCGGGAAATTCCACTTAGGAGAATGATTGTTCCCGCCAAAGTTCCCTCTAATTCGCCCTTTTGATTTCCGTTTCAACTTTTGGAAGAGACGCCTCCAGGTCCAAATAAAAACTTCCACCGCCATGCCCCGATCACCAACACGCCCTGGGTTGACTCGCCCATTTTCCCCCCCGATTCAACTCGTGACCCCCGGACTATCCCCCGATTGTCCTTTTATTTATTCTTAACCATTTTCCCTCGTACTCCCTCATGTACGAGGAAAAAAGTCAATCATCGTGCTGAAACATATAACAGTATCTGTACATTTTTTTTCGATACATAATAATTACTCATAGTTGTTCATCCACAGATTTGACATTAAGAAATACTCCCTCCGTTCCTTATTATAAGAGACATTTGATGCTTATAGTATGTTCCTAAATATAAGAGACATTTAAAAGTTGTCTCTACTTTTTTGTGTTGATTTCCTATTTTACCCATATTTATTGTCTCCAACTCACACTCTCTCTTCTTCCCACTTCTCTTTCTTTTAAGAATTTACTATTGTTCTCTCTCATGCTCTCTCTCCTTATTAAAGAGGGCATTTTTGGAAAAAAAATTATACTTTTTGCACATTAATTGTTCTTAACTAATTTTAACTGTTTTTTTGATCAACGTAATTCGATTATTCGTCTCTTATAATAAGGAACGGAGGGAGTATATTTTTTGGTCATGCATTTTTTAAAACTGCTTGCAAATTTTAGATTTACAGCACTCATACTTTGAAAAAAAGTACTCCTCCGGTCCTAATTATAAGACCCAATTGACTTATTTGAGGAGATTAAGGAAATCAGTTAAATTGGTTATTTATAATAAATAAGTGTTGTCATTCCTAAAATATCCTTGTTAATTAAGTATATTAGCTAAAACTATCATTATTAGAAGAATTATCTTGAAAAAAAATACATAAATATAAGAGACAAAATGGATTGGGTCTTATAATTAGGACAAAATAAAAAGTCAAATTGAGTCTTATAATAAGAACCGGAAGAGTATATTTACCAAT
The DNA here is from genome assembly GCF_004799145.2 of Neltuma alba. NCBI lineage: Eukaryota > Viridiplantae > Streptophyta > Magnoliopsida > Fabales > Fabaceae > Neltuma > Neltuma alba. The sequence goes on along the minus strand of NW_021635959.1, from coordinate 372,875 downwards.
AATTTACATAAATGTGATACCATACGATATTTGTTCCATGCATGGATACTTATCAATCCATATCACATCACCCCTTTCCATATCAATTCAGATTTTAATAGGAAAATTGGCATACAGTTTTAAAGCAAGGTTAAGAAAGGAGTATGGTCAATCTTTGGGGTGATATAATACTTCCTTTCCACTCTAATAATATTTTCGTATCAACACAACATCCATTCATAAGTTTTTATAAATATTTTATCTAGTAGGTAATTTATTTTGAACTGATCATATATTTTAAAAATATCTAATAGTCTCTTATTTTTCATTGAATTAATTTTTTAATTATATCTATAAATAATTATATGTGTGCTATTGTTATTTCCTAAAACTACAAAATTTCTTATAGCACACCCGCATCATATAGTGATTATCTGAGACATAACTCATATTTTAAGCTGCAAAAATTATTATGAAGATTTTATTTTCTCAACTATTAAATCAAATTAAAAAATATAAAATGCATGTTTATATTCACGTCACTATATTAGGTATGCTCTTTTTTTTTCCCCTCTCCTTACTCATTAAGAAGACAAAACAGAAGACATGTTATATTTTTTCTTGTTATATGTCTAAACTTGCTTTACTTTGAAATTTGCAAATTGATAAAAAATATTGAGCACCCAATCTTATTATCTCTATCAAATTAATATAAAATTTTGATGTATCTATCAAGTGTTCTCATGCTACGATGACAATAATATAAATTTTAAAACATAATATCACATGACCGAGTTGTTTTTTTTAAAAAAAAAATTTGCTGCCAACTTATATGATCGAGTTACTCTAATCATACATTTATTTAAAAAAATGAAGAATATGAACATTTTCAACCGGCCAAGTAAATGAACATTTTCTTGATAAATAGAATTTTTTTGGCCAAATGATAAATAGAATATGAACACTTATAATACTGTTATAAATGTTAATCAACAATAAAAAGAAAATTTATTGAAATTACCAGACTGCCTACCCCTGATAAACCAGAACTCGGAGGAGTGGGGCCAATAACTCGGACACGAGTTTCGTGTCGACGACGGCATGACTCGTTATGATAATAACACAACTCGGTAACAGAGATGAAGATACCTTCGTTATCTCTCCCCTAGGGTTATCTCTGCCATTTCGACCGGCTCTTCTCTCTAATCTTTGAAACAGCGGAGTTTCATCTTCAATGGCGGTTTTCGAACTCTGAATACGTGCGCAATCTCATTCCCTCTCCGTACTCCTATCTGCTGCTTCCTATTGCATAACAAAAGCGATCCAAAATCCATATTCGTTTATCGAACTGCTGTCTTCTCTCGTTTGTATTTGGACTTCCGTGTTGACTCTGTTTTTATCAACAACATTCTATTTTTTTTTCCCCGATGGTTCTGTAGGATCTTAAGAAGCCCTAGCTTTGTATCTAGGATGGACTTTGAGTGATAAGTTTCTGAAATCACACTTACTCTTAAGGGTCCTCAAGCGCCTCTCAAATTTGGTTCTATTTAGACTATGGAGGCCCCTGTCATCAGATCGAGGGGTCGGCCGAGGAAACGGAGAAAAGAGGATGAAAATGGGACGGATGGTGGGAGATTGGTTCCCGATTTGAAAAGGCAAGCTGTTGGGACGAGAAGACCGATAGAACTGGTTGGACGATATATAATTAAAGAGTTCAAGGGAAGTGGCGTCTATCTTGGGAAAGTTGTGTATTACGAGTGTGGTTTATATAGAGTCAATTACGAGGACGGTGATTATGAGGATTTAGACAGCAGCGAGATTCGTGGAATGCTTCTCAACGACTGTGATCTTGATGATGAGTTGACTAAAAGGAGGAATGAATTGGATCAATTGGTGTTGAAGTATAGCGCCAAGAAAACAGATGGCACTGGAAGTAGTTCCGCTGATTTAAACAAAGATGTCACGGGGCTTGAGGCTCCTGCGTCAAGCGAATTGCCTGGTGGGTTATTGATTGAACACGACGAGGTAGATGTTGAGGAAGATGCTCATTCATCAAGTGACGAAAGAGATTCCACATCTGATGCAGAGATACCTTCTCTACCTCCTCCGCTGCAGTTGCCACCGTCTTCAGGGACTATTGGAGTGCCAGAGCCATATGTTTCTCATCTTCTTGCAGTCTATGGATTTTTACGGTCCTTCAGCATTCGCCTGTTTTTAAGTCCGTTTTCTCTGGATGATTTTGTCGGTTCTCTTAACTGCCAAGTTTCAAATACTTTGTTTGATTCCATTCATGTTTCTCTGATGCGTGCATTGAGGCGTCACCTTGAAGCTCTTTCATCTGAGGGCTCAGAGCATGCATCAAAATGCTTGAGGTGATTCTCTACCTACTTTTGAGTTTGATGATTTTGTTTTTCTCATTTGATTTTTTGCTGCAGCGTTAAACTTCACAACTTATGGACATTCAACATACGAGTAATTATCAATTGTGCTCTTTTTCTAAAAGAAAAAAAAATTGATGAGGAACGCAATTTTGGATTTGATTTATTTTCTTTAATTTTTTTTTTTGGAGAGGTATTTAGGGGAGATCGCCTTTGAATGAAGCAGAGGCATACTACTACTACTACTACTACTTTCATTCCATTTTAAGCAATTGAACATGGGATGTTTTGATATATTGACTGAAGGGCAAAAAATTCCTTGCCCTAATGTAATTGTAACATTTGAGGATACATGCCTTGATGGGCTCACCATCTCAAAATTTAGTATTTGTGCTTCATGTATGCTCAACCATGTACACAATGTTCACTTTACTTTGGTAATGTGCTTGCAGGTGTAATGATTGGGGGTTGATTGATGCATTGACTTGGCCTGTTTTTGTTATTCAATATCTAGCAATTTATGGATACACAAGAGGACCTGGGTGGAAAGGATTTTATGAGGAGACTTTTAATGGTGAATATTATTTATTACCTGTAAGTAGGAAGTTGACAATACTGCAAATTCTTTGTGATGATGTTTTGGAATCTGAGGAAATGAAAACTGAAATGGGCATTCGTGAAGAATTGGAAGTTGGGATGGAGTATGATGCTCAAGATACCCTTCCAGAAGAAAATTGGCCTAGATTCCATCCAAGAAATGCAAAAAATGCTTGCAAGGATAAAGAAGCTACAAAGTTTGTTTTAGAATCTAATGCTGTGAAGCCACTTGGTAACTCTCTTCTAGATTTCAGAGACACTAGAAGGACTGAGGATGCCGATGTTGACAGAAATGGAGATGAATGCCGTCTCTGTGGCATGGATGGGACCTTGCTTTGTTGTGATGGATGTCCGTCTGCATATCACTCTAGGTGTATTGGAGTGATGAAAATGTTTATACCAGAAGGGCCATGGTATTGTCCGGAGTGCAAAATTAATATGAATGGGTTAAGCATTGCGCGGGGAACATCACTTAGAGGGGCTGAATTATTTGGAATGGATCTGTATGGACAACTCTTCATGGGTACTTGCGACCACTTACTGGTGTATGTTCAGCGTCTTTCTAATGTTTCTTTTCACCTCTATCATTTGTTTTGCGGAATCAGTGCTTTCACTGAATTATGATGTGTGATATGTATAGTCCATCTTCTTGACATTCTAAAATCTGTGCTCTGGTTATCCGCCTTTTATTCTTTTGAATCTTTTATACTATAAATGCTTTCAGTTTCTTGGTTATCATCCTTTTGATCTTTTCTCATGTATTATTGCAGACTCACTGTTAACAGTGAACTTTGTCTCAGATATTACAACCAGAATGACATTTTAAAAGTTCTCCAATTGCTTTATGCTTCAGTCGACCATAGGCCCCTATATTATGGAATTTGTATGGCTGTGTTACATTATTGGAATATTCCAGAAAGTTTCTTGCATGTATCTGTTGGAAGCGGAACAGATGCTAACAATTCAAGTACAGAGGAAGATGCAAAGTCCTCTAGTTTATCAACCACTCCTTTGGGTGAAAAAGAGTATACAGCAATTAAGTCAGTGAAGACAGAATACCCTGCAACCAGTGGGATTGTAAGTCATGGTGATTACATGGTTCGATCTAACTCGTTGGTCACCACTACTAGAGAGGCCTGTGCTTTTGAAAGCAGCAATGACATTAGAACTAGAGAGTACTTTACCATGAACACTATGTTTCATAAGGAGACTAGAATGGAGCCTGTCATCTCTGATGGTCCTGGTGGCCATCAGCGCAGTCACTTTGATATGACCAACAGTCATGGACATGCAAGTGATAAGCAGCTACCCTTTGCTCCATCCTTGCAATTTAAAGAAGGCAACCAAGCTAGCTCTGGAAAGGTTGAACATAATTCAACTAAGGATTTTTCATACATGGGTTTTTCTTTTAAGCCTCAGTCTTATGTTAATCACTATATGCATGGTGATTTTGCTGCATCTGCTGCTGCTAAATTGGCCATTCTTTCTTCCGAGGATTCTAGGTCGGAGGGTCATGTTATAGATAATTTGAGGAAATTCACAGCTGAAGGTGCATCTTTGCAAGCAAAAGCATTTTCAATGACAGTTTCACGCTTCTTTTGGCCGAGTTCTGAAAAGAAGCCTGTGGAAGTTCCAAGAGAGAGGTGTGGCTGGTGCCTTTCTTGTAAAGCCTCAGCCTCAAGCAAGAGAGGTTGCATGCTAAATCATGCTGCCCTGAGTGCCACCAAAAGTGCTATAAAAGTTTTAAGTGGCCTATCTGCCGTAAGGAGTGGAGAGGGAATTCTTCCAAGCATTGCAACATATGTCATGTATTTGGAGGAAAGTTTACATGGTTTAATAGTTGGGCCTTTTCTGAATGGAAACTACAGAAAACAATGGCGTAAACGAGTTGAACAGGCTAGAACATTTAAAGCTATAAAGCCTCTTTTGCTTGAAGTGAGTACTTTTATGCAATTAATTGACAATTCATTTAAATATTTCAATGTTATATTTATTTAACTGTCTCAAGTAGTAAAATTTTTTTTTGGTCATTATACTTCATGATGTGTGCATATGTGCTTCATAAAAGATTGCTCTGTTATTTGGTCGGTTATCTATTTGTTTTTTGTAATTTTCTCTGGAATATGATGTTGTATTAGAGTTCAAAGTTGCATTAAACACAAATAGGTCTTGTGTTATACTTGCAAGTTTGTGGATGAGTTTATGTTCAACCTAATAACTTGATTCTGCTAACTGCTATGTCTAAGTTGTGAATGTGTATTGTATTTTTCATTTAGTCACTGACTGGAAATTCTTTTCCCAGCTTGAGGAAAATATTCGCATAATATCTTTTACCGGCGACTGGGTTAAGCTGATGGATGATTGGTTGGTTGAATCTTCTATTATTCAAGGTGCTGCAAATTCTGTTGGAACAATACAGACACGTGCAACAAGTGGAAGGCGCCTCAGGAAACAATCAGCTACTGATGAAGTTGCAGCTGATGTTTCTCATGAAAGAAACTTTGACTGGTGGTATGGTGGCAAATCCATGAAAATATTATTTCTAAAAGCAGTTTTGCCAAATAATGTGGTCAGGAAAGCAGCTCGCCAAGGTATTTTTTTTTTATTGTATGATATTTTAGCTTACAAATTATAACTACTTGCATTTTTTTTTCTATTGGTAATATTTTTCAGAGAGAATCAAATATTGTGTCCTGATGTTTGCGAATAACAGGTGGGTTGGAGAAAATTTCTGGTATTTCCTATGCTGATGGCTGTGAAATTCCTAAAAGAAGCAGACAGATGGTTTGGAGAGCTGCAGTACAAATGAGTAGGAATGCGTCACAGCTTGCACTTCAGGTTTTGTCCTTTCACTTTATTAGCTTGTTCGTTGCTTTGTAAATTTTATTCTGCTGTCATAATAATGAAATCGCCAAGTCTAAATTGATGTTATTTTTAATTATTTGCATCAGGTCAGGTACCTTGATTTTAATCTTAGATGGAGTGATCTGATTTGTCCTGAGCAAAATCTCCAGGATGGGAAAGGTCAGGAGACTGAATCTTCTGCATTCAGAAATGCTAATATCTGTGATAAGAAAGAATTGGGGGGAAAGCTTTTGTATGGGGTTGTTTTTAGGAACCAAAAACATCTTCCTTCTCGTATAATGAAAAACATTGTTGAAGTAGAGCAAGGCCAAGAAGGAAAGGAGAAGTATTGGTTTTCTGAAGCACGTGTTCCATTATATTTGGTAAAAGAGTATGAAGCAGGTATAGGAAAAATGCCATCTCACCAAGAGAACTTGAAGTTGGAATCTCAGCTGCGAAGAAGGCGGTTGAAAGCTGCTTGCAAGGATATATTTTTATACCTTACCTGCAAGAGAGACAACTGGGATATATTTTCATGTGCTGTGTGTCAGATGGATGTTTTAGCCGGGTAATTGCCTTAACTTGATTATCTATCAGCGTCATCAACATTTTCATAGGATCCGTTGCTCCAATTTCTTTTACGAAACTTTTTTCCCTAACTTGTGCTCTTTCTCTGCTATAATTTCAGGAATGCTCTCAAGTGCAATGCATGTCAAGGTACTTCATGCATGATCCGTTCTCTCATTATGTTATGTTGGCCTAATTTCTTAAGATACTACTGAAATGCCTATTAGTTTCTTATGAAATAAGTCACGTATATTCTTTACACAAGAGAAAACGTACACATTTTCCGCATGTTTAATGTTGAAATTTTGGACGCGGTAAGGATGTTTTGTCCTTCGTAAACCACATTTTCTTTCTTTCCTTTAGATTAGCTATATTCAACATGTATCTTTAATGTTTTGTACCTACTGGTTATTAGGTTATTGCCATGAGGGCTGTTCTATAAGTTCAACGTTCCCTACAAACAAGGAGGTTGAGTTCTTAACCACATGCAAGCGCTGTTATGCCAAATTGCTTGCTCAAAGAAGGACCAGTGACGAATCTCCAACCAGTCCCTTACTCTTGCAAGGACAAGAACATAGCTCTGTGACTGTTTTGAAGGGATCTAGACCTAAGTGTTATGATCAAGCCTTGAAATCTACCAGTATCAAGGATAGTTATCCTGACACGAAACAAGGCACTCCTGATTCTGCTCTGGCAGCAAAAAGCCGTCGCAGGAATTCTTCTTGGGGTATTATATGGAATAAGAAGAGTGGCGAGGATACAGGCATTGATTTTAGGCTTAAAAACATACTTCTAAAGGGCGGGTCAGGTGCACCTCAATTACAACCTGTTTGTCACTTGTGCCGTAAGCCATATAGGTCTGATCTGATGTATGTTCGCTGTGAGACATGCAAAAGTAAGTATTTAGCAATTGAGTGAAAGTTTAAAGTGCTTAAACACTCATATTTATGCAGTCTTTGTATGTGGTTTTCACAGATTGGTATCATGCTGATGCACTTGAACTGGAAGAGTCAAAAATTTTTGAAGTGTTAGGCTTCAAATGCTGTAAGTGTCGCAGGATCAAATCTCCAGAGTGTCCTTACTCTGATAAGAAGCCCAAGATGCAGGAGGGCACTAAGAAACACCGGAGACCTTCCAAGAAGGATAATTCTAGCACAGACAATTTTGGAGTTATTCTTGAACCAAAAGAGTGTGAGCCTGCTACCCCTAACTTTCCTGTAGGAGATGATGGGTTGAGACAAGACAATGACCCTCTGCTTTACTCTCTTTCAAGTGCCAATTTAATAACAGACCCTAATGCAGAAGTGGATGTTGAGAGGAGTGCTGTCTCTGGTCTAGGGCTTCGGAAACTGCCAGTGAGGAGACATGTTAAGCATGAGGGGGATGGTGATGAATCCTTTGGAACTAGACTTTCGCAGGTTGAAATCTTAACACAAAATGGAACTGGTGGTCTGTCAGCTGCAGAGAAGGCATCATCTCCTGTGGAATATGACCCTGCTGTCTGCCTAGATAGTAGTCTTCTGAATGACTGTGGAAGTGAAAATTATGAATTCATGGACTTTGAACCCCATACCTACTTCTCTGTAACAGAATTGCTGCAGCCAGATGATAATCAGTTTGAGGGAGCTGATGGATCTGAGAACTTTTCTGGATACTTGGAAAATGTTTCCACTACAAATATGGATGGCATTCCTGAAGAATCTGGAGCTCTTGGTTTAGTTAATAAATCAGAACCTGCGGCTTATTTACCAGGCAGTGGTTATCATTGTTGCCAATGCATGCGGATGGAACCAGTTCCTGATCTCTCTTGTGAGATTTGTGGGCTTTGGATTCACAGCCAATGTTCACCCTGGATTGGATCACCTTCTAGGTTAGGAAGCTGGAGGTGTGGTAGTTGTCGGGAATGGCAATAGCTGATTTGTGTACTGAATTTTGGATGATGTCTTCTTCGGCAGAGGTGCTTGCAAATTGAAACCTGAGACAATTTCATCAATAATCTTGCTGGCTGGCTCAGTGCATGCTGCGTTAATTGCTGCATGTGTCTCACCGTCAACGCTTGAATCATGGCTGTGGAGCTCCTCCGTTATGTGTATTTGTGCGCTGCAAGAGGTTAGTTGGCTTCTCCGTTGTTGCAATGGCTTTCTTGGTGACTGCTCAGCGACTGTTGTTTCCCCAGAGACTTGGTCATTGAGTAGACCAATATTTTTCATTGAGTAATTCTGTGACTGCCCACATTAATTGCTGTTTCCTCGGAGACTCGGTGATTAGATAAACCGATAGTTTTCATAGAGTACGTTCAGCACAACCTTAACTTGCAAAGAAGTTAGGGTGATGCACTGGATCGGTGGCATATAACGTGGCTGAACTGTTCCAGCTTTGATTTTTCATTTGACGACTCACAGAAATTTGCTCCAATATTAGTGAGATAAGCAGGTTTTTATAGTGCTTATCTGATTTAGAATTTTGTATAGATAAACTCAATTCTAGGAGTTCAAAGTTAGAGGCTCCTCTTCTTCAAAATTCATGGTGTATTTGCTCTTATTTTGTAGAATGCATCCCATAACCCTTTCGACTGTGTTTAGAAAATTAATAATGGGACGTGGTTGAGGATTAATGACCAAGAGCCCTACTCAGCGTTACGATTATTTTGGACCTGTAACACCTAAAGTATTAGAACATGAATATAAGTATACTATAAACACTTGCTCAAGGTATAGCCACGTTGCCCGTAAAAGCCCAAACGATTTCCCTTTCGGTTTGTGTGAACCAGATCTACAAGCGTGCAATCGATCGCTTGGTTATTGGCATACAAACTAATTGTTCCTAAAATTCTTAGAACCTGAAAATCAGATAATCAGATTTGTCTGCAATGTCTTTGGAGCCGATTGGTAGTGTTCGTGTTCCTCGAGGCCTGCGGTAACTGTCAGTGGCAGCTGGGTTCTGTCCACTGGATCAGTTTCAATTCGTATTTGAACGTCATTTCACGTCTGTGTGAAATCAACTACTTACTCTATGTGTTGAGTCAAGCAGGAGATATGGTAAATTGAGATTTGAATTCTCACTAAAAGAGATATTCATATTTTGTATATAACAATATCTCGAACAGAATTGTTTTTAATGAAAGATATCTATGCCTAGCGCACAAAAAAAAAAAAAAAGAAAAACTATATCCCACGAGTTAATTAAAAATCATGAATCATTTCCATAACCTGAACTTTTCCTCCTATCCCCACAATGGAAGCGTCATGTAGACATGAAAAGAAAAACAATAAAAACCAATACTCAGTACATGAAAACACTCATTTCTTATTTGGCTGTAGCCAAAAATTGCCTTCCCTTTTTTTTTTTCTTTTCCTATTTTTTGTTTTACTTCAGATTATCCCCCTCTGCTGGAAAGTCTAACAGGCAGCAGTGGTTGAAAAAAGGAGAAACTGAGAAGGAGCCTCGTCAGAATAAAAATGGAAAAGAACAAGAAAATGAGAAGGAGAAGAAATAAAAAATTGAAAAAAGTTAGAAACGTCGCCTGAGAGATTCGAACTCTCGCGGGCAGAGCCCATGTACTTAGCAGGCACACGCCTTAACCACTCGGCCAAAGCGACGGGTTTGATGCTCTCAATTGAGATTATCTAGACTGATTGGTTATTGTCAAGTGCCAGACCACTCATCACACCTTTTTAGATTGACTCTGCCCATCGTGCATTAATAACGGAATCCACAAACGCTCCCTAATTTAGAGACTACATTTGATACACAAGTTAATAAAATGAATGTGAAATGATAATGTGTTTTTAAGTTAATGTTAAGTAAAATAATAAAAGCATGCTCTTCCTAATAATCGTAAAATAATAAAATTAACTCCTACTCACATTCCAATAAAATTAATTTATATCTCAAACCTGATTTCATTTTTTTTTAGTTTTACCCTTATTTAATGTTTAAATGTTTTATACCACAATCTGAGCAAATCCTTTCATAGAGAAAGAAAGCATTTTTTTGGTCTTATTTATAAGGCACTAAGAAATTTTTGGTATGGATATACAATTTCACCTTTTATTTATTATTATATTGATTTTGTTTACATGAGGTATAATATATTAAATAGGGATAAAGTTAAAAAGTTGTTGAATTTTAAATGAGAGTTAATAAAATTTAAGATTTTTCTTGCTCTGTATAAAACATGTTATAAGTGATTTATAAATGGGACCAAATGAATATTTATTAGGGGTATACTAAAAAAGCATATTAACTACTCCTCAAAAGTTCATAACCTTTTTTTTTTATAAATAGGAACGATCAACCCTTTAAATTTTTTTTTTATAATTAGGAACGAGATAACTTACAATCTAATGATAATTTATCCTATATATTATCTCGTGTTCTTAATATAAGAGTTAGTTAACTAATTTGAATAGATTAAAAAAAAATAGTTAAGTTAGTTATTTGTAATAAATATGTGTTATTTTTTCTTAACTACCCTTGCTAATCAAGTATTATTTGATAAAATACTTCTTCCGGTCCTATTTATAAGTTTCAAATTTAGGAAGAAATATGATCCATTTTGTAAGTTTTAATTTGGATCTGTCTTAACATTTAATGTATTTTTTTCTAATGTTATTCTTAATTATTTTTCTCTCATCACATTTTCCTATACATTCTCTTCTATTCTTTTTCTCATTTATTATAAGGACATATTTGAAAATAAAAGTATACTCTAACTTATTTATTGCTTTTAACTAATTTTAACTAATTGGTTGTTATTCGTAAATTAGTTATTTAAAACTTATAATAAAGGCCAAGAAGAGTATTTAACACGTGCAACTACTATAATGACTATCTTGAGAAAAATAAATAAATATAAAAAATAAAATGGATTTAAAATCTTATATTTAAGATTAAATTAATAGTCAAATAAACTCTTGTATTATGAACCAAAAGTAACATAAATTTTTTTTTATGTTTATACATTTCCTTTGACGTCACCCAGCGAGGGAGGGGGAGAGAGAGAGTCCCAATCGTAGCCGTAGGCTTCATCAAATCACTAAAGTTTTCACGCTTTTCATGACTGGCTTTAGATTATCGCGAGGCAAAGTCTCAGTTTTGAACTCGAGAGCTAATGCCTTTTAAACGCTCATAAATTCGCCTGTTGTTGGTTCCCAGAGAGAAACTCGAGCACCGACCACGACCGGTGATTTAACTAACCACCAAAAATTTCTACACATTTAAATTAAAATAATGTAGTGCATTTTATCCCAAAAAAATTGTAATACAACGATTTTTTTTTGGGACCCGCCGGAGCACAATGTATTGAACTCTAAATTGATCATGAGTGCATAAAAAGTAATGATTCGAGTATTTCAGTAATTATCGTCGTCAAGCATGTCTACACTCATTGATAACACCTTTTGATCTTGGTTGAAAAAATTGAATTAATGGCCAAAAACAGGAAGGAAAAAAAAAAAAAACAAAGGAAGGAACTAGTGATTCTTCGTTTATTCATTACTCCCTCACCTCCTATATATAAATTTTAAATTTAAGAAATAGTATGATTCATTTTACAAACTTCAATTTAGTGTTTGTCTTCACATTTAATATATTTTTTAATTTTACCTTTAATTATTTATTTTCTCTCTGTCATAATATCTCTTATCACATTTTTTCATACATTCTCCTTTTTTTCTTCATTTAATGTAAAGATATATTTGAAAACAAAAACATATTTATAACTTATTTATTACTTTTAACTAATTTTAACTAATTGTTTATTATTTACAAATTAGTTATTTAAAATTTATAATTAAAATAAGCGGGAGTATTTACTTTGGAGCATCATTAGATTACATGGGTAGACCATCACAGCGCCCGTGGCCCAACGGATAAGGCGACTGGTTTCGAGTCCCACCGGGCGTGGGCCTGTTTTCGGTAGTAAATGAACTTTTAAGCTTCCCAATGACTCCCGCTGCATCCGTTTCTGGTCACTGAATGAAACCAAAAACAACTACGCGCAAGGCCGCAACATTTGCTCCTTTACTAAATATATGTACCTGCTGAAACAGATATTAACGACGATTACCCTTTTCGTAACCGAATTACCCAAAAGGAATTGTAAACCAAAGTGATTTTTCCCTACAGGGGACCATGAACTCGAGCGATCGCCATGATTATATACAGTCTCAGGCTATAAGAGAGGAAGTATAAAACCAATAAACTTTTCTTGTGTCTTTTGATGTACATCCGTTGTGAGTAGCGTCTTACTAAAGAGTCAAATAGTGCAACAAAGGCAATCCATAAATTACTGGCAAATAATACAATAGCAATATAGAAACATATGCCTTGCCTTCGTGGGGCAAACAAAATAATACAAATGAACCTGGGAGCCAGAATAAAGGAATGACTAGGGGCCCCCAGAACACAAAAACATGTTTCCCTATCATATCCAGGAGCGCAGAGCTCTACGTTAATACCACACATGGCCCTCTTTCTTCAAAAACCTTGCAATGGCTATTGGCTAAAGAAACAAAGGAGAAATGACATTTCATAGGATGAGTAAGTCAACCACTAAAGCAAGAACAGGGAGTAGCATTACAACACCATCAGCATATGTTAGTTTAACTTGCAACTGGTTTCGCAATGGCTTTCTTAATGGCTTCTGCATATGTCCTATGCTGGTAGGTGAGGGTTGATTCAAGAAGGTCCCAAAGTGATGTCTTGGGATTCCAACCTGACAGAGATGCAATGATCCATTAGCATAGGTCTTTGTTTAAATACAGTAATCTTACAAGCTCAAATCAGGTGAGGCAATGCCAATGAGTAAAACCTACCAAGTTGCTTGTTGATTATGGTCATATCAGGAATTCTCTTGTCACTATCATCATATCCCACACCATAAAACTCCTTGGAGCTCACATCAATAGTAGGTTTTTCCAGAGCCGGTTCGCCACTTACCTTTGCATAGATCTGCAGAGTATAAAAGAATAATTCTACAGTCCCAAGCAACATATCTTAATTCTAACAGTATGGTCAATAAATCAAATTCAATCCTCTCACCTGAGTCATCATTTCACCAAGCTGCTTAACTGTAACCTCATTGTTTGGATTTCCCACATTAAATACATGCCCATTTGCCCTGGCAGGATTTTCCTGTTAAAGGGTCAAGCATTTAGCAGATCAGCCAACAACAGCACTAATCTTATATCTCATAGTAATCACGTTATAATTCTGCTTAAAAGGCTGGAAATGGGACCTACAATCATCAACAAGACAGCTTCAATAGCATCCTTGATGTAAACAAAAGTTCTTTGGGACTGGCCACCATCCACAAGCTTGAGGGGCTCCCGACGGAGGAGATTCTGACCAAAGGAAATCAATATTAAGAAGATATTAAAAAAAACTCGGCTAATGTGTCAACAAGTTTCATTGAAAATTGTATCAAAAAGGAGACTGACATTGCTAAAGCATGCAAGAACCCGAGGAACACCCTCACTTGGACCATCAATGCCAGGAATGAAATCCATTCGTGGTCCAATCCAGTTAAAAGGTCTTACAATTGTGAACTCCAGGCCATTCTCAGCACCCTCAGCTGTCAACAATTAAAAAAGTCAGTGAGATGAGTCAATATTGATGAATACGAAGGCAATAAAGAAAGGGTAGCTCACCATAAATCAGCCTCTCAATCAATTGCTTTGCACAAGCATAGGACCATCTCTGCTTTTCAATTGGACCAAATATGCATGGAGAGGCATCTTCTTTGAGAACATAGAATGAGGGATCCTTACATAAGAGGAAAACAAAATGCTCAGTACAAAAACAAGGCAGCAAAGAAGACGTTGATAAAGGAGGCAGTTTTGAAACACTAGAATTCTGTCACATGATTGGATTGCAGGGATGATTATGGTGACACCATTTTAGAATCCCACATGTTAGTTCCACCAACAACAACCAAAACGTACTCTCCCAAGACCCTCTTATAACCAACCAAACACTATCTTCCAATACTGATGCAGAAGGAACTTGGTATGTGAAAGAAAGAGAAAGACGCAAGAGGTGAGGTTATATAACCCAGTCTTATAAAGACCAGGAAGAACAATGTGCATAAGTTACAAGGTATTGTACCAGCGAAGTCAAAATTGATTATTAGCATTCCACCAGAAAAAAAAAAAGATCTTTCTTGATAGAAATTAGAAAGAACCAGACGAGGGCTATCTCTGAAACCATAAGATCTCAACTTCCATCCACACTCTAGAGGGAAATAACATAAATACAACATATTGTATAACGAAACTCAATTTAGACTGAAGTCTTGGTGATTTAATTCAATCAGACAACTTCATGCTTTAAACCGGGATGAGATAAGACTAACACCGACAGTTTCCAAGCAGCGGATGCTTGTGATCCAACGGTTCAAATTATACTAATGTCAAACTATCATTCAAAATGATGGACAGATCTGGATGGCTTCCTTTGAGGAAGCCGAATGTGAAAATGAAAACTTACCTGACGAAGCGGGCTGTCCTTCGGGAGAAAGCTTCCAATCGTTTTCCCATAAACTTCACAAGTAGAGAAATGAATGAGACGTTTGTTATTCTCCGAACAATACTTCACCTGAGACCCAAAAAGAAACCCACATCAAATCAAATATCCACTTGAATCAATTCTGCCATAAAATGGAGCAACGGGCAGAGAGAATCATTCTTGAGTTATAGTATAACTACTAGAGAAACGACAATGAAATGAATCACATATACCACCGGAAGCGCATCAATGAAATTGCTATAGATAGTATCCAGAGGGCGGGTATTATAATCGGCAGGAGTACAGATGGCCGCCAAATTGATTGTCTAGACAGAGAGAAACGCAAAAAATAAGTACAAATCCAAGAAACCCCACCAAACACCCATATGAAAGGATGAAGAACGATACCAGATCCGCCAACCTGATGAGGCCTTCGAGCCTAGAATCTTGCTTAATGTTAAGGCGGTGAAACTGAATTCGGCCAGCCCATGGGAGCGTGTCGGGCTCCAGGAGGTGCTTGATCTTGTCATTGTAAACGTCCAGGGCAAAGACCTTGTGCGGCGTCTCGGCCATGAGCTTCTCGCAGAGGTGGGAGCCAATGAACCCTCCGGCGCCGATCATGCAAATGGTGATGGGCTTAATGGGGTTGCCATCCAGATCTAGCCTGGTGGGCGACGCCATTTTCTTGATTGAAAAGGATGCGAGTTAGGATAGTGCCAAGTATGCGACGGTAAGAGGAGATGGAAGAGAATTTGGAGACGCAAGGGAAGACCGTGGAAGCGGAAAATCGAAGTGGAGAGGCGAAGATGAACTGGTGAAGTATTTGATTCAAAGAAGGGGGACTAAAAAAGTGAGGGAGATGTTTCCGAGGGGATGTGACCCGCTTTACGATCGTACATTCATTTCATTGAGCAGCGGCCAATGGGTTTCCGCCAGCCCGCGCGTAATGACTTCTCTACTCGCTGTCTTTTTCTCACACGTGTACTGATGACATGGCATTGACCTTTTTAGTTTTTCCGCGTTGTTTACCTTTTCGCCATCCATCCCCTTGACCGCGTTAAAAATGTTGGAGAATAGAAAAGTTTTTTTTAATCATATTAAAGGAGTTTCATTCTTATTCCCATGACCATAGTGCGGTAGCAAAATACATTGCATGAGCAGGTGATATGTGGTTTCTTTGGCCAAAAAGAAAGAAAAATATATGTGGTTTCTTCCTCCCCTTTTTAAGTGAAAAGGGGAATATTATCATCCAAGAGAAATTTTACATATACAACTACCTGAAATACAATTACGCTTGTTTGGGGTACAGTTGGAAAGCTCATTCTAATTGATTTTCAAACTTCTAAAAGCTCGCTGAAGGAGGAAAAAAAAACCCGTTTGACAGAGCGGTAGAAATTCTCCATAAGCATGTTTTATATAAGTCGAGACAAAACTTTTCTTACATATTTATCTCGTATTTTATAAATCACTATTAAAAAACAGTTTATAAGCTACTTATAAATTATTCCAAACAAACTTAAAATCAAGTTTGGTTTAGTCTTGAGAGCAAATGAATTTTTCTTTAAAAAATTTATTAGGTTGGAAGTAAGATTTGAAGCTTATTGCTTTTGACTTTTACCTTTTTAATATTGGAGGTTTTTTAATCTGGTTTTTTAATATATTATTTAAGTAGGTGTTTTTTTGATACACTAAGTAGGTGTTTTGTCAAATTGATTCTTTTAATAAAAGTTTATCAAACATAAATTATATCATACTTCTAACTTAAATAAAATAAAAGTCACTGCAAACGTTAACCTAAACAATAAGTTAATGAATTGCATATTGACAAATGATACATGTACCTAATGATCATATTATTCTACTTCAAAAATCTTAAGTTACGGAGAAAGTGATTGGTGAGAGCCGTGCTATGAATAATCTAACGGGGGTATTTGGTAACCGCAAAAAGTGCTTCTCAGAAACACTTTTCCGTAAAACAAGGTAAATTTTTTCACATATTTACTTCGTAAACCGTAAAAGCACTTTTGAAACTATGGTTTGGTTTCCATCCAAACACTCCCATCTAAAAAAGTGTTTATTATAAAAGTACTTTTAAAAAATGTTTTTTTAATAAATTGAGATAAACTTTTTTATATATTTATTCCGTATATCATAATATCACTTTTAAAATTATGGTTTCATTTTTACCCAGACATTCCCTAAATATAAGAGTTAGATAAGAAGTTTATCTTGATTTTAAATATAATACCTCAATCTATTTTGTTTTTTAAATTTATAATTTTTTGCTTAAAATATCTCTATTAGTTGTATATAACTTGAGAGAAAACAAGACATATTTATTACAAATATATAATTTAACTAATTTTTAATATTTATAAATAAATAAATTATTTTTTACATTACTTTTTTTATAAAGCGCCAATTTTATTCAAAAAGTACATGAATAAATCGGGCAATCACATTCTATTAATTTTATCATAAATTATCAGTCATTTTTATTGTGATATTTCATTCTCACGTGGTACGTGTTTTTGCAACTGGACAACTTTTTATTAAAAAAGAATGCTAATAAAAATACATATGGAGTTTTGAGTGTTCACCCAAATCCTTCATGCACCTTGTTTTGTTTCGTTCCAGTCTCTCCAACACCAGTAACCTTGTATCAGGTTGTGGGGCGAGGCCTTTCCAGTGTTTTCCTTTCACGGTAATTATTCCTTTTTAAATTTTATGCTCGTGGCCGTATGATGTCTACCAAATCATTTTTATATTTAATATAATATTTAATTGTTGAATTGATTTTAATTCTAAATATGAAAAATATTTTTCATATTTATTATTTTTTTAAAATTATTTTTATGAATATTTTCTTAACTATAATCAAGTAAGAAGGGAATGAAATAAATTTAAAAAATGGTTATGATATTTTTAAAAAATGTTATATTTTTTATAATTACTTAACATATCTAATTTTTTTAATTTAATTAAATTAGTTAAATAAATTTTATATTAAGCACTGT
Organism: Neltuma alba; assembly: GCF_004799145.2. Lineage (NCBI taxonomy): Eukaryota > Viridiplantae > Streptophyta > Magnoliopsida > Fabales > Fabaceae > Neltuma > Neltuma alba. The sequence goes on along the minus strand of NW_021635959.1, from coordinate 354,985 downwards.
GGGACCTCTCCTTGGTAGCCAGAAATTGGCCATTTAAGTAAACACGTGTCACTTTGGACTTTTTCGTATGCAAAAGTTGACCTGTACCCCCACTTTTTTTTTTTGGGAATAATAAGACAGTTCTATTAATAATAAATGGGCGTTTTTTGTTTTTTACGAGAATAATAGTCCACAAAAAGCAATAGGTGGATTTGAGAACATCACAACCCAACATCAGCCCGGACTGACGTGGGTTTACATGTAAACTTTGTAAGTTATAGAATATACTAACACCAGGTTTGCATGTTTATGAGCAACAAGTCAAATTTAACAATTTACATTTATAAGTTAAATCTTTATGTATTTATGCGTCAAATTTGTGGAAACATTGAATTCCTTTGAAATTTTAATACCACTTCTGATCTTAATTATAAAACCTTATTTATAAACTACAAATAATATTTTATAATTAGGATCGGAAGTCATATTTGATATTCAATGGCAATCAGTATACTAATTGTAGTAGGACCATATCTCCTATTTTTTTTAATCACTGGAGCCTTCTCGTTCTTTTGCATGTGAATCTACATCTACAATGACTGAACGAATATATGCGTTGAACACTAATCTTAATTTACCCGCTTGTTTCTTCTTTGTTGGATTCTCCTCATCCGAATTTGTACCATGTCTCAAGTTTAAGGGCTGCATTGATTCGTACTCTGTGCTTTGCAGTTTATAGCTTTCCGAAAACAGTGCATTTGAAAAGAGGCAGCGGAACAAGGCACATATTCCGTGGCATGTGCCCCTCCGCCCCAACTCCTCTTGTAAGCAAATCAAGTACATTTGATTTTTTTTTTTTTTTTACTATTAGAAAAACTAGAAACTTCTCTATGTGCAATATATTCTTTCGATCCTTAACATAAGATTTATTTAACTAATTTGATTAGATTAAGAAAGTTAGGTAAGTTAATTATAAGAAATGTGACATGTTTTACCTAAAATATCATAATCATCTTTTTTAATACTCCTTCTTCCTCTTATACTCTTCCGGTCCTTAATATAAGACCCACTTAACTAATTTGATTAGATTAAGGAAGTTAGGTAAGTTAGTTAATTATAAGAAAAATGACACATTTTTTCTAAAACACCATAATCATCTTTCTTAATACCTCATCTTCCTCTTCTATTTGACTATGGTTGAGGGGTATCTATAGGGGTAATTTAGAGAAAATTGATAAATATGAGAAATGGGTCTTATATTTAGGACCAAAACCAACTTAAGAATTGGGTCCTATATTAAGGACCGGAGGAGTACTTGATTATGATTGAGGGAGTATCCATAGGGGTAATTTAGAGAAAACTGATAAACATGAAAAATGGGTCTTATATTTAGGATCAAGACTAACTCAATAATTAGGTTTTATATTAAGGACCAGAAGAGTAGAAGATAATACAACCTCAATGTCTTTGAAAATATTCTTAACCCGACTCAGTCAACTTTAAAATGAAACGGGTATTACAAGATTTAAAATATAAAATTGATGATGATTGATTGATAGTGATGATTAGTGTTAAAACACCAGTTAAGATATAAATTTGTCTCAAACATTCTCACTTAGAAGTACAGTGAATAATTTATAAATGTCTTTGTAAAGGTTATTTGATCATTAAAGTACACCCCATCTTAATAAACTCGTTAAACCTAACTCGTCTAAGCTCTGTGTCAGTGAACAAAAGTGCGAAGAACACGTTTAAAAGGATTTATGGATTATGAAGTTTCGACTTTCAAGTCCAGGATGGAGATTTTTTTTGGATCAAGTTCTTTATGTGGCTCTCAATAAGCATTGAAAAAGGGCCCATAATTGGTTCTTTTCTATGGGAGCCCACATTACTAAAAGGCAGGAGGAAGGCTCTACTTTATGAGGAATTGAACTCTCGCCGTTGCGTTCGGCACCGAAAATTTGGTTCTATGTATTTTTAGCCAGAAAAAATTAGGTTCGGTGTGGAATGTTTGGTACGTGATATTTAGAGTGGGAAAGGTTTTCCTTCTATGATACAAGAAAAATAAGGTATAGCCGAAAGGTGGATCAGATATTACGGAAGAATAAAATAATTGAAAGGGAAAGTCTTGGCAAGGTTCTTCCGACTGGAAAAATTGCTTGTGAAGGAAGGCGAAGTTTTTCTTTGGTTTGGTTTTCTCGGCTTTTTGCCACTCACTATAGAAGTCTATTACGAGCTGTTAATCGTGAAAGACGAATGCAACAAGAAACAGCAACGTGTTGTCCATAAGAAAGGCTAATGCAACAAAATAATTTGTACAAAAAAGGAGTATTGTTGTAGTAATCCAGAAAGGCATCAGAGAAAAGTTAATGAAGGAGGTTGTGAACAGTGCCACTGATAGAAGAAGTAAATAGGGCACACTTTACAAAACTGATGAATCCATCTGCAACTGCATTGACTAATAACCAAATGCAAGTTCCGTGACGTCTCTTTTCCTTTTAGTTCTCCATGAAGCATTGAAAATGAAGAATTGAGATTGGGATTATAATTAAAAAAATCATTAAAATAGTATTTAATATAAGTAATTACTTTTATATGAGATTAAGCAAACCCATAGAGATGAGATTGGGGAATACCACTTCTTCGCATAGTATTCTCTAATCCAACATATATAAGTTTGGCTAATCCCATATAACAAGCAATCTCTTATACTAAATATTTTTTTAATAGATTTTTTCAATTGCAATCCCAATCCCAATCCCTCATTTTTAATATTTGCTACCAAACGTAATCTTAGTGCCTTTCCCTTTGATATTTATTTTAACAAAATCCTAAATCTATCCTCTTATTATTATTATTTACCTCTCAACCCCCTGTCTAAATATTTTCTCCTTCCGACACTTATTAAGCGTGTATTAGGCACTGTTGGACATGTGGTGGAATTGAAAGGTGGGCTTGTGGAAGCACAAGTTAGGACAGCTGAAAACACCTGGCATCAAGATTCAACTCCATACCAAATGCTGCCCAAAAAAAAAAAAAACTCCATACCAAATACTTGTTATTTACTAGTATTTTAATTTTTCTTTTTAATTTTGTTTGGGTCAACCTTGTTCGTTACTACTCCTATTCAGTGACAACAACCAACCTCCTTTATTACTATCAGCCATTCCGTCTTTTTTAATTAAAAAATAGAGTTAGGCGAACAAATTAAAAAAAAAATTACAATGATTATATATTTACATGTTTAATTTTCTACCAAAATTTGTACTTCAAACTATTAAGGTTTTCAATCAATTTCTCTTTTACGTCATTTTTCACACGAAAACATTTTTAAATAAAAAACAACGCATTATAACCAAGTACAAGAATAAAAGCTGGATTTTTTTATATAAAAAAATTGACATAGACTCAAACCATTTGGGAATGTTAATTATTATGATAATCTTTCTAAATTACATATATATATATTTGTCAAGGTGAGTTGGATTTTGGGGACTCGCCAGGGTTAGAGCATACTTTAAACTCAAAGAGCGCACATAGAGATATTTACAGATTGCCCATCAACAAGATTTTTATATTGGTACTAAGATTCAAACTCATAACCTTGTAAATTATGAGCCGACTCCTTATTAATTGGATTAACTTTTGTTGGTTCTAAATTGTATTTTGAAAGGCAAAGCATAACCACTGAGACTTGAATTAAATAGAATAGGCTAGTTTCTCATGAAATGTTAAACTAATATTTGAATTTAAATTCCCAAAATGTGCTTATATTTAATGTCTTACAGTGTCTTCAATAATTCTCCTCCAATAGGAGGGGCCTATAGTTAATGCAAGAAATGTTCAGAGAATTGATTAGAGCTGGAGGTTATTTGAGCTCCATATTATATTGATGGCAGGAGAAGGGTAATTCTATTTTAGAATGAAGTGAGAGACATCAAGTAAAAGCTTCAAGAGGAATACAGCTAAGAATGTTTATCCGCATGCAGGCAACTGAGGCCTCAAACTTCACCACCTTAGACTCGTCAATTTTAGTTACACAATTGCTTTCACTTGTTTCTCCGATTTCCCAAATGAAGAAGAATACCACTAGCAATTAGTGTCTTTGACACTGACATGATTCTGAGAGTAAACAGTAATGTTGCTACATTTATAAATTTCTTGGAATCACAGCCTCCATAACTCATCTTTAAGACTTCCTCTGTCTATTTCTCTATTGGGAAAAAAATCTCTTCGCTGAACAGAAATTGAAAGAATGGGCTGTTCAAGTTCTTTCTTCTTGACTTTCAGTCTTCTAATTGCAGTGCTAAGTGTGAGCTATGGGCAGCCTCTGGTTCCTGCATTGTTCATATTTGGAGACTCTGTAGTTGATGCGGGCAATAATAACAACATAAAGACCATTGTTAAAGCAAACTTCCCTCCCTATGGAAGGGACTTCATGAATCACATTCCAACCGGGAGATTCTGTAATGGAAAACTCGCCTCTGACTTCACTGGTAATACGAGTATCTTTTTCTTTATCATTATTATGGAAAGAAAATATAATCATTTTGACCTTCAGTTAAAGTCATTTGTAAGATTTAGATCCTTCTTTTTAAGTGTTTTTGCCAGAACAGATGACCCCGATGTTATTTAGGGTTCATTCAGTTGCCATGCGGCTTATTTTCTTTGGTCTGAACCTTCTGTGTTACCCACCTTGAAACTTTCTTCCAACTTTAATTCACTGCAGAATGTAGGTTGAATGTTTTTTCTGATAAAGTTTGAATAATTTGGTGTGTAGTATATCCTCATAGAAGGGGGGAAAAAGCTTCATGTGTCATATTAATTGACCATATTGGCAGAACTGAGATAGAAGGATATTATTATCATTATTATTATTCATGACTTGAAATTATCTCTTGTAGCCTTTGAACTGGCAATTAATCTATCTTGTGTAATTTTTTTGCAGCTGAAAACCTTGGGTTCACCTCTTATCCACCAGCTTATGTGAACCTAAAGACCAAAGGGAAAAACCTATTGAATGGTACCAACTTTGCATCGGGTGCATCTGGATACTATGAACCTACGGCGAAATTATATGTATCCACAACTACATAACTCGAAACCCTCCTTTTCCTTGGTTACTTCTCATTTTAATGGTAGGTTATTGTCATAATTATATTATTTTTGGTTGTAGCATGCAATCCCTTTAAGTCAGCAGCTGGAGAACTACAGAGAATGCCAGAACATATTGGCGGAAGTAGCAGGACAATCAAATGCTTCATCAATTATATCTGGGGCTATACATCTTATCAGTTCAGGGAACAGCGATTTCCTTCAGAATTATTACATCAATCCTTTACTTTATAAGGTTTATACGGCAGATCAATTCTCAGACATACTCTTGCGAGCCTATTCCAGTTTCATTCAGGCACGTCTATTTCTCACACTTAACCTCTTTCCTTGGATCTAAAACACAAGGCTTAACCTTCAACCTTATTTTCAAATGTGGGTTGACAGAAACTGTATGCAATGGGAGCAAGGAGGATTGGGGTTACTACATTACCTCCTATGGGTTGCCTTCCAGCAGCCATCACTCTGTTTGGTTTTGAAAGCAACCAATGCGTGGAAAGGATCAATAATGATGCTATCAACTTCAATAAAAAGCTAAACAGCACATCTCAGAGCTTGCAGAAACAGCTTCCAAACCTCAATTTGGTCGTCCTTGATATCTACCAGCCTCTCTATCAGCTTGTCTCTAAGCCTTCTGATAATGGTAAAAAGATTAGTGTCATGATCCTATGAAGTGTCAATTTTTATATATGCTCATTTTGTTTGAATCTCAAAATATTTTACTGGTGACATATCATAGGTTTCTTTGAAGCAAGAAAGGCTTGCTGTGGAACGGGCTTGCTGGAGACCTCTATACTGTGCAATCGCAAGTCCATAGGGACATGTGCTAATGCAACTGAGTATGTATTTTGGGATAGTTTTCATCCTTCAGAAGCCGCAAACAAGATCTTGGCAGATAATTTGCTCGCCGCTGGCCTCTCTCTCATCTCCTAATTCAACCACTTTTGGGCTCATGTTCTGTTTGTACTTGATTATGCTATTTGTGAAAGAGTTTGAGATTCACATGGAAGGAGGTTTAATGTGTTGAATTGGAAAGTTCAATGTGGGTTCTCAGGTCTGTCTCGTTGAATTATGACTAATAATCGTGCTTTGTATGGTTGTGTAAGATTTCATCTTTTATAAAGTTTCCCTTTTGGGTGATCAAAGATGTTCTGCTTTGCCCTTTAAGAGTTTGTGTTCAGTGAATTTATGTGACCGTTAAGTCATAGAACTAGCTAACTTCTTGCGCCAAAAGACACAGAACTGAATATTTTTGTTTGGTTCTAACTTCTAATTTTTGATTTGGAGTTCATGGTTCAGTTATGACCATGATTAATTCACTGACTAGTGAAGAAGAAATTGGCAAAATTGAGAGTAAGGTTGTTTACCTGAAGCAACTCACTAATCATCTAATGTAAAAGTCAAGAATGTTGAACAGTTGAAGTTTTATCAGTGTCTTTTAAAATAAAAATACAGTCGCACATTAAATTAAATTATGAGCACAAATTATTTACAATGTTAAAAAAAATAGAAAAACGCAAAATTCAGCCATGTCATTAGTAGGAATATATATATATATATATATATATATAAAGGGGAAATAATTTTACAATTACCTCTACTTTCTTTTAATTTTTAATTTGGTATTTATAAGTTTTTCTCTCTTATTAAATCATTTAAATTTTCTCTGCTAGCACCATTTTTTTTTTGTTTGACCGGCTCTCTGCTAGCACCATTAACCTTTGTGTGAGAGAATAAAGTTATGGAGGTTAATACAAAGTTAAAAGATTTAATCAAGAAAAAAAAAGACGTAAATTAAAAAATTCAAATTTTTTTTAAAAAAAAGTATAGCTGAAATAATTTTTTTCTGAAAATAACCACCAAAGCTGTAACTGTATCTGTAAGACACATGTTCTATTGCATTTATTTACTCTCACGGTCTCTCGATATTTTTCTTCCGTTTCCCCGCTTCTTCCTTGCTACTCAGTTCAATACATTGTCGTTCAAGAGAGCAAAAAATGGGCGGCCGATAGGGAGTGGAAAAACGGGGAGAATTTGTTTTGCAGCATTAGAGGCAGACGGGGAGAGAGAGAGGGGGAGGGTGAGATGGATTACAGTCTAGCGGCGTTGAAGTTACTATGCGCACAGCTGAAAGACGCCAGAGAAGTCCCTTCCCGGAATGGCTTCATCCTCGGCGGCATCCTCTTCCAACGCGCTTGGTTGCAGGTTTCAGCTTTCAAATTCCCCTATTCTCTCCTCTTCTATCCCCTAAACGCTCCTACTGTTTTCGCTTATTCCTAACAACCTCCCTTGCCACGTCGCAGGGCGTTTTAGTGTCGGCCCCGGACGGCGACGCCGGTCCTTTGATTTTGGACGATGGTTCCGGTCTCATCGAACTCTCCCTCTCCGGCGATTTCCGTCTCCAGCCATGGAGAGTTGGTAAGTTTTTCTAACTCAGTGCTCTTCTAGTTTTCCAACCCTCGCACATGTTGGTATTTCAGCCTTTAATGATCTGAGCTTTTATCACCGCGTTATATTATTCAATGTGCAATTTTCTTAACTGGTCAACTTACTGCATTGAATCGATTCTTACGCTTTGAAATTTATCTTTGTTTGTGCTAGGGATGTATGTAATGGTAGTCGGAGGATACCTTGCTCGGACCGGTGAACCTCCCATGATTAAGGTACTTGGCCTTTTCTTTTCTTCCCTACATAATTTCTGCACTATTCCTATTTGATAAGTTCTTATCTTTTGGTAAGGCTTCAAAATTTCGTATGCAAGCATCCTTTATGCGACTTCTTTCTTGAAGTGAAAGAAAATTATCTACTGGAAGTGAAATTATGATATAATTGCAGGTTCATAAGATGGTCGACCTTTCATCATTCCCTGACCGAGAGGCAATGTGGTATCTTGAAGTTTTGGAAGCATACAAACTGTTCTATCAGCCTCTTATTGAAGAATTCACATGATTTTGTTACATGATTGATTGGAGGGAAGAGCAATTGAGGTTGCCATCTGACATCCAAGAAACTTGCCGTCTCATGTGAAACTTTGAGATAAGGCTGCTTTGATAGTGTTGTGTATATGAGAAATTCGTTGCCATTATCCTTATTCATGAATCATGATAAATACTATCATTTTGAATTTGGCACACTTGTGATACCTATCCATTTTTTCTTTTATGATTCTCCTGAAAAAGACTTTCTTTCAGCTACTCTGATTTCAGATCATCTTGAATATGAAATTGGAAGCTATATGCTCCGTTATGGTTTTATCCATTGGGAAAATGACGTTATCAACAAAGTAAAGTATATTTCTGGATTCCGAGGATAGAACGGGGCTGTGGAAACACATCTCTCTCTCTTTCAGATTTCCTGAATGCTTGAAAGAGAGGCTGATGATGATTCAAAGAAAACAAAGAGATTGTTCCAATACCACTGTGTTTTTCTGCAGAACGGATTACACAGGCATAGCCGTATAGGGATCCCTTTCTGAGATGCCCCTCAGCACAAAACTTTAGATGGGCAATCTAACCATGACCTGCTAAACTCTTCATCATCTATAGTTTCTGAAAGCATGTAAAATGATGATATTCAAATGAAGAAATCACGGAAGAGATCTGGATAACCTTGGCAGGCCTTCGAGTATTTATCGCTACCATGAGCAATCCAACGTTTCTTTTCCACATCTGTATTAAGTATTAACTGGGCAACGAGGGGTTTTAATTTTTCTTGCAAGGTTCGTTTAACAAATAATAAAACAATTTTTACAAATAAAAACTTGTATCAACTTAATTTTTCTTGCAAGGTTCGCTTAACAAATAATAAAACAATTTTCACAAATAAAAGTTGTAGCAATGCTCTCGCATACCTATATACTCCTCCGGTCCTTATTATAAGACCCAATTTGACTTTTTATTTGGTCCTAATTATAAGACCCAATCCATTTTCTCTCTTATATTTATGTATTTTTTTCTAAGATAATCCTTCTAATAATGATAGTTTTAGCCAATACACTTAATTAGCAAGGATATTTTAGGAATAACAACACTTATTTATTATAAATAACCAATTTAACTTACTTCCTTAATCTCCTCAAATAAGTCAATTGGGTCTTATAATTAGGACCGGAGGAGTATATAATTAGAGAGAATGCATTCCCAAAGGAAAAAAAATTACCATAAAAAGGTTTTAATAACAAGTGAGAAATTGTTATTTTCTGTACTTATTATATGCTACTATGTCGTTACTACAGACGCTTTAGCAATTTTCTTCGCTCCCTAGAATTCATAACAATTCTCCCTGAATATTACTATTTAATATTTATATATTTAAATAATAGTTACTTGTCCTATTTACAAGCCAAACTGCCGACAGTAGATCATTATAAGATCCTGTACAATGTATGAGACTCATCGCTTAGTTTTTTTTTTTTTCCCCGGCCAGAACTTATAAACATTGGTTATCAAATATATGTACCCATTTTTTGTTGGAAAAAAATGTCATTAAATTAAAATTTTTCATCTATCATAAATATTAGTGATTATATGAAAAAAAGCGCGAAAGCGCGCGCACATGAGCGGGGTGCATTCTTACTGGGAAAAAAGAAAGCTTTGTAAAATGATAATTAATTCGAGTGGGCTGAGAGCAAAGTTACGTAGCAGTCAAATTTCAGCCACACACATATTTTTCACAAACACGTGTGCTTTAAATTGCACAGCATGAATTAATTAATTAATATTATTATGCTTTATCCAGAATAGACAATTTTTCATTGCTGCAGAGCGAGACTCCCCCAGGGCCCAGGCTCCAAGCTCCCTTCTTCCCATTCGAATTTCCTGTTACAATACATTCATGAACATCACAAGCCATACCAGAACATGGCTTTAACTTGGCCTAACCATCTGCTTTTTCGGTCTAGCACCAACTTTGATATCTTCTCCGATCTCACCGGACCTCACTCCTGTGAAACGCTATGGCCCACTTCGACTCTAGTTCGCCGGAGAAACATCACGTTGACGGCCAAGACTTTGAGGCTCACACTCGGATGCTTCAGCAAATCCACGGAGGATAAGCAGTGGACTGAAGCGGAAACTGTTGTTTCAGATTCCGATGCTGAGGGCAGAGACGAGGAGAATGATGCTCGCAGCCAGATTTCTGGTGCCAATAATGGGCGGGTTGACTCCCTATCCCAGAGAACTGCGACCACCACGTTTGGTGATTCTGTCTCCTTGGGAATTCGGGAACCAGTTTATGAGGTTTGGTTCTGTTACCCCGTTCCATCACTTCAATCGTGGCGTTCATTTTCCCCGTATCATTGTTGTTTACTCATTATCTCTTACTTTGTTATATTCAAATTTCTAAGGTTGTAGAAGTAAAGTCAAATGGGGCGGTATCAACCAGAAAAATCAACAGGAGAGAACTGTTAAGGATGAGTGGTAACTAAATTTTCATGACTAGACTTGTAAAGACCCCATGCAGCTAGTTATCTATCATGTTCAATGTTATGCTTATATTGAGGTTCTTTCCGTAGTGCATGTCGCATAAACATTTCTCTTTGATGTTTGCAGCCTACCTCATGTCCTTTCCACTTCTCTTTCGCTGTCCCACAATAATTTGCTGCCTCTCTCCATGCCTATAGAATTCAGTAGACCTCCTAAAATTAATTTGGTCTTCTTATTTATACTGTATTGTCTTATATGCTATTAATTATCAGGTCTTCGTCCAAGAGACATTCGAAGTGTGGATCCATCATTGTTTTTGACGAATTCAATGCCTTCGTTGCTGGTATAATTTCTTTTATAATATTCCACCATCTCCTGGTAAAATGTTGTGTGTCTTACTTGAGTAATTTCCATCGATTAGAGTTTTAAGTTCCATTGCGTTATTTAGTCAGCACTGCTCTAATGATAAGATGAATTAGGTATTATTTAATAACTAGATACTCATTATAGTTACTCATTGCTATATTTATTTTATATTTAAATTTTTTTTCCAATGGAAGATGTGTGCGGTTGTATAGTACTTTCTTGAAAATGCTTACGGAGCCTTCTTCCTGTTTTTAGTCTACAACTAGTCGGTAATTCGCATGGTTTGTCTTCGTCCTGGCATATATGTGTTGCATTACATTAAAGTAAAAATGGAATTTGAACATTTGAGCTTCGTTCTCTTACTTTAGTTTGCACTCATGCAATGTAGAGTTTCTAAGTACAATCAAGCAAATAAATAAGTAAAATGGAAAGTAAGATTCCGTTCTAAACCAGAAGTGATGGAGAGTGGCAATGTTTACATATTCACTAATTTAATTACGAAGGCAGACAGAAAAGCTTTTGTTGAGCCGTTCCCTGATATGGTGTCATTAGTGTTATTAGTCAAAACTCAGTCAGAATTTTCACGGCTCCTAAAAATGAAATGATTTATGGTCATCTGACATTTCTTGTTACCAATTTATAATGGCAACATTTTTTCGTTCTCGACAGTTTATTACTTCCTTGTTTTCTGGCAAAGACAATTATGCTATCTCTAGTGTATATTATTGATCATCTATAGTGTTTTGTGATCTTTGCAATATTCTACTTCATGTATCAGGTCCGTGAGTATGCTCTGCTTCTAAATCTGGGTTCATTGCGAGCAATTGCAATGCAGGAGCGTGTACTTATTTTTGACTATAATCGGTATAGTTGCGTGCTGCTTCTTTATCTTAATTCTATAACAATGTATCAAATGAACTAAACACAACTTTCTGCATCTTTTTATGTTAAATCAGTAAAGGTGGGAAGGCTTTTCTTGAGTCATTGCTGCCTCGGTTGAACTCAAAGAACGGCAATGGTGGGCCGTCTATGCCGTTTGAGCTTGAGGTTAGTCTAAAATACGTATCACGTGTTTGACTTGATGAAACACAAAACTGAGTTTGATGAACTCTATTGCACTAGTGCTATATTTACTTTGGACTTCCGCTCAATGTAAGTGCCACAATTGTAGTTTTGCAAGTCAGCACAACCGTCATTGTCAAATATGTTAGAAGAGGCGTGGTATACTTGGCAAGTAGTCTTTTCTTTATCTTATTTGGATTTGCGGTTTTATACTTGCATGTGAAAGTGAAAGAGCTTTACTTTTAGCGGCAGGAGAGGAAGAGGTTGAGAGGGAGCAGAAGTAATATCAGATGACAAGTACTTGGGAAGGATGGGAAATATCTCAATCCTAGTCCCATGGAATAAAGCGTAGTTTGTTTATTTGGTCCTTCTGAGAAAGCAATTGGGTGAAACAAACCTGAAGAGCATGGCATTTTACATTCCCGTGGCTGTCCAACATATGTTCAAGCTTCCCTGTAGTTGGGCATTTGAAGGCGGTTGTATAGAAACACTGATATACATACTACTGATTTTATTTTACTGGAGAATCCTCGGAATTGATAGCTGAAATTACTTGAAATCTACTGCTGGCCCTTTTTTGGTTGATTTCATAATGATAAAAAAAAGTATAAACATTGTTTTTGGGTTCATAATTGTGGCCCAAGCCCTGGTAGAGGTAGCAATAATTGAAGATGTTAAGGAATACAACGAAGGATGGATTAAGTGGTGGCGAACTAAAGATTGTTAAAGAACAGAGATATTACTAAAGCTGTTCATGGGTCTTTGCTAAATTGGTTTATGTTCAAATAGTTTTTGACATGACATCAGAGTCATCAGTAAAACTACTAATATGCTTTTTACTAGTGACTGAAACCTTTGGATTGAAATGTTACTGAACAAGAAATTATGCGAAAGAAAATGGTAACTTCAAGAAAAAAGGATTGGGCATAATGACATTAAATCGTGACAAAGCCAATACTCAAGGCCAAAATGAACTCGATCCAATAAGAAGAAAGAATAGCTGAGGAGGACATTGATGGAAGTAATGAAAACAATAGGCATGCCTTTGATAAGATTGGGTGGCGAAAGGAAAAACCACAGAGGTCCTTTAATAATTTAGATTTTCAGATGGTTACTCCAAGTCTTTAAGCTTAAGGCATACTATTTATGTCATGTTATATGCCTTCTCTAGTTAAGGGGAAAAATAAGATTCCTTAAAGAAGGTGCTCTCATCAATTTGAACGTCAATTGTTAAATGAGCATGCCTATACCTGCCACATTGGTGCGAGACCTTTGGCTTTATTTTCATTTTCAAAATCTGTTGACACATCCGATTAGACTTCTCATCGTAGAAATATGGTTGTGAACTGTTTTTCCCTTCGTCATTTGGTCAAACTTTCAGGTTGTTGAAGCAGCGTTGCTATCAAGAATACAGCGGTTAGAGCAGAGATTAATGGATTTAGAACCCCGTGTGAGTATGTAAACATAGTGAGTGACTGAATATATTTATGCTGGTCCATTGTATGCCCGCGCTGGTCCCAAGCATGTTACTTTTTTAACTTAATAGATTTACCTTGACTTTGACAAATAGTTGTTTGTAAACCTACCTATGAACCAAATGTCATGGGAATTCCTCAGCTTTACTACTTTTAGTGCGATATCTTCCTCTGACTATCTTTGTCCTCGCATTTCATTAGGTCTTCAAAGCATCATCTTCTGTTGATCTCCAGTCATTTAATAAGATTCTATAAGTATAGTCTATGCGTGAATGGGGAACTCTTTCTCATCAAGATATTTACTTATTTGATTTATCTTTTTCATTTTAATTCTGGGCGAAGATTTTTTTTGTCTCTAATTCAATATCCTGATTTGACTCACAGTTTCTTCAACTCTTTCTATCTCTGTGCGCCTCCCCCCCCCCTCCTACTTCCTTTTCGCTCCAGGTTCAAGCTCTTCTTGAGGTCTTGCCTAATCGATTAACTGGTGACATATTGGAGCAACTACGTATTAGTAAACAAACTTTGGTATGTTGGAAGTTCTCTTCCAATAAATTTGCAATATTTGGTGGTACTGGAAATGCCATATAGTTATATATTTGCTTCTCTGTCAAATTGGTAGGTTGAGTTAGGTTCCAGAGCAGGAGCTCTCAGACAAATGCTGCTTGATCTTCTGGAAGACCCTCATGAAATACGCCGTATATGTATTATGGGAAGAAATTGCACTCTTAAGAGAGGAAGTGATGTTGTGGAGTGCTCAGTGCCCTTAGAAAAGCAGATTGCTGAGGGTAAGCTATTTGAAGTCTTCCAATACAGATCCTGACTCTCAAATGACCTGTCACATAGTCTCATTTGCTTCTTTTTCCTCATTATCTGCAGAAGAAGAGGAAGAAATTGAGATGCTTCTGGAAAATTATCTTCAAAGGTTATTCTTAGAGAGAACTACTTATTTTGATTGTGTGGGCTTGAGTTTTCCCCCCTTATTTTTGGTCCAATTCTGAGGATTAATACTGATATTGGTCCATTATTTCATGCCGGGAAACATATTAAAACAAAAAATCATTTGTTTTTGTTGATATTTTAATTTTAATATTCTATGTACTACCAGTAATTACAGGAGATTCATATATTAAACAACGATTTTTATCTCAAAGTTGACTTATTTACCTTGTTACATTGCAGATGTGAATCTTGTCATGGTCAAGCTGAAAGGCTTCTTGATTCTGCGAGGGAAATGGAAGATTCTATAGCTGTCAATTTGAGGTTTGAATCTTTGAGTGTGCGCGCATGTGTTTTTTTTTTTTTTTGGTTGGGGGGGCTGTGGTAGCAGAGCGCACCCCCCCCCTCCCCGGGGGATTGTTCCTGTGAGATACGCTTGCTGTATCATCGGGTTATTGAGAGACAATTTTGAAAATTGATCTTAATAGCTAAAAGCGAACAAAGTCAACCTGCCAGAACCATCTTCCCTCATCTGGAGGATTGCTTAGTTGTTCATTCGATGTTTAATTATTTACCCCAGAAAGAGAAGTGCTTCATATCTGAAATAGCAAACTGATACTTTATTGTTCTTCTGAAGGTGAACTTATGCTAGTGACTGTGCTTGTATTCCTCAGTTTTTGGGTGTGTTTGGATGAAACCAAATCGTGGTTTAGAAAAGTGATTCTGGAGAATAGATTCTGTGAAAAATAGATTTTGTAAAAAAGTGATTCTGAGAAGTGAGAGTGTTTGGATAGTTGTTATCAGAAGCACTTTTTATATATACAAATTATTAAAAAAAAAGACATAAGTTAATATGATAATTACAGAAAAAATAGATTTTATGATATATTTTAATTTGAAGGAATAAAATTGTTAATAATATATTTTTTACCAACATAATTAATAATATATAAGATAATATAATTAATAAATAATTAATGTGTATATATATTTATAAAATATAAGATTAAATATGTTTATCAAAAAATATGTTTATAAAAAAAATAACAAGATACATATCATATAGGCTCTCACACTCTTCCTTTTTTCTCCAAAAGCAAAAAAATTTTGCTTTTTCCAAAACCATGGTTTTGGAGTCAAAACCATGGTTTTGGAGTCAAAACCATGGTTTTGGTTTTTAGAGGGGGTGTTTGGGTGATTGACACCCCAAACCATGGTTTGGGTCCCCAAACCATGGTTTGGGGTGTCACCCAAACACACCCTTTGATCTGGTTGACTAACTTTGGATGCAATAGAATGGGCTCTAAAGTTAACCCTGTACATCTGGAGTAAGCTTAAAAATTGGCGTTATTATTTAAGTCAAAACATGATATGATATACTACCTCCGATCCTTAATATAAGACCCCGTTGACTTTTGTTTGGTTCTAATTATAAGACCCCAATTCATTTTTTCTCTCATATTTATGCATTTTTTTCCAAGATAGTCCTTCTAATAATGATAGTTCTAGCTAATACACTTAATTAGCAAGGATATTTTAGGAATAACAACACTTATTTATTACAAATAACTAACTTAACATACTTTATTAATCTCCTCAAATAAGTCAACTGGGTCTTATAATTAGGACCGGAGGTAGTATTCATATACAAGGGTTGCAAACTAGCCCGGACATCAATATAGATTTTAAAATTCATTATTTAGAAGTAATCCAAGAAAGAATGCACAAAATCTTGTCTGCCAACTTCGTAAAATGATGGAACACAAGTTCTCCTAAGAGCTCATGCATACAGGAGATGCCATAGTTTAGTTTAGCTGCTTGAAAAAATATCAAGAGACTTTGTTTATAATCCGGTTATTTTTAATAAATTATCTTCTTTTATCAGCTCACGGAGGCTTGAGGTTAGCAGAGTAGAGCTGCTTCTTCAGGTTGGGACATTCTGTGTGGCAGTCGGTGCCCTGGTTGCCGGTATAGTTATTTTATCATTTCTTTTATCAGCAGCTATGTCTGAAATATATGAACTTAGTGCCTTGTTTGACAACCAAGTTACATGCAATAATAAGCTGCTACTGTCATAATCTTAATGCAACGTAGTTATTTTGATGTGGTGAACCGTAAAGGACTTCTAGATGT
Organism: Neltuma alba; assembly: GCF_004799145.2. Lineage (NCBI taxonomy): Eukaryota > Viridiplantae > Streptophyta > Magnoliopsida > Fabales > Fabaceae > Neltuma > Neltuma alba. The sequence goes on along the minus strand of NW_021635959.1, from coordinate 338,496 downwards.
CAGAAGCTGAAGCTAAGGCAAGCTTAGCTTTAACAGAGCGCGAGAGTTACTGGTGAAACTTAAGTTGTTCTCTGCGACTGCTAAGATGTAGAAAAGTAGAGATTCGTTGAAGTGTCACATCCAATTTTCGGACTTTTCTAAATGTTATTTTTTGCATCTCTTTGTTTTCGTTTTCAAGAGGCTCCTTTTTGCTGAAAGAAGCCAAGCCTGCCAAGCATTATATGCAAATCTTGTTTGTAGTAATCATAAAACTGCTGACAACGAGTGAGAAAGGGGACTTCTCATGTTACTAATTTCTGATTCAACCTTCAAATCATGTGAAATATGCCTTACATTTAATGTCTTGTGAACATGGAAGCTACTCATTACTCAATACGGTTTTGAACGGAATTTGTTACTAGGGAAAAGCTTGGAGCCATCTCGATTACTCGAGCTTTCACTTCAATGTCATGCAAATTTCATATCTGTCAATAAGATATGAATATAAAAGTCAAGTGCATAGAACTGATTTATAGCTGGGAAGGTATTATGCACCTTGCCTGATACTATGATAAACTTTCTTGATTTCAGGTATATTTGGCATGAACCTTAAGTCATATCTTGAAGAACATGTGGTGAGATATGGTTTGCTGTCTTATTACCTGCATGTCTTGTTTTCGTTCTTCTTGGACATTGTTCAATATAAAACTTCGTTAAATTGCCACATTTTTGGGTTTGTTGCAGTTTGCCTTTTGGCTGACAACAGGTGGGATTATAGTTGGCGCGGTTATTGGTTTTTTCCTTATGTATTACTATCTCAAGGCAAGGAAAATACTTTGACCGGAAGAAACTTCAAACTCGGGTACCAATGTCTATTTGTTTTTATCTTATTTCCTTGCAATACTTCTAAAAAAAGAAATTATTTTCTTTCTCATATTATTTATTTAGTATTTGATGGAGAGCTGTGGAAATTCTCTAATGATATATTATCCAAGTATTGTCTTGACCCAAGTTCCAAGATATCTAAGCAACTAAACTATGGGCTCCCTGCATTGCACGTAGTTCCAGACAGTATTAACTCTTCGATATCTGAAGGGAATCGAATTCATTTGGCAGGCATCATCCAAAAAACAGAATAATTCAGCGCTCGACATATGCGGTCATTGTACACAAGGGTTATTCAAAATGGTCATGAGATCATGTGACGGGATTCACGTGACTCGTATCCCTGGGTTGTATTTTTAAGCGTCTGTATTAGCCAATGCTTATTTATTCGTGGAGCTGACTATGGCTGTAACATTCGTGATCAATGAATGAATTGAATAAAATCAGTCATAAAGAAGAAAATTATTGTGAAGATTATGCATCATACGCCTTTGCCCTAAAAACAGTGTACTGCGTTCTGACATGGAGCACCATCTCAGAGTCCATGGAGTCTCTGCGTCTAGTCCTTAATGATACTTTACGTTCTCATGTTTCCTCCGTAATTTATGATATCTAAATTTTCAAATTAATTCGTTTCTATTTATAAGATTCACAATAAATTTGTCTAAACATTAAATAAAATTTTACCTATTTTATTTTAATTAATATACTCTCTTTGTTATATTTTTCCCATTCTTCAACCTTATCTACCCACTTATATACAAGGACATATCTAAAATAAAAAATTTATTTTCTACTTATTTATTGCTTTTAATTAATTTTGATACTTTTCTTAAACTGAACAGCTTAGCTATTTGGAGGAAGTACTTTCTTTTTAATTTTATGGAATTAAACGGCCTCTACGTGTGTGTGAACACAGTTTATTTGGATTAAACGGCCTGTGTGTGTGTGAACACAGTTTATTTACTAACTTTTATCAGTATCAGCCTCATACTTTTAGCGTAATTTCTGCTCAATGAAAGTGGTATGACTGATTAGCTTGAGTTGGATAATAGGTTGCCACCTTTCAATATACTCTTCTAGTTTTTAATATAAGACTTAATTATTGAGTTGATTTTGACTCTAAATATAAAACTTATTTATCATATTTATTAATTTTTTCTAAATTATCCCTATAAATATTTTATCAATTATAATCAAGTAGAAGAGGGAAAAAAGATATTAAGGAGGATGATTATGATATTTTAGAAAAAACATGTTATATTTCTTACAATTAACTAATTTACCTAATTTTCTTAATCTAATCAAATTAATTAAATAGATCTTATATTAAAGATAGAAGAATACCAAAAATTCACAGGGTTTTCACATTTGAAAAATGCATTCAAGTACAACTCAAAGCCTTAAAACACAGCATTCGTAAAAGAAAAAAAAAATCTCAATAATCTGGAGAGGCATTCCCATCTCAACCTCCAGAAACAAATTGTAAAACGTACTGTGCCAGATCTATTGAATGTGGTGATGGCCGAGTTAGACAACCTGCAATCCCCTAACAAGTCCGTAGCAGCGGTCGTGTTGTCCTCACCCTATGACGGGCTACCAAAATCAAAACCTTCTTCACGTAGTCCATTCTATGTAAATGTGAAGTCAAATATAACTCCCACATTCGAGGATTGAGATCATCCAAGTTCCTCTGAAAAAGATCATTGATGTGACTCGCGTTAGAAATAAGCGGGAATTAAGCCCATTATATTTGACTCCAAACAGTAAACTTCTTTCGGAAATTTAGAGAATCTCAATCCCATAACATAGTGCGCCACAGGAGTTGTTATGACATGCGCTACTTCGCATCTATTCTGCTAACCATGTAGCCTATGAATCTTTGAGTGCCTTTGGAGATCCATCAATAGTTATATTCCGCACACCAGCTTCAACTGCCCCCAACTCAGCCTTTTCCTCCATCTTTTCAGGCACTACCTTGTCTGTGGCATCAGACTGGACAGTAGTCACTGAGGGTTCAAGAGTCCGAGGACCTGCAGAGATCCATGGATGATTAAGGCACTGAGCAGCTGTTGGCCTCTTTTCGGGGGTAAAATCAAGCATCGGAACAAGGAAGTCAGCCATGTCATTTGCATCTTGCTCACCAAAATCATACTTCTCCATCAGCACCTTACTAAGAGGCCAGAAACGCAACCGGCGGATGTGCCTTAAATCACCATGTCTATTAAAAAACTCGAGAGAATAGCGACCGCCTAGAGCAATCTAAAGGAAATATTACTTCAGTTTTGCAAATTAGAATAACTAAAGTGTTGACAATAATGAAGAATTATTTGCTGTAAACTACCACGTTGTTTCTTGAACACATGATGGTCACACAAACTAATAAAATAACTTTGATATTTTTCAGCAAGAAAAAGCATTCCTACCTTGCGAGGCATCATTCCAAGAAGTTCCATCATCAATGCCAAATGATCCTGAAAAGTAAGAAGTACAGTATCATCAAAAGACCATTCACTGAGGTTGAATTTCAATCACCGACGACATTTTAAATTATTGATCCAAACAGAAGAAATTGTTATCAAACCGTAGTAAAAAGTTCAGCTTTACCACTGGTATAGATTTGTGCATTTTTAGCAGGTATGAAGCAAGGACAACAAGTTTAAGAATATATGAAGTTATTTATGAAAGGTGGTGTCTGAGCATTATAGTTCAAGTGATCATTTCACCTACCACTCTATAAGCTTTCACCCATGAATGAAAAGTGGGGAAACTTTAGACAGAGAAATACCACTCTTGGTTCTTTGTATAGCTGATTTATAATTTCAAAATGTCATTGAAACAAGCAAATTTCTTTGAAGGGACGTTTAAGTTGTGTTCTGGCAATCTGTTAGCATATGGGTATTGACTTCGAGGAAAAGGCTTTATTTCAACTTTCATAAGAGAATGTTGAGTACAGAGTAGTTAAATCTGTAGTCAGAATAGAAACCACTCTTTACTCAACTAGTCTCCATACACCACAGATATCAAATAAAAAGACCTACATTAAAAGTTCAACAGTATGAGGCATTTTAAGAGGAAGACCTACTCAATTTTATTTTTCACATACAAGTAATACTACAAAGACTGAGTAAGGGATTTTCTATTTTCTACCAATTATTGGGCATATCTTCTATTTCTACCATTGGCCCTGTCCAAAATACATTTTTCATCATCCAATCAACAATTCTACAGTACTAAGCGAGACAATTTTCAAATCTCTGTTTGAATCAATGAATCTATATTTCAAACAATCTTCCTACGTCCCAAGAAAGAAAGATGTTATCAAAAGATGGGTTTTTGCTTCTTTTCTTAAATACTAAAAAACGCAGTTAAGAATTAGTCTACCAACTATGCTCATAGTTGAGAAAAATGATGCAAGCAAGAAAGCAACAGAAGCAAACTTCCCTGGAACTGTCATTATGCAACCATAAGAGCATGACAAGAAACAGAAGCGTACAGCAAATTGGCAGCCAGGCAAACACAAAGTGAACGGAACAGAGGAACTTGCATTCTATACTTAAACAGAAAAGCTCAATAGGAAACCAGTTCTGGGAAAAAGAAAAAAGGAAAAGGAAAAATGCAATTTGAATGGAAGAATTACCTCATCCCTTGAATAGTTGTCACCACTGTGGGGATCAAAAAGAACATCACCTGTGGAAAGCTCAAAGCAAATGCAAGCAAAAGACCATAAATCAGCCGGAGTTGAATATTTGCACCCAAGAATAACCTCAGGACACCTATACTGCCTTGTCTGAATATCATTCGTGAATTGCTTATAAGTCCAACAGGCATTTCCAAAATCAACCAGCTTGCATTTAAGATCAACAGCAGCAAGCAACTTTTTTTTCATGGAACGACTAACTCTCAGTTGACCATGAATACCTTTTGGGATGTCCTTGGTTTCAACAAGTTCAATTGATTCATCTTTGGTTACAAGACTACTAGATTTATCTTCAAAAGATTCCACAATCAGTTCCCCATCATCACCACAATCTTTTACTTCAGGTGGTTTAGAATCCTCTTCACCTTCCTTGGGACTCTCCTTCTCAACACAACTTTGAGCAGCCTTTTTAGCCTTTTTCCGCAATTTCTTTTTCTGGTTCCTGGTCAAATCCCCTTTTGAACTATTACTGTCTTTTGCGGCCCCATGTTTGGAAATGGCCTTATCCTTGGTATTTGGAAGGATAAGCGGAACACCTGATTTTCTAGGATCTTTGGATGGATCTATCATTGACAGAAGCAAGACATTCTCTGGCTTCAAATCTGTGTGTATTACAGATAGCTCACGATGCAAGTAATCCAATCCCACCAGAATATGGAAACAAATTTCTTTAACCAATGAGATAGGAATCCCCCGGTAATCACTATACTTTATAAGGGTCAGCAGATTGTCGCCCAAGAATTCAAAAACCATACACACATGCTGGCCATTAGGTCCTGAATGCTTGAAGTGATCCAAAAGCTTGACGACACTTTTCTTGTCATCCAAATCCCCTTCAGCAATCTGTTTGAGAATCTTTATTTCATCCATTGCAGCTTCGGTGTAGCGCTGGGCACTCTTTTGAATTTTTAGGGCTACATAACGCTACAAAAGAAATTCTCCAAAGTTTAGAGGACTACAAAATAAATTTACATCGTGAACTTGCGTTATTTAGGTTCTGAAAACAATATTATCACAAGTACATAGGGCCTATCTCCTAACATGAGATCGAGACACCAAATGATATCCTATATAAAAACAACATAAATTCCATTCTAAATCTTATATGAACAACGACGCCAAGAGGTTCAACCAAGACAGGTTCTATCCATGGAAAAGGGAGAATGGACTAAAAAGCACATTAAGCTTGGAAAAATATTTTGCCCCAAACATTAAACTTTACCACCCAGATGGCCACATTTCGCACAGGCCTAGAAAGCAAGAATTGGCTTAGGTTCAATATCATTTATTTTTCCAATAACTTTTTTCAGAAAGTTGATGAGGTCCACGTACCGATCTCTGGGTATCCCAAGCGAGCCAGACAGTAGAAAAATGACCCCAGCCGAGTTTGCTTTGCACCACGTAGCACCCATTTTTGAAAGTGTCACCAATTCGAACGGCGTGATAACCTCCTCGTCTGTAGTCCTCGGTCCCTTCGTCCTCCGAAGTATAATCACTTACCTCATTGCCATCACCGTTCCGATCCTCCGCCATCAAAGAACGCAAAAGCCACTATGCACTGTAGCAGCTATCTAAACAGGAGGGTTTCGATGACAAGTCAATATTGGCGCTAGCGGGAACTATAAACCGTTGAGTGAGATTAGGGTTCTTGAGCGATTCTTGCCGGGAAAATAAAGAATGTGTGAGTTGTTCCCCCCAAACAAAAAAAGAAAAGAATGTGAGATACAGTGACAAGAAGTGAAGCTATGCAGGAAGCCCCTCCTTTTAAATTCCCTTGTTCTGGGGCACAAAAACCTTCCCCCTCATGATGAGCAGTTCTAAACATGTACTTGCGTTTGCCTGTGTTAAATTTATTTTCAAGAAAATATGGAAAAAATCTTCTTTCGCCAAAAAAAAAAACTTCTTCTCTGTATTAATAAATAGATGACTATTTATGATAAAATTAGAATAAATATGAATAGAAGTAAAGGATTGAAGTTCTCACAGCAACATAATTAAAAAAAAAGTAATACTGCCTCCCGTCCTAAATATATATAAGACCTCATTTGATTTTGTCTCTAATATTTATGTATTTTTTTTAAATAATCTTTTTAATAATAATAGTTTTAGCCAACACATTTGATTAGTAAAGATATTTTAAGAAAACAATATTTATTTATTATATATAATTAATTTAACTTATTTTTTTAATTTTTTCAAATTAATCAATTAGCTCTTATAATTAGGACCGGAGATAGTAACAAATAAGCTAATCATATGTCAACACATTTTTTTTTGGTTCAACAGAGCCACAAGGTTTGACCAAAAAAGAAATGTTCTTTTTTTTTCCTCTTCATCATATGATACCAAACATAAGTTTATTTTAAGAAATATTTTTCCAGAATATTAATATGAATAAAAAAAATAAAACAGGCCCTGAATATGAATGTACAAAGTACAAACCGAAGTTCATGGAAAATATGTTTGTCAAGTTAAAAGAAAAGAAAGAAAGCTTCATAGCATGTGAAAATGTGTCAAAAACGGAAAACCAGCTGCAAATGCTCACCTTGCTCAATAAATAAATTTAATTATATTTGCATAAAAAATAAATTTAATTATTAAGCTTTTTAAGTTATATTTGCATAAAAAATAAATTTAATTATTAAGCTTTTTAAGTTTTAACTTAGTAGATATGAACTTTTTTTACTTTTAGAATTTATTCGTAAAAAGAAGTTATTTACATTTGACAAAATTCAAAAAACTGTTTTTTTAGCCAAAAAAACTATTTTTGAATCTGTATTGTATTTTGAAAACGAGAAGAATGAAAAAAAAAAAAAAAGGATATGCTACCATAAAAATAGAAATTCTACGTAGACCAAGGATGCATGTGGCATCTCCTGTATCTGACATCTGGAACTAGAACGAAAAAGGCGAGACAAAAGCTCAGTCTTTGCCATGATGAGTACGTTCTGGTCACATTCTCATATATATATATATATATATATATATATATATATATCATTCCAGATCTGATTTTTTATATGAATAGCTAATTAGCAAGGAGGATTATCTATATAACTCCTCCAATAGAAATGGCGGCGACTCTTCCGGGAGGGATTCTCACGGCGGCCATTATTGCATTATTTTTATGTCGGACGACGAGGACGGTGACATGTGAATTATTTCCGATGACCCTATCTCTTGAAAGGGCAATTCCGCTGAATAATAAAATGAAATTGAGTGAACTCAAAGCTAGGGACAGTGCTAGACATCGCAGGTTGATTCAATCTTCCAATGATACTGGTTTCACTCTTGAGGGCACATATGATCCTTACGGAGCCGGGTAAATTTTTTTTCTTAAATTTCTTTTCTGACCCGGGATCTGAGGTTTGTTCGTATTTATCTCATCCTTTAACGTTTCATGCATTGATTGACTTCATTTGCGAAGAACATAAAGGACCAAATTCGATCATAATAAATTATATGTTTTATCGGCAGGATTTATTATACAAAGGTGCAATTGGGTTCTCCCCCAAGAGATTTTCATTTGCAAGTAGACACAGGCAGCGACCCTCTCTGGGTCACCTGCAGCTCCTGTTCTGGCTGCCCCAACAAAACCGAACTTCAAGTAAGTAATTGAATTCCTCTTTCTTTGTTTTCTGATGGCTGTAGACTAATATATAGTTCTATGTTCATGATCAAGATCATTAATTGTTATACGTGCGTACAGATCGAGCTCAGTTCTTTCGATCCTGGGAAATCATCCACACACACACCAGTAACTTGTACAGACTCCATATGTAACAGCGAATATCAGTCCCCAGAAGCCATGTGTTCCAAAAATAATCGCTGCACTTACACATTCCAGTACGCCGATGATAGTGCCTCTGCTGGTTACTATGTTACTGATCTCATTCATTTTGCCACCCCAGTTTCCAACGGATCTTCACCTGTCATCTTCGGGTATATATGATCATAATAATAATTAATAACCCTCCATTGTAATTTTTACTCTTTCAAACATACATTAATTATTAATATACTGTACTGTTACCTTGTCTGTGTTATGTATGTAGAGCAGATGTAGCACGGAGTTGACGGGAAACTTGGCGACGAATAACAGTAGAGGAGTGGATGGGATAATAGGATTTGGGCGAGGGGACACTTCAGTTATATCACAGCTCTCGTCAAAAAGGTTGGTGCCAAAAGTATTCTCTCACTGCCTCCGAGGAGATGATCAGGGCGGAGGCACCTTGGTTCTTGGTGAGATTGTGGACCCCCATATTGTTTTTACTCCTCTCGTTCCTTCCAGGTATAATACTTTGATCTTCATCAACAACTTGTTATATACACGACCCAGTATTATTATTGTTGTTTTAAAGATCTGGGTGTGTCGGTGTGGGTGTATACACCCATATATTTCAGGACGCATTACAATTTAGACCTCAAGGGCATCGAGGTGAAAGGCCAAAACTTAGAGATTGATTCATCGGTTTTACAAGCATTAGAGAACCAAGGCACCGTTGTTGATTCTGGAACAACTATGGCGTACCTTCCTGATGTGGTTTACGACTCCTTCCTCAACGCGGTGCGTATTTCATATCGTTTTTACTGGAACTGAATGATCGATGCGTATCAAATTCATACACATACATTTTGAAGGCTCTTTTTAACGTAACTCTTCATTGATTTGAAAAAAAAGAAGTTGATATGTTCTTTTGATGTGCAGATTTCGGCTGCTACTCCAGTAGAATCGCTTACAGGCACTTACGTTGCAGATGGATATTCCCAATGTTTCTGGGCTAAGAAGAGGTTTTCTGGGCTATGCATCCATGTTTTCAATTGATTGCTTTCTGAAATTAATATATACTATTTTCGATCATGAATATAAGTTCTAGTTTGTAGATCAATTTAAACTAGAAACTAAGATCTTATATATATTAGGATTGGACTATAAACTAGAGCTTATATTAAATACCTTAGATAGTATTACAGATGAATTGAGCTTGACTCTCTCTCGATTTGTCTCTTTTTGTATGTTTGATGATTTGGTGTTGTTTAGCATCTCTGAAGTTTTCCCTAACGTAAGTTTGAACTTTGCGGGCGGCGCATCTATGGTTCTTAAACCCAAGGACTACCTTGTACTTCACATAACTTTAGTAAGTATATATTAAATTCAAGCTTCGTTATTTTTATTATATGTACATATCATTTTTCGAAAAGTTAAGCGTATAGAGGTGATCCTTTATGTATTGGTCTCCTACTGAGATGGGTGAAATACGTGTTATATATAGACTGACGGCGAAAAGGGGTGGTGTATTGGCATTCAGAAAATGGAAGGTTCTCAAGCGTTCACTATTTTAGGAGGTATATTTAATTTGCAAATTTTAATTCCAACTCTGATTGCAAGTACTGTTTTTAATTAGTTTATTTAATTATGTATAGCAATACTTCATGGAATTACTTTTTTTTTTTCCTTTCGCCAGATGGTACATGAAATTAATTATCTTTTAGGATATATATATATATGTACTCATGTGGCAATTTTTTTTTTTTTTGTTTTTCCTGGCAGATATAGTATTAAAAGATAGAATAATTGTTTATGATCTGGCTGGTCAACGTATTGGATGGGCTGACTATGACTGTGAGTTTTCTCTAAATTTTTATTAATTATATTAATGCACATATATATAATGAAGAAGTCAAGGCTTTTGTGTTGTAGACTAAAAGAAAGTCAAATATAATAGAAATCTAGATAATAAAATTTATATTTGTGGTTAAATTTAGTGATAACATATATCTCTCATGCAATTTAATTTGATTGATTGATTTCAGGTTCGAGGCCTTTCAACGTATCAGGAAAATTAAACAGAGCACCAGGGTCAAGGCGGGACGCGTCAAGGGGTTCGCCCCGTGAGGCAGGGACCTTAGCTTTCTTCCTATCGTTAATCTGCATCTTATTGTTTTTTAGCATATGTGCGTAGAGATAGACCCACACTACATGAATTAATTTAATTTATATTTTGAGAGGATTAGCTAATAATAAAATAGGAGGATGTATTGATACAAAATAGGAGGACGTGTCAATTTCAAGAAATATAGTCTGGGTACTATAATATTACTTCTGATTTATGAGTTAGATAACTCATTTATAAATATTTAAAAAATTTGTCAATCTAATTATTTATAATAAATAGATATTATTTTTTCCTAAAATATTCTCATGAATTATGTGTATTGAAATATTATTTCTTAACATATGTAATCACCACAGGCTTATTTGGTAACAAAATACATAAATATTAAAAACAAAGTGAATTAAGACCTTATATTTAGAATTAAATTAAATTTTTAACTATTTTTATATTAAGGACATGTAGTGTTTTCTAAACCTTTCTTCAAATAATTCATTTTTTTCTGCCAACCTTCAAATAATTCATTTGAGAAATTAAAAAAAATGAGGTTATTTTTTTTTAAAAAAAATTATGTTGGATTAATTAAACATGGCCTGCTCAACTCACCATAATTTTTAACTCACGCAGTCACGAGTTAAATAACTTCGGGGTTTTAAAAGCTAATCAGTTAGTGAAGTTTCAAAGCCAGCAACCATAAAATTAGTGATGAGGTTCAACCTGCGAACTTAGGGTCCGTTTGGATCAGCGATTGAAAAAGCAGCTTATTAAAAAAGTAGCTTATGGAAAAGTGAAATTGGATAAAAGTTAAATTGGATAAGCTGAATTGTGTTTGGATTGAAGTTCAGGAAAGTTAGCTTGTAAAAGTGAGATTGGTAAAAGGTTGTTTGGATTATGATTGAGTAAAAGTAAGTTTGGTTGTAAAATGACCAAAATAGATATGAGTTTTAATAAATAACAAAACATGATTAAAAAATGATTTCACGTAATATAATGAAATTAAAATAATTTAATATGAAGAAGTCATAAAAAACATTTTACATATAAAGTGAAACGTGAAAAAATAAAAGTATATTTTTAGAAGCATATTTAAAAATAAAAGTATACTTATAACTTATTTATTACTTTCAACTAATTTTAACTGATTTTTTATTATCTACAAATTAGTTATTTGAGGCTTATAATAAGAACCAAATAAGGTAATAAATTTCTTAACTTTTTCTCTCTCCATATTTCAAAAGTCATAAGTCATAAGCTATAAGCCATAAGCTGTTAATTTTAGCTTATAGCTTATTACAGCTTTTTATACAGAAGCCCGATTGCAAAAAAGCCCAACCAAATACTCAAAATTTTCCAATCGGACTTATAATAAAAATAAGCTGCTTATAAGCTGTTTATAAGTGATGCCAAACAGCCACTTAACTTGTCTGGAAATCAAACGTCGACCTGCCATGCAAAAGGGATTGATCCAGATTTGTTTTTCTGGGCCATGCCCTAGATCCAATGGCTCCCGATAATCCAATCCTCGAACGTCGCCAAATCATGCAGTCCTCTCCTGTCCGTAGACGGGAAGTTGTGGCGCAAGGGAGCTCCATGATTAGATACGCACGTAGGAGAGACGCACCGAGCAACGGGGAAAAATACAAAATAAAAAAATGCACACGCACACACAGTGCCTCCTGCCCAATTGATTAATTTAAAAAAATAAGAAAAATATTAAATTACCTTAAAATATTTATATATATCGTTTTTTTAAACTAATTTAGATTACTTATAAATTAATATACAATTCAATGATATGAATAAGTATTTTAAAAAAATCATGTAATATATACTATAATTAAATAATTTAATAGTTATTTTAATTTTTTAAATTTATTAATTGGGTCTTATGTTAAGGACGAAAAGTAATACATATGCATATATTATGTATGTATCTGTAAAAGATATGAGAAATATATATCTCTCTCAAACTACGGAGGGTAAAGGAGTCGATCTCTCGTATTTAGGTTATTAACATGTGCATGAAGGTTGGAATTTGAAGTCTCAACAGTCACTAATACTCTCATCAACTTAAGTTAGATATTAATATCAAATATTGCTAGAGGAGCATGAGCATTCTGCATTTTCTTTCCTTAAATTTATCTAATAATAAAGAGGTTGCTAGAAGACAACTCCTCCATCTATGTTCTTATCCTTCTCAATTACTACCTTCGATTCTAATTATAAGAGCTAGTTGATTAATTTGAGAAAATTAAAGAAAGAAGTTAAGTTAGTTATTTGTAATAAATAGGTGTTCCCCTTTCTAAAATATCTTTGCTAAGCAAGTGTATTGGTTAGAATTATCATTGTTAAAAGGACTATCTTAGAAAAAAATACATAAATATAAGAGACAAAGTGAATTGAGGTCTTATATTTAAGATCAAAATAAAAAGTCAAACAAGATCTTATATTAAGGACTGAAGGTAGTATTTTCTTTTTTCTTTCGGTGCCAATAATATATGAAGAAGATCTCAGGTCTCACCCTTGCATCTGTGTGTCATTTATATTTTTTCCCCTTCTTACCTCTTTAATTCCTTCCAGACAATAATCTTATCATTCGTTCGTCATTGACATGCCCCAATCCTTAGACCTTGAAATAGCAGCACCAATTAATTAATTAATAATATTGAACTGTTGTGGGTGTCTCATTTAATTAAAACTATTTCCCACTAACGGAGTTGACCTGTATAACGGAACATTTCAGTAATCCCACTTCCTTTGGATGATAAAAAATTCTTGGATGTACCTCACAATGCCACACATAAAATAAAAGGACAAATATCTGTTGTCTTGACAAGAGGCGGCACCATGGCATCGTGTGTTTGCTTATGGGGAGCACAATTGCTCACTGTTTCTCTCACAAACACCAGCAACGTGGATACATGATGATCCATTTACAGAATCCGTTCATTAACCATTGGTGGATTCCGCGTAAGACACAAACACAATGTCAAAATGATTATAATTAATACTACCTCCGGTCCTAATTATAAGACCCAATTGACTAATTTGGAGATATTAAAAAACTTAGTTAAGTTAGTTATTTGTAATGAATATATATTGTTTTTTCTAAAATATCCTTGCTAATTAAGTTTGTTATCTAAAACTATCATTATTAAAAGACTATCTTGGAAAAGAATAAATAAATATAAGAGACAAAATAGATTGAGGTCTTATATTTAGAATCAAAATAAAAGTCAAACAAAGTTTTATATTAAGGACCAGAGGTAGTAGTATTATTTCGCTAGGCTAGTTTTATTTTCTATATTATCAGTATATATATATCATCAATACCCATTATTCAGCACTCACAAGAGCGCCTGCGAATTATAGATTATAATTTTCCTGCCAGCTTTAGTTTCAGCACAATCTTAATGATCTCATTGAACACTGGTGAATACATTATTGTGGAGATCATAGTCTTTCTTCACCATTGTGGACCAGCTTTTTAGTTATATGAAATATTTTGGTTATTTAATGCTCGTAGGTCAGCTTGGTACTTAGCAATCCAGCCTTTGATTATCTTGACCTCAGATTTTCTCTGCATGACTAACCACTGAGGATCATTTGGTGTTGCTTCAAGAATGTCCAGGCAATGAGATCCTGCAATTTTTCAAAAACAATCATGTTAAAAAGCGTTAACAATTTACGCATCATATAACTCGGGATACTCAATAATAACAAAGAAATGCATATAACGGTAATAAAGATGACGTACCGTTGACTGTTGATACAGCAACGACACTATCTGATATACTCTCCAACACCCTGCGATCCGTTTTAGGATAAACAAAAGCAAAAAAAAGTGATTATGGTAATAAAGTAACATATAAAAATGAATTTGCACTTCAATATAACTTGTTTTACCCGCCAGAACTATAGGGATCTCTAAGACCATTGGAGAAGATGATGTTGCTTGCAAACCTACGGAGTTTCAGTTTCAAACCCTGCAATATCATATAAATCAAAAAGAAAATTTTTTTTGGATCTATTTATGGCACAAAGAAGGAATATTTGTGATAAATATATTGGAAACTACGTTTCATGAAGTTGAATAAATGATATACATACAGGACCCCCATAATAAGTAGTCACCCAGTGAGGCTGTGGAAGGACGCCATACAAGCTCCTACACTCTTTGACAAACGTTTTCATATTGAAAGGTGCTGGTGGGAACATTGAATCGCTCTCTTCGTGTCCGATTGGCATAACCATTTCGCTACAAGTCTGTTTATAAAAAGTCAATTCATTATCAACTCTCGACAAAAGATTCCAAGTAGGATGAGATTAAGCTTGATATTTGATATTCCTCCGGTCCTTATTATAAGACTCCATTTGACTTTTTATTTGGTCCTAATTATAAGACCCCAATCCATTTTGTTACTTATATTTATGTATTTTTTTCCAAGATAATCCTTCTAATAATGATAGTTTTAGCCAATATACTTAATTAGCAAGGATATTTTAGGAATAATAACACTTATTTATTACAAATAACCAACTTAACTTACTTCCTTAATCTCCTCAAATAAGTCAATTGGGTCTTATAATTAGGACCGGAGGAGTAGATAGAATGTGATTAGTTTCAGACCAGCCATATGTAAGTTACGCACCTGCCATCTCCATCCCATATTAGTTTGACTAGGATAATTGAATATATTCAAGTCATAGCATGATTTATTTTTCATAAAGGCGACAACACCTTCAAATATTTGATCAAGAATATTATTGGTTTTCTTAGCTGCCGCATCAATGGCTCCACAGATGGCCTTTACTGGATAGGAAGCAGGGTGATCATACTGAGCTGCCTCGGCATATACTGAGTCTAAGTAGTCCTTGAGCTCAGAACTGTGCCTCAGTTTTCTGAACAAGAAATAGAGATTAGTGTAATTTTATTTCATCAAATTAATTTGACCTAACAATAAATAATAATCTGCATACTTTCATCATCAGTATGATGGTATCAGCAGCATTTGACCTTAATCTGGCAATGTCTCACCTTGAAAACCAACCTTACTAATAGTAGAAAATCTGTTTTCATGCATCAAGATAAAACAAAACAAGACTTACTTGCAAGTTCTAAACATGGTGCTGAGAATTGAAAGGCCATTAGGCTTCTTTGCTACCCTGTCAATTTCAGACCATGATCTCCGTATAGTTTGGTAGCAACTCATACTAGTTTCCTGCATCACTCATATATGCGCCGTTTGCAATAATTAATTGTTCTTCAAGGATTAATTTAATGGTATGATCAGTACGTACTTTCTTAAACAGTTTTAAATTTGGAATAGATTAAATTACTTGAAAGTCCTTGGTAACAATATAGTAGTATCCTGCTCGTGGGGCGACGCCGTTGAAATAAAGAATCGGTGCTGATGAAGCCAGAGCCCCAAGAGCAACATGAGGATACTTTAGCCTGAACCATGATGCAAGCACTGCGCAATTAATTAGGAGAGTTAAATATATACTTAATTAGATAGGTGTGCAATAAATACTAAAATTTATTAGATATATTAATTGTTAAAATATATCGATGGGGTCATGACTTACTTCCACCATAGGAGCCTCCAATAACGATGACGGGAGAATTTCGAGCAGACAAGCTTTTCTTCAAGTGTAAAAGCACAGAAGCATAGTCTGCTATAGCTTGGGCTGAGTTGAAATAGCCACGAGTACTCGCATTTCTCATAGCTTCTTTCCATGAACCAAAGGGTATTGATTTCCCATAATACCTATGCTGTTAAAATTAAAGGCATGTAACAAAGTTAATAATTAATCTCTCTGAGATGATCACTGACACAGTGGGTAATTTATTACCTCAATATAAACAATGAGAGCATTGAAATGAGGGGCGTTTTCTCTGAGAAATCCAATAAAATTTATATCTGGATCCACAGGTGCTTCTGCTCCGAGGTATGCAAAAATCGGTGCACCTGATTTAGCGCCACCCCAGTACTTAAAATTTACGAAGTACCTTTGATGAAAAGTGGCGTAGCTGTCCGGCCTATAGTTGAAGTGATCGAGCCTTTGGGTGTAATAAAATGTCTTGAGATCCTCAGGTAGATTTGATGAGGAAGAAATGGTTCGGGGTTCATGTTGATGTGTTCTCTGCACAGTCCCCAACCTTGGAATGTTGAAAGCAGAAACACCAAGAGAGAAAACAAAGAAGGAAAGAGAAAACCATTGGTAGGAGCACACAAGGGATCTCATGGCTAAGAGTAGTCGTGAGTATTTAATTTCTACTAATTAGCTTGAATGTTTTAAGGTTGTATGCCCATATGTACATATATATACTAGATGATCTGACAATGTGCAAGCCAATATCACACATTATATTCGAATTAATTACATAAAGAGGGCATTATTTAAAAAATTAAGAAGATAAACTACATGTCATTATAATGGTGCTTCTCAGTTTATAAAATAGGAAACCATGCTACTGATGGAAATAGAATAATCCAGAAGGCTAAACCACGTGGCCTTTACCATCAATTTTTGTTTTTCCCGGTAGTGGTCACCATCAACTTTTTCTGTGTCTATATCAACTTGCAAAAACTTGTAATGGTTAAGGCCTTACAAACTAGTGTGCATTGCAGTTTTAGGAAGCACAGAAAGCTGGACTTGGTAATGATTCATGAAATACAAATACATATCATGAACCAAACAAAATAAGAGGACAAACTAGTGATGCTACTGAGTTATATAAAATAGTAAACCATGATATACACACGCGCACACACTAATAAACTTTTTCTGAGTCATGAACTTGCAAGTCGCAATGAAAGATTAATTGAGACCTTACAAACCTGAGTGCGTTGCAGTTTCATCAGGAAGCAGAGAAAAGTGGATACATATGTATCAATGACTCATAAATTCCTTGATTAATATTTAGTACTGAAGAAAATACACATGTCGAGGGGAAAACGTAAGGGAAATGAAGAGGGCATTGAGGGAATAATGAAATAACATAAACTGCTATGTTCAGGTTCGCGTATTTTAATTAGCTTAAGGAAAAGTTTGGACGGTAAACCATGTATATGAGTATTTGGCCATATATCATTGTTTTTCCTTTGGGTGAATTACCTTTGCCAATATAAAGACAAAAGATTACCTTTTATTCATGGATCATCAAATACCAAAAGTACAAAATCCTGTATTTTACATTGTCTGGCATTTTGTGGCAAATTCAGTCCATTTTGATAGCATTATGACAGCACCAGTGAACATAGTTAATTTTGAGCTATGTGGAGTTATTCTCTGGTGTGAATAGACCCGCAAGGTCACCAGACACACACGATCGAATATATAATTAGGGATTATTATTCAATTAATTGATCTCCAAGTGGACGCCCATTTATGCGGTGAAAAGCTGAACTTATGCCAACAGGATTAGACAAGGAAGCTGACTTTTTCCACTTTATGCGAACAAACCCATCAATCAAAGCTTCGATTTTTTCTTTACGGTAATGATGAAAGTAACTTTTGGTGTTAAAGACGGTGATTTCAGGGAAATCACTAAGAAAGTGGATGATGGGGGGCATGATCAGGAATACGTTAACTGAAGGGATATGCTTAAAGCTTCTTTTTTTTCCCCCCTTGGATGATGGATATATGCACAAAACGTTGAAAATTTGTAACAGGCCCAAAGAATGGAGTTAAGAGGAGGACGGGGAGGAACGTATTGGGTTAGGTAATGAATATTTCATTTATAAATTAAATGAATGACTAAATGGTGGGAAAAGAAATGCTGATAATACTTCGCAGTGATTTGATGTTTGCCCTCCTGATCTGAGGGTTATGGTGGAAAAGGAGAGCTTGGGAATTAATCCCATCTGATTTAATTTTCTGTTAAAGGCGAATCAAACAAACCTTAGCTGGCATAGAGATTATGTGGAAAATTTTTTGCAGATTACCTGGCTAAAGAAGCTCACCAACTGACTCAAGACATGTTGATCTTGCAAGATTTTCACCCGCAGGATATAAGGGAGTCTTCTTTTCTAGTTTGTTATTTCGTTTTTCTGTTTTTTTTTTTTTCAAGTTTTAACTTTCCTATGAAAAAAATTTAAACAATATTATTTTTGAATTTATTTTCATCGTCCATGGGATTTGAAAACTGGAGAACGAAGACGCTTCACGGAAGGCTGAACAGGTGGGCCCGAAAAAGATGGCCTTTAAGTAGGCAAATGCAGTGCGTCTCGCGGAGCAAACTGAAGAAGCCGTCGTGGATGATTGATAGTTTCGGCGCAACCTCACCTTTCTTCGTCTTTCGTTTCCCCAGATGACCTCTATTCATTCTACGATTTGCAAGTGAAGATGATGATGATGATCTTGGACCACTATTATCAACTTTGGTTCTGCTTTTGTCCTCCAAATTGTCAAAAACCTCAGAGCTCCGCAGTGTAGGTGGCTCAGCTTCCCTCCTCGCTAATTCTTTCCAACCTTTGTTCCGGCGGCTTCTACATAGCTTATGAGAAGTCCCTCCTTCAGATTCTGAATTTAAACGCCGATTGTCGTCAGCTTGGACCTTTGATATCGTTCTTTTGGGAGATCGATCGTCTTGCAAATCTTTCGGCTGTAAATACAAATCAATGTTCAGAGTCAAGTGATCCCACAGCCAGCATACAAATGAACCACTGTCATCCCCTGAGATATGATTCAACTCATTCCTTGCTTCTTTTTTGCGCCTGCCATTCCTCAATCACATGATGACGTAATCAACAAGAATGCCATCGGTGGAATCCCCGATCAGCTCCTCCAGCTTCTCCTTCACTCTTTCTCTGAGCTTCAACTCCCCGTCAACCGTGAAATTAGCCTTGAATGTCCCGTCATTTACCCCATCCACGTTCGCCATTTCCAACTAACAGAACCTAAACACCAGCTCTTGTATCTACCGCAATCGAAAACCCTAAGAAGGAAAAAAAAAAACTCAACTCTAATTGCTATGCTCGACAAACCCTAACTAACACGCAAATAAGGACGATCAAAATCTGCCACCAAGAGGTTAAAAATTTTGAACACTCGACAGTTAGGGTTTGTTTGGTTGGAGAGAAGGGGAGGGGAGGGGACCAGATGGGAAATAAGCCCCTCCCCTCATCTGGTTAAAAATTTTGGAGGGTAGAGGAGCTAAAATATTCCCTCCCCTCCCCCCCATTTTGGCTCTCCTCCAAATTGGGAGTTTTTGGAGGGGAGCCAAATTTTTAGACCATTATGTTTTTATAATTTTTTTAATATTCTACTTCTACCCATAAAATATATTATTATAATATTTATTTTAAATAAAAAATATATTATCCTAAGTAAAAAAAATAAAAAATATATACATTATTATAATTAAAAATATATTATAAAAAATTATTTAAATAAAAAATTATAAAATTATAAAATTAATTTTTTATAAATATATTATTTATTAAATATATTTTAAAGCTGGAAAAAAGATAGCCTAAAGAGAATAAAATTTCATTTTTCTTAGAGCATATAAAATTTGTTAATTTGATTATTTAAATATATTATTATATTAATTAGAATAAAAAATTACTGTACCAATTTTTTAATACACATATTAATATGATAAGACTGAATTTTTATTAAATTATATGATTTAAATTAAGATGTAAATTAATTTATATAATATATCAATAAAAAACATAAACTAATATGTAAGGGTAAAATGGTAAATTGATTATTACTATCCCTCCCCTCCCCTCCTTGAACCAAACAAGAGATCGTTAAATATCTTTTCCTCCCTTCCTTTTTAATCAAACCATCAAGATGAGGATGAAACCTCTCTTCCCCTCCCCTACCCCTCCCTCCCTTCCCTTCCCTTCCCTTCCCTCCCCTCTCCTACCCTCCCCTCAAACCAAACAGGCCCTTAAGAGGATGGGACCGAGGAAGATTTGGGGCCTTGGCGGGAGAAAACGCCTCTGAAGGGTTTTCGCGGAGCCGGGGAGGGAAGTGAAAGAGAATCGGCAAGGAACGACCAATTGCGAAGCCAAAATCGCCATTCAGTGGCCCCTGCGAGACCTCATTTAATTTGCCCATTGGAAAATGTGCATTCGTAATTAAGGAGAAAATATATGCAACGTACTGCGAACGGGAGAGACGCGAAACAGTTTTTATTTTTTGTATAATGATTGACCGCTATTAGCAATTTGACTTCAGTATTATTTATGTATATGAATTCATATATATATATATGTGTGTGTGTGTGTGTGCGTGTGTAATTTATAAATAATTGATGTTACTGTCATATAAATGATAGCATATCAAAGATTCTATCGAGTTACTTGAGTACATGAAAAATTTTAGAGTTCCAATGGTTAAAATTTAAAGTTTTATATCTATGATTTTTATCAATAATTTCATGCTTCTAGAAAGCGGTATAATCAAAAGATTAACTTAATTTAAAATTTATAATAATTTTAAATATAGATGCCCAAATTGTAAACAACAATAAAAGAGGAGAGGGGCAGGACATATGTACGAAATGCAAATCCGGATTGTATTATGGAAGCACTTGCATACTTATGAGTAGACTACTAAAATTTAGACATGAATGACTAGACGCGCCCTTCAATTGTCAATCTAATTAATGGGATATTGATGAGTTACCTAAATGAAAAACCTAATTAAAATATCCGGCCAATCCGAAATCAACGTAAACCAATTCCATGCTCAGAATATTGTCTCACACGTGGCAATTGAGACGACGAACCCATGAACTGAAAAAAGGGTGAAAGAGTTCAGGGTTATTTTACGAAAACAGATCTGTCAGTCTCATCATCGGGGTTCCCTCTCCAACTACATTGAAAAAACAGCTGGATGTTCTATTTTTGGGAATTTTGCGTTTTGTGATTAAGTGATTAAAACTGAATGGAACTGGCAAAACTCTTACCTTGTGCGATCTATTTAAGGTGCTGATCATGGTGTTAATTCCCTGCTTTTCACTGTCAGGTGCAAAGTAATTGAGATACTTGCTAATGGTGCTTGTGCATTGGTTGAATGGGAACTAGAAAGCGGACGTACTCATCAGATATTTTGAAGATTTGGTGTTATTGGTTCATGATACCATCATGTTGGTGGGATCTTTGGATAATTTGAGGGGACAACTGAGCAACATAGCAAAAGAAGTGTTGGATTGAAGCTTTTGCAGGATCCCCCCCTTCTTCAAGGCCTTAGCTTGATAGTTGAAGATATCATCTAAGTAATGAATTCAGGAGGTATTTAGATGGAAACTAAATCATAATTTTAAAAGTAATTTTGCGATATATGAAGTAAATACGTGAAGAAGTTTATCTCAATTTATAAAAAAAAAATCTTTTAAAAACACTTTTGGATATTCCCAAACACTGAATTTTGATGAATATGATGATTTATGAAATTGATGTGTCCGTTGTCCATCTATCAACGGCTACCTATCTTCTTACCTAAAATAAAGAACACTGTTGGGTTTTAAGTCTATTTTGAATGTTACTCCGCTGAATTACAGCGCCCTCCCCTACCTGAAAGAAAGGGGAAGCCTTGTAAGTTGTAGCCGACGTTCTCATGGTTATTTTAGATACGTGCACACTCAGAGTATCTAGTAATCCCTCTGCTGGTGACGAGGTGTATGGAGGGACGGGGAGCATGGCCTTATCTCTACTCCAGCCCAGAGCACCGACGAACTTGCGTGCCAGAATTGTGCAAATGGTTTCTGGGCTAGCTAGGTAGACCTTGCCTTCATGTTTTGACTCTTGGGTGAGAGGATAAAGCCATCTTTCAAACTAATTAAAGGCTCTCAATTTCTCGTTCAACTTGCAATGAAAAGAGACAATCAAAGTTATTATGTAGGTTTTGGCATCCCCGTACGGGAGAGCAGTCACACTTTAATTTTCATGCCAACCTCCTGCAGACTTTGATGAGATTTTGAGCCAGCTTCGCATAATTGGGCTGTGAGAGGCTATCTTTCTTGCAGCCTTGAATTTCATGACGAGCAGTTTCATAAAATCGAGGTTTGCCGCCTCATTATTGTCTCCTTGCTAACTAATAAGCCTCTTTCGTTCTGTTAATCATTGCCAAACATGAGTGAAGACATTGAAGAGACGTTTTCTTCAGCTGACATAACTTGACGGACATTTTTGGGCCTTTATATTATTTTCGGACGAAACAGCTTAAGAGGAAAGGCAATGCGTGAAATTCTTTTAAAAGTTAATATAATCTTTACTTTCTTGAATTTGTTTTCATTTTAATTTTAGTTTCTCAAATTTTAAACAATAGGTTTTGGTCCTTCAAAGTACAAAATTATTAAATTTTTTATTGAATTATCAAGATCAATATTTTAAATGAAAAGAAATTTGAAAAACTAAAACTAATAGTTTTCAACTTAAGGACAAAAAATAAAATAAAAACAAAGTTGAAAGACTAAAAATTATATTAATTCTTGTTTTAATTACTTTGGCAGGGGTGTTTGGATGACTCATAAAACACTTTTAAAAATTACTTTCACGTAAGTTAAGACAAAACTTCTTTTACATATATATTTCATATACTACAAAATCACTTTTAAAACCATGATTTGATTTCCACTCAAACAGCCATTTGTTGAAAAAAGAAATTTCAATTAGAGTTTTTATTTAACACTCCTTCTTCTCTCATTTTTGTAAGGTTTACATTTTTTACGAGTGCATTGAAAATCATATAAAATATAAATGTGATTACTTGAGTAATTTTTTACTCTTTTAATATTTCTTAAAATATTCTTTCAATATTTTTATGCAGTTTTTATGCTTTATACAACTTATTTTTATTTTTTAATATTCCTTTACATATTCTTTTTAAGATTTAAATGTTAAAAAGACATGGAAAAGAAATATTTCGCACATGATCACGTGCCAAAATATTCTCCAAAATATTCTTATCTAAAATTAAGAATCTTAATTACAATTCCTTGCATTTTAAGTTTCATTAAATCTCTTATTAAATCTTATTGAATGTGGTGACGGCTTACAAATGCACATGTCAGATATATACACGCAATGGCAAAGATACAAATAGAGGAAGCATCTAAGCATTTAGCTTGGTGAGACCTGCTAAATGTACATGCTTTCGTTTGAACGGTCAGAACTGCTATAAAACATGGATTTTATATATAATCAACATATTCTCAACTCATGTAATCAACATCTTCCTTTAAGTAGAACAGAGAGAACTCAAAACTGGTTCCTGATGCCTAAATCAGTTCCTTATATTACATCAATGAGGAAGTGAAATATCTTTATCAACATTAAATAATGTCAAGCAACAGTAAACATAATATGAAAACACAATCCACCGCCAACAGAATCCGAACACAATATAAAATCATGGAAAAAATATTCTGTCCTTGTAACACCCGAAGGTGCTTCTTAGTTATTCCTGTCTGGGAGCAAAATCTCAGAAGACCCAACTGGCAAGAACCCGATGAACTGAGGGGAAAACTGGAAAACCAATCAGGAAAGAGAAAAGATTTGGCACCAAGGGAATTTATACAAAAAACGATCCATCTTGCAAACGTGTGAGCACTTTAGAAACTTAAATCAGAAGAACAAGTGCACGGAGGAACTAACATTGAAAGAGATATTGAATGTCTCGAGTGTTACAGGTGAATGTAAGTAGCATTACAAGCTCCTTAAAGACCAATCGTTAAAAATTTAGTAAAACCCAAGGATACAAAAGAAAGATAACACCACGCAACTCACAAGTATCCTTAATTGGAAAAGAATAAATATAAAGTCAAAAAAATCCCAAGTCTCAAACACGTGCCAAAATGGCTTCCACCCCAGGATCTGAATTATCAAATTTAACATGGGCTGTGTGCAAATTACGTATTAGTTATTTTCTGTTCTCCTTCATGCATCAATAAGAATAAGATGAAGGGTTGAGTAAGAATAGACCAAGAAGATCAGGCAATGGTTGACAATAATTTTCGTGCAATACCACAAGAATTGACAAGTCAAAGGGCGACACGCAAAGAATGGAGGCACGAATCCGGATAACCATCAAACAAGGGCACATGGTGAAGGGAAAAACGTGGGGCACCACCAGAACCGATTTAGCCAAGAGTCTGATGTGAAAAACAGCACGCTACGAAGCATTCGAGAACATGACCAAAGAAAAGAAAAATACTACTCCGATCCTAAATATAAATATAAAATTCATTTTGTAATATAAATCCTAAATATAAGATCCATTTTATTGTGTAATTTACATTACAAAATAGATCTTATACTTAAGATCGGAAGAGTATAATTTATGATATAATTTAAAGCCCAAGCTTGCACCTAGCGAGCATTAGATTTTAGGAGATCATAATCTAGTTTAAGGACTGTGCTGATAAGTGGTAAGTTCAAGACGTCCTATTCCTCAGGAACTAGTCATTACAACATCCTTATCAGCATTGATACTCAGTGATGCATCAGACGCTAATTGCATAAACATCGCCTTTTTTCCACTAACTAGAGAATGCCCCAAACAACCAGAGAACATATACGGTGGGAAAATAGATAGAAGATATAAAAAAAAAAAAAAAACCAGATGATATGACAGGCAAAGGACGAAAGATTGCATAATAAGAAAGCATTTCGATTATTCTTTTTTTGACTATCATATCATTTGTCAAATTTGAATAATATTTGCTACTCTGTGGTAGTTTTCAGTACAAAACCATATATTAAGTGAAGAAAAAAGACATAAACAAATTCATTGGCTTTGAAGATTGATAAAGTATAACATATTTGTTCAGTCAATGTAACATATGAAAGATGGGAAGATGATGATAGGTCAGCGTGGATCTCCACCGCCACGATCCTTCTGAATCTGATTGGCGAGCTTTTCAAGAGCAGATTGAATAGCCTAACGACCACCAATAAGTAATCGGGTGACGATCTCCGGGTCGGTCTCGAAGCGGGCCTCTTCAAACTCTTTTCGGGCGTTGTGTCGAAGAATATCACGCCGGAGGATGCCATTGCAGTCAGGCCACATAAAGAATCGGGTGGCGCGAAGAATGTCATGGTAAAGGCTGAGTGCTTCACGACGAGTACTGGTAAGTCTCCTCCGATTAATCAATTCTTCTTCTTCATCGTCAAGGGGATTATCCTTCTTGACCAGATGCCTATCGAGAAGCTCCTCTATGGTGTCTGGGCCATGGTGCAAGAAGCGCTTACTATGCACGCAGGCACAAGGAGGGCAGAATTTGACTGCAATTGATCCGTGTCGCCATATTTGCAGCTTTCCGCTCATTTCTTAGTGTTCTCCGGTGAATTTCTCCACCGTCAGCCAGACAGAGACTGATTCATTAGAAGCGCCCATGGTCCCCCCTTTTTTTGACAAAAAAATGGCAACATGTTCGTTGGTCATTCGGGCTTAGATATGGATCTGCCGATAATTTGGACATTTTAACTATCCAGCCCACCTCTGTCGAAATCAGTCCATAAGCATTTTATATTTAACAACTAATTTTATTTAGTGTCTAACCGTACTTCAAATAAAATTACTTCCAATAGAAAGATACTTATACTTTAGTAAAAAAAATTAATGATGGGAAAAAATTAGTTTAATTGATAAGGATGCAAACTTAACTATGCTTCATAAGGATGGAGTTCTTTTTTTTTGATGACAACCAGTAAAAAGAAACTATCCTATATCAGACAACATATAACTAACAACAAAATCTGGAGGAGAATAAAGAACACTTATTCCTCAGCAGCAGTAAGCGAACTCTAGCCATAAATCTGCCACCATATTGGCATCACGGTTGCTCCAAGTTATGCTTGCATCCCATTCCCTTGCAAGCCTAAAGGATGAAGTTCTAACCTCACTATTAGGTATCCAAAAATGAGTCTGCAAATTCAATTCATCTAAATGCTCCCGGTAAATGACAACTATGCATACTTATCAAAACATAATTAGAACTTGGAAGGCGCAAAAGAAACTCTCTTTTTCACAGCTATTTCCGTTACTATCACGGGAGAGGATCGGCCTTGCTTTAATAATAATAAATGATCATTTGAATTTTATAACCAAGTCGTATTTTGGCTATGTATGCAAATCTATGGAGACCAGTCGAAAATCTTTCCGGGAGTTTTATGGTTGGCATATGAATTATAAAAACTGCGAACAAGAAAGTGAAGAAATGAGAATGAGGAAGATATAGTAGAAATGAAGAGGAAAGAAGGTTGAGAAGAGCATTCTCTTTTTTGGAAGTCTTTAAATCATCTTCAAGAATTCCAAAGCGTACGTGTGGTTAAAACTGCTCCTTATTGTAAATTTGTGCTTGGTCTTTTCCAAGATTGAGGTCCAATATTAATTAACTTCTATTCTAATCCTACCCCGGATGAAGAGGATTGATATTTGGAAAAGAAGACCATTGTTAAGATCCACGAGTTTTGTCCGCAATTCATTTGCTCTAATAACAATTTTAACTACTGATTGATTGGTTCGTTTCAAACTGCATCTCGTTAAATTTTGAGAGTTATATATGTGTGTACGCGCGCGTACGCAATTGTATAAGCATGCCACTGGGCAATATGATTTCCAAGTCAAGTGATAGTATAAACGTGATTATGCAGAGTCTCATTAACTATATACTATGTCCTTTGATGCATAGGTTCAATTGGATTGTTAGAGAGAGAGAGAGAGAGAGAGAGATATGAGATGTTTTACTTTATAATTAAAGCCTCATCATAACAACTTAATGAATCTATCATTAAGTTAATTACTCCTGATGATCGTTATTTGATCCATCATTCTTATGTAGATATATATGTTATTGTGACAAAAACCAAATGCTTCGTTCGTCAGTGGCATCATCAGCTTTGGGTGCGGTTCAGGAGGCGAAGATCAGCAGAATACTGAGCTATCCAACTTTTGATAATGTCAACCTCTTGTCTTCGTTGTTGGATCAGCCAGTCGGGATCGCTTTGGTTTGCACGCAGCATATCCAAGCAATGCGACCCAGAAAATTATTTCAAAGTGATCAGTTTCTTTCTTTTCTCTTTTCTCTTTTCTCTTCTCTTCATACATATATTTGTGCGTATGTATGCATATTATATGAATATAAAGTACCATTGACTGTGGAGATGGCGATCACACTATCTGATATGTTGTGGAGGACCCTGAAATACATTGAAAGATTCGCATAAGTCTGTTTTGAAGTTATATTTATGTCTGATTCTGAATAATAGATCATTTCAAGGATGCTTACCCGCCAGCACTGAAAGGATCTCTCAACCCATTTGAGAAAATAATGTTGCTAGCAAACCTTTGAAGGATCAGTTTTATATCCTGTTGTCGTGGACGTACGTACGGTGATTACCAGATGAAAAATCATCAATATCTTAATTAATGACACTAAGATCTATTGAAAATAATTATTGCATGCGAAACAAAAGCAATGTGTGTTCTTGTTCTTTCATAAAACAAAAGTAATGTGT
Organism: Neltuma alba; assembly: GCF_004799145.2. NCBI lineage: Eukaryota > Viridiplantae > Streptophyta > Magnoliopsida > Fabales > Fabaceae > Neltuma > Neltuma alba. The sequence goes on along the minus strand of NW_021635959.1, from coordinate 310,552 downwards.
GTTCTTGTTCTTTCATATATCTATATGTATATATATGAACTAGACAGATGCATAATTTCTCATGAAAACCCTTTTGAGAATTAATGAGTGTATGATAAACAAATTAATTAAGAAGGCTTACATGACCTCCATAGTAAGTAGTGACCCAATGGGGACGAGGTAAGACACCATAGTCACGCTCGCATTGCTCCATAAAGCTCCTTAGGTCGAAAGGTTCGGGAGGGAACATCGTACCATTTCCACGCTCAATTTGCATCACCATCTCACTACAACGCTAAAATTACAAGCCAAATATCTTTTCATTTTAACATCAAAAAAAGGACAACTGCTTATATAACTAGCTAGCAGCTTGCAATTAATGATTCTTTTTTTTTTTTTAATAAAAAAAGGGTTATCTATATATGATGATCAGTTCCCAGCAGGCATTACATGCGTACACATAATAGCAGTTTGCTTTTTTTTTTTTTTCCTTTTTTTTTAAACAAATAGATTTCTGTCTTCTTCATATGTACGGTAGAGAATGCTATTACACCAAATGAGGCTATTAAATAGTAATGAAATAGAATAAACACACGGATCAAATTCAAACATCAATCACTAGTTGTCATCCTGATTAAATGTAATTATATATGCACGCGCGCGCGCGCCCATACCTGCCATCCCCAGCCTTCAGCTGTCTCCTTCTCAATTGCATTAGCAGGGCCATTAAATTTGCATGAGTCATTACCTTTATATTTATAATAAGCAACAACGCCTTCGTATATCTTACTGAGTATATCACTTCCTGATGATGCTCCATCAATGGCACCACAGATTCCACTAACTGGATATAATGGTGGATGATTATATTGAGCTGCACGAGCATACATGTCCTCCAAGTGCCGCCTCAACTCAGAAGACGAATTTAAGGGCCTAATAAGAAGAATTTAAAAAAAAAAAAAAAGACACGGAGACAGTAATGAAATGCAAAAATCATATTATTACAGGGTGAGTGATGAGATGACTTTATTATTAAGCTGAAGCCTAAAAGCAACAAAAAGGTGATAGAAAAAGTTAGTATTTTTACCGGCAAGTGTTGAATCTCTGGCTAAGGATGGAAAGACCATTTGGCTCGGAAGCTACTCTGTCTATTTCAGGCCAGGAGTTTAGAATAGTTTCATGGCATGTTTCACTAGCTTCCTGCATATATAACTCATTTTCATTCGTCGGCAGGTTTCATTTCATATATTTAATTTTTTGTATTACTTTAATATGATAATCGAGTGTATGTTAATTATTATGATGATAAGGACATATTCTATGATAAGGACAAAAGAAGATCAAACGTCAAACTATGGTTTACTTACTCGAAAATCCTTCGAGACAATAGAGATGTAACCGTTTTGTGGGGTGATATTATCAAAATAGAGGATTGGAGCAAAGGATGCTAGCGCCCCAAGAGCCACGTGGGGATATTTCAGTCTAAACCATGAAGCAAGCACTGCAGAACAAACATATTTTAAGAAATAAATATTTATGTCAGAATATAATTGAAACGTAGTTAAAGAAGACTGTTTGAGGAACTAACTTCCACCATATGATCCTCCAAATACGATCATGGGGGACTGCTGGGCCTGTAAAGTTTCCTTAATATGTATGAGAATTTCTGCGTAATCAGCAAGGGCTTGAGCTGAGTTGAAATACCCAATAGTGCTTGTGTTCATCGCTTCTTCCCTTGATCCAAATGGGACTGATTCCCCATAGTATCGATGCTGGTGAGAAATAATAATTGGGATCAAAACATGCAAAATCTTTAGACGATTTTGAGTTGAATGGATCACAGTATATGAGAATATTCGGATGAAACATGACAGTATACTTCAAATTACGCCAAAATCTTACTTCGATGAATACCACTAGAGCGCTAAAGGCAGCGGCATTATCAGTTGGAAATCCTACTACGCTGAGGATAAGATCTAAAGGAGCTTCAGCACCAAAGTAAGCAAATATAGGAGCACTGGAATTGGCACCACCCCAATACTTGAAATTGATGAGATATCTTTGTTGAAAATCTGTGTAGCTTTCATGCCCGTAGTTGAAGTGATCCAGAGTCTGGTTGTAATAGAATGTTTTGAAGTCCCCAGTATCTGATGCAGCTATTAATGTTTCTTGGTCTTTTAAGGTTGTTCCTTCAATTGCGCTCAACCCAGGAATTGTGATGGATTGAGTTTCAGAGAGACACGTTATGTGTATCAGAAAAACGAATAGGAGCCATTGAAATGGCAAGGAAGAGTGTTTCATTGTGTTAAAAGTAGCAAAATGGCTTTCACTCCTTGAGGTTTCTCTTGTGTTTCAGACAAGGAATTCAAAGACGTCCTTTTTATATAGCATATGATGCTCAGAAGGTTGTGTTTGTATTTTTCAATGTGTAATAACTTATGGATACGTACGAGGGGGTGTACTTCGATGTAAGAAAAGAGCGATCAGTCTTCTTTTAGATCATAGTAATACTCGCAAGAATATTCAATCAAATGTAGAGCTGTGAATCGGTTTAATCAGAGTAACTATGTTTGACCCGGAGTTTATTTCGATGGAAAAAAGGTGATTGAATATTCTTGATTGGTTAACAGGATTGTCCACAAGGATATAGCTTAATGCTTGATGACCATCAAGGTCACAGTAGCACTTTTTCGGAGACAAGTTTTTATAGTTGCTCCGTAACCAAATCTCATGCGAACACGTTAGACAGAGTGAATGTTTCCCCTTCATTATTATTTCTTAGTAATGCTCGCCGCCCATTGACTGCAAGGATTTAATTTTAGAGCTGTAAATCGGTTCAATCAAAATAACTGTCCGATTAGAGTTTTCCAATGAGAAAAAGGTTACCTTCGAATATATTATGCATTTATGCTAGCCTCGTGCAAAGAGTAAATTTTGGATAATTAGTTAATTACATATTGGCGGTCACACACACACACACACACACACACACACACACACACACACACACACACACGTATATATGCTTGTGAAAACGGGGCACAGGGAGGGATGAAGAGAGTAAATTCCTCATTGTTAATAGTTATCAATTCTTTCTTGCATCATATAGCTTGATGCGTAATGACCGTCAAGGTCAAATTAACAGTCTTCTAGGAGACAGGTTTTATAATTGCTCAATGAACATATCTCATGCAAATATGTGTTTAAACGGTCAGAGTGGTTTTTCTTTCTTTATTTCATGTCAGATTCACCACAAAAAGTGTGTGTGTGTGTGTGAGTGAGAGACAGAGAGAGTGTTCGTGTGTGAGAGAGAGTTGGCTGAAGATTTCGCAGAAGTTTGAAATATTAATAGACTTGATATTACTCCTCTCAGTTCCATGATCTGTTCGGGTATAAGCATCCTAACATTTCCCAGTACAAAAAATTGTGACTAAGCACAAGGAAAACTAATTTTGAAGAAAAACTACAAGTTTCTAACTAGAAGAATCTGTAAACTATATTGACAACGAATTGATGCGAGTGAGGCCCATGCACTAAGTGCAAGCAACCACAATAGAATATCAACCACGGAAGCACAGGCAGTTGACCTAGGACACTTGACCCGCAACTCAACCGGCAGCAGTAGTACATAATATACAACGCATACGATGACCATCCATCTCGGATTCTTCTTCATCCACATAACCATTATAATCATAATGTTCAGCCTTTCCGTTAGTGACTTCAATCTCTTTATTGCTACTGCTAGTGTCAGTGGAATCCATTAGACAGGTTGTGTGATAAGCATGACAGCAAAAGAAAACAACGACCGAGTCTGACACACTCTGAATGGAAAAAGGGTCAAAACATATACAGCATCTTCCACCTCCCCGATTCTTCGACTTTACTTCAACGTTTCTCAAAATTGTAGATTTCTCAACCACCTGAGAATCATGATTTTCAGTTCTTTTAGACCGTGGCTCGACCTCATTACTTAGATAAACTCCATGCCTCGCCTCTTTGTAATACTTAACCAACAGGTTGACACAGTCGGCCTATTTCAATGACGGAAAATCAGCAAAGATGTATTGTTGTTCCGATTAACTAAAATTTGATGATTTTCCCTTGTACCCAGGAAGGGTACAGGCAGGGGAGGGCCAGGGAAGAATATTACCTTCAGGATATCATTGCACCCATGTCTGAGTGATGTTTCAGTCCTGTAATCGGTGGTAATTTTAACCAGCCGATCCCTAAGTCTGCAAGAAAAACAGATAGAGATTTTATGGCTACTGAAGAAAAAAATGCTCCCATGCTAAGTTGGAATTAGAAGCCAGAATGAGATTGATAAGACCAATCGGTTGAAATTCTGAGAACGGTCCATAAAATGCATATTCACAACCAGAACTAGCGAGATAAGCATTGATATTATCAGATATAATAATTACAATAATAATACTGATTCATTGTATATGCCTGCTAATAAATAATAGGTTATGAAGAGATATTAGTTACCGGGGTATTTCCATGCCATTGGGAACCTTATTTACTATGTAGAGGGGATCAAGATTCCCAACAGTGTGTTCCAATAGAATACCCACCTATTAAATAAAAGCATCAAGTTTAGAACGGGTTGATAAAAGGCAGGTGTTGTGTGTGTGTGTGGGTGGGTAAAAGAAGTGACTAAAATATCCTATACATCAATTTAATTTTGAAATACCATTTCAGGTTTGTGTAGGCATTGCTTGATCAGTTCTTCCCAAAGTTCATCATCATGCTGCATTGTGACAAACTCTACAGCCTGTACCAAACCAGAATGGTCTCCTTATAACCATGACCTTAAACTTTAAAATCCCTTACGTTCTAAGTCAAGATTTGGAAGATGGTTGAAACCAAAAACCACTTCCATTGATGAAGATAAAAGTACCTCCTCTATATCCCCTAATTTATCTATAATCATAGATAGGGCTTGCTTTGAGTTGCCCATCCTTCCTAGGATGAAGATTTGCTCCCTCAATAGATCTCTTTTGATGCAAATTTCATAGGCCTGAATACAATGTCAAGAATTTGATTTAAATTTTACATAAATATAACTGTCGACAATATTCACAGGTTGACGTCAAACCTTCTCAAGGGTATAATGTTGACTACTGCGAAGAAATGGGAGCAGCATCTTTGGGTCATAATCTGCATAAAGTTCTACCTGGTACACGGCAGACAAAATGGCAATATTAGCACCAAAAAATAAAGTGTCTATGCACATGCACCAACTTACGAATCACTATTAATGTTAAGCTACATAAGATGGATTCTGCAATAATAAGACACCAATTCAAGGTGAACTGGAGAAGAATACAACACTAAGCACTAATACTGTAATAGCCTGCAATGATACAACTGGACCCCGACAAAGAATCCAAAACAAAAGGAAGCCTGCAAAGGTCAAGTGAAAGAAATAAAACCTACCTGCATATCATGAAATTCCTTCCCAGCATGTGGGTCTACTTCAAATAATGAATGAAGGTATAAATGTACAAAATATCTGTAGTCACGTTTCTTATCAGCATTCAGAAGTTGCTTCACAACTTCAGGTGAACTTATCAAGTCCCTGTTTTGAGTAAATAGAGCAACTGCACGCTTCCCATCCAGCATCATCAGTTGGACAACCTGAAAAAGCACAGCATAGACCAAGAAGAATCCGGGGATCATATAAAAAATTGAAAATGAAATAAAAGTGCAAACAGAATATGAGCTCATATGCCACTTCAAGTTGATAAATCAACGACTATTCTCTTTTAAGAACAACAATCATGTTTATATCTGCAACCAGTTCATGCTACTTCTCCAAGGATGGGAATCTATTAATTCATCCATTTTGCCATACACATTTTAAAAATCTATTTCGGAATCTCGTAGGTATGGGGTTCATTATGAATTCATTTGTTTTCAGATCAGCCGTTGTTCATTACATGAGATTTTAACATTATAATCAACTTATTTCTTTCCTTTTTATGTATAGAGCTATATTTATCATGCATTGCTTGCCTCCTTCACTCATGAGATCGGGTGGCAGACTCCTAGATCAATTATCTCCTTCATATGTACTGCTCCTACTCCAAAACAAAAAAGGACCAAAACAAACTTCTGAATTCCAAATGTTCGGAGTCTCTTAGAAAACACGCACTTGTATGCCATTGCAAGAATAAAAGTCAACAACTCCCCTTTGATGAACAGTATGTTTTACATCTGGAGACCCGATTTTAGATGTGTATTGGGATTCTATTGTTCATCCATTTCGTCATATGCATTCAATAAGTTTATGCGATATTGACAAACATGAATGATCAGATCCTAGTATACTGCAGCTAAACTTCTAAAGAAGATTATTCAGGTGTAACAATGCATAATGTCGGATGCCAACAAAGAGAAACAAGATGTGAATTCGATCGTCAGATAAGAATACGCAGAAACACAGAATTCCCAGATAAATCAAAATTTTATAGATTAGAATCACACCTTTTCTCGGACTGCTTCATGTAGATTATGTTCATCAATGAAGTCAAATATTTCTGGTTTCATAAGCTGAAAATTTCAAGCAAGACAGAGAAAAGTTAAGGAAATTAACAGCCAATCACAATAAAGACAAAAGACCTCAGAGCTAAAGCATTTGCATGATAATCAATGAATGTAATAGATATCTGAACACAAGAAAAGTGCACTAACACCACTTACATCAGCATACAATGAAAAGGCTTCCCCATATTGCCCGTTGATTACATATAACTCAGCCAACGCCTGCCCAAGAAAAAAGGAACATGTTAAAATGAAAAGATGGTTCACAAATTCAAAATGCTATTCCAACATATCAGACTAACCTCCTTCAGTGAATCAGTCATGGATGACGTATTGAGCTGAGGTTCAATTGCTGAAATAACTGGCAATGCGCTATAAATAACAGAAGGCCAGGATTTCACAATGGAAAGGAGATCCCTGTGAAAAGATGGATTTGTAGCCAATGCAACAAGAGCAACCTGTAGGCCAAACACAGAATAAAAAGTATTTCACCCCAACTTAGTTCATTACAGATACTATGCAAAGACATTATTTGTGACAAAGTCTATTTCATCCAAGCTAACCTCATAAGCAGTATCTCGCAGTCTAGGGTTTTCGGTGGGCATATAGGGGACCAATACAGGAAGTTGACGAAGGTGTGCAAAGTGGAAAACCCATCTGTTGACAGCAGTCCATTGTCAGTCTATAAATGAGAATTATTCAACAGACTAGTAAAAAACGCATGCAGTACCTTTCCCATGCTGAAGCTGATCCTCGCAGCAACTTGGGACACAAAGAAGCTGCTACAGAATATTTTCTTTCCACAATTAAATGATCAAGGTACCGGGATCCAACCTACAGGGATTGCACCAAAAATGGAATAGAATAATAATAATAATAATAATAATAATAAGTCCCAAGTATGCGCAGATTTTTCTAGAAGGTATGGGACCAATTACGCAGCAAGACTAATCCAGTCAATTTCAAGTTTCTCCGTAGATCGTATAGTCACAGTGATCTAATAGTTTCCCCTCTGAGCTTGCATCTCGTAAGTCTTCTATTATATAGTGTTAACAAACAATGGCTTCAATTTGTTATGGAAACCTCATTTCACAGCTATCGGTTAGTAATGGAGTACAATATAGGGATAATGTCATTTGGAAATACTAGGATTGAGGAATATCTTATATCTCAACGGATGAATTAACATACGTACCTCATCAAGAAGTTCACTCCTTCCTTGACCAGATTCAACTACAGCCAAAGCTTTTTCATGCCACCCATGTTCAAGAAGCCATGCAATATGATCTTCAGTATCCCTAAAATCAAAACACATTAATTTATCCATGCTTTCTAATTTGTATGATAACAAACAAAAATGAGAAACAAATGACAGTTACTCAAATAATTTTAATTTTTGTCAAACAACATGACATTGATAACACAATTACTTTTGAACATAAGAACAATACAACAACAACAACAAGCCTTATCCCACTAGGTGGGATCGGCTATATAAATCACACGACGCCATCGTGTTCTGTCAACAACCCAGTCTTTAGATATGTTGTTGACTAAGAAGTCTCGTTCAATGACCTCATTAAGCGTTCTTCTTGGTCTTCCTCTGTTCTTTTTTATGGGACTCCATCTTATCTGATCCACCCTCTTCACCGGGGCCTCCAATGGCCTTCTCTGCACATGTCCAAACCATCTTAAGCGATTTTCAACTATTTTTTCTTGGATAGGTGCCACACCGACTCTTACTCTGATATTTTCATTTCGAATCCTATCTTTTCTTATATGACCACACATCCATCTCAATATCCTCATTTCTACTACCCCAACTTTGTGCTCTTGTTTTTCCTTTATTGCCCAACATTCACTACCATACAACATAACCGGTCTTATAGCAGTCCGATAAAATTTTCCTTTAAGTTTCTCAGGTACCTTCTTATCGCAAATAACTCTGGTAGCTTTCCTCTATTTTAACCAGCCAGTTTGTATTCTATGAGAAACGTCTCTATCAATTTCCCCATCCTCCTGTATAATGCATCTTAGGTATTTAAACTTTGATACTTGAGGAATGATTTGTTCCCCCATCTTCACCTCCAAATCCCCATTGCCTTGCTTCCACCTAAAATCACAATGCATATATTCTGTTTTGTTCCTGTTCAAGCGGAAACCTTTCGACTCCAAAGCCCTTCTCCATAACTCCAATCTAGTGTTAATCTCTTCTTTTGATTTTGCCATGAGAACTACATCATCCGCGAAAAGCATGGACTTAGGGATTCTTTCTTGAATAGGTTCAGTTAGAACATCCAGAACAATGTTGAACAAGTACGGACTCAAAGAAGATCCCTGATATAGGCCAATCCGAATAGGGAAGTCCTTTGTCTCACCTCTAGGCGTCCTTACACTAGTAGTTACCCCCTCATACATATCTTGTATGGTTTTGATATAAGCAACCCGTACATTTTTTTTTTTCCAAAACCTTCCACATTACTTCTCTTGACACACGATCGTAAGCTTTTTCCAGGTCAATAAAGATCATATGTAAATCACTTCTTTTACTTCTATATCTTTCCATTAATCCTCTTAGTAAATAGATTGCTTCTGAAGTGGATCTCCCTGGCATATATCCAAATTGGTTTTTTGAAATAGAAATCTCCAGCATCAACCTATATTCTATCACTTTTTCCCACAATTTCATTGCATGACTCATAAGTTTTATCCCTCTGTAGCTTGTATAGTTTTGAATGTCTCCTTTATTCTTGTAAATAGGAACTAAAATGCTTCTCCTCCACTCATTTGGCATATTCTTAGAGCGTAAAATTTCATTAAAAAGCTTGGTTAGCCACACCTCACCCTCATCTCCCAGACATTTCCAAACTTCAATACCATCAGGTCCAACGGCTTTTCCATTGTCCATTTTCTTGAGAGCTGCCTTAACCTCTCCGATACGGATCCTGCGATAGAAAGCCAAATTCTGATCATCTTCGTTAATTAGCAAGTCCTGTAAGTCCTGAGTCGCATAATTGCTTCCCTCATTAAACAACTTATAAAAATAAGCCTCCCATCTGTCCTTAATATCACCATCAATAACTAACACTTTATCATCTTCATCCTTTATACACTTTACTTGGTCCAGATCTCTCTTTTTCCTCTCCTTTTGCTTCGCAATCTTGTAAATATTTCTTTCTCCCGTCTTTGTTCCTAACTCTTGATAAAACCATTCATAAGCTTTAGTACGAGTTTCACTCACTGCTTTCTTCGTCTCTTTTTTAGCCAACTGATACTTTTTCCGGTTTTCTACACTATTGCACGAGTGCATGGCCTTAAAACAATCTCTTTTCTGTTTGACTTTCTCTTGCACACTCTTACCCCACCACCAAGTCTCCTTATCTCTCTGACCAGGACCTTTGGATTCTCCCAAAATTTCTTAACCCTTGTAGCTATCTCTTCCCACATCATGTTTGCATTTCCCTGCGACTCCCAAATCCCTTCCTCCAAAAGGGTACTTTTGAATAACTCTCATTTCTCACTCTTCAACTGCCACCACCTAACCCTGGGTTTTACCACTTGATGGTACTTTTGCCTGGTACTCTTAAAACGTACATTAAGAATAAGTACTCTATGTTGGGCAGTCACCCCATCTCCTGGAATCACTTTGCAATTAGTACACAATCTTCTGTCTGGATTCTTAACCAAAAAGAAATCAATATGTGATTTTGAGACACCACTTTTGTACGTGATTAAATGCTCCTCTCGCTTCTTAAAACGAGTGTTGACAATCTTAAGATTATATGCAAGAGAAAAGTCGAGAATAGATTGTCCTCCACTATTAAGCTCCCCAAAAACAAAACCACCATGGGCCCTGCTGAATTGTCCTGTTTCCTTACCGACATGTCCATTAAGGTCCCCACCGATAAAAACTTTTTCTTCGAGTGGTATACTTTGAACAACCCCTCCATATCTTCCCAGAACTTATCTTTAAGGTGTGTCTTTGTCCCAACCTGAGGTGTATAGGCACTAATGATATTGATAGTATCTTTTCCAACAATTACTCTTAACGATATTATTCTGTCCTCAAACCTTTTAACCTCTACCACGTTTCTTTTTTAACATAAGAACAATGATCCCCCAAATTAAAACACAGAATCAGAACAGTCTTCCATGCCCAGCAATCTGCAGTGAAGGATATCTTTGAATACAAATCACCAATTACTAGAATCCCAATTATGCTGCAAATGATCATGTTTCAACTTTCTTTGGAGGGGGAAAAAAGCCTTATCACTTCTATTATTTCTGCAGGGCTCCCCCACAACCAAGGGGCCAAAAAAATAAGAAAGAAAAGAAAAGAAAGTACATAAAATCAAACAAAATTGACCCATAAGTAAAACTTCTATTCACCCCCCGGGGGGAGGGGCGGGGGCGGGGGGAGGGGCGGTGATTCACCTCCCATACTCCATGCTTGCCATGAACATGTGATTCATGTTTCCCATCCATGCTTGCTTCACATCAAATATGTTTAGTTTCATGTATAAATGCTTCAATCACAGAGAAAACTTAAATAAAGAAATCGAAATTAACCTTGGCTTTGCAATGACGACATCTTTTGGGGACACAATGTAGTAAAGAGGTTCATCACCTGCAGCCCATTGACCACCAGCATAACTGCTACCTACATATGAATAAAAAGTTATCATCGTTTTTGTACAAGACCGCTTTGTGCATAAAACGTAGATCCTGAATAACACTAACCGAATGTTAACCTGAGAAGGGAGCATGGGCAAGTGAATAATCATTTGCCCTGTAATGTTCAAAGCCATGTAATGGTAGAGCATCTGTTGAAAGTTCATCATTGTTCCATGTTACTACATGTACTTCTGGTCTTTGTGCATTGCCCTGTTTAAAATATATTTGCAAGCCTTAAAAAAATGAAGTTTTTCAGATTTATAAAAAAGACAACAAAACAATTGCTCCATCTTTCTCGCATATTATGATATACAATTAGCAATTATTGCTTCCATTTTTAAATGTAGTGGACATGTTGCACAGCTAGCGTTAAACGAGCTTTAACAGAACTAATGCCAGATAGGAATATAATCAAAGAATACGGACCCTACCACAATGAGGCATCCCAAACTGAACAATGTAATGGGAAAATTTATTTGAATTTGATTATTTTGTAAGCAGCAGCAGGAAGCCGGTTTGCTACTTTGGCTTATGCAAAATATGAAATCATTAAAAGTTCCAATTTAGCCAACTCAGTGTTGACAATATACAACAAAAAATTAAATTAAATTAAATAAAATCCCATTATGTCCAAGAAAGAAGAGAGAGAAGAAAAGACAAAGTAAATCATTGTAGCTTAGGAAAAGAAAGAGGTAGAGGGAGAAAAGTACAATAGCCACAACGCCTTCAGCATGCACATGAGATACCTGCTGAGATGGAGAAGTTCCACTAAAATCCTGTTCTCCGTCTTCTCCAGGAATATAAGCAAGAACAACCAAAGCATCACCGAATGGAGCAATTCCTGAGATTAAATAGGAGGTTTGAAAAGATGCCACGATATCCACCTGGTTCATACTAGATATTGGGACTGGCCTGTTCATCCCATTGACTTGTTTATAGAGATTCATTCTTATTGATACAATTTTGATAGATGTTCCCCAAGCTATCACCAACAGGGTATCATCCTGAATGATGGAATTACATCAGGCTAAAGAAGTTGCATTAAGAAATGGTACATTGATGACAAACAAAATGTTATTGCAACTGTTCAGAGAACTCAAACAACCTTTCAATTTAATTGCAGCAGTGGATGCTAATTGCCAGAGTAACATGTCCCAACAGCATGTCCTCTTAAATATTTGACTAACCTGCCAAACCAAGTAAGGACACAGAAGCTCCATGTTTGGGCTCCCTCGTGGTTTTTCAATAAATGTTACACGCTGATTATTGGCTGTATCATAAACCTTCACTCCTGCATCATTGGCCCAAGCAACAAGACTTGTTCTCCATTTCACAGCATGTATTGGACCCTCACCATAGTGCAAAACCTTTTCTCCCCAGAAGGGGAAACATTTTTACAAGCATATATCAGGAAAAAAGTATTAAGTTATGTTCTAAGGGTCAATAGAAGCCTACAAACCTGATCACGATGGCCCAACCATGTTTTTGAATTGAGATGTAAATGGCCAACTAAACCACCTGCAACAAATCTCCTTGATGTTTTTCTTGCATAATTTGGGTCCAGAGCAATAGCCTTCATTGGACGACGATACTCAAGTTTCATTTTCTCACCAGTAAATAGGCTGTTTATTACCACGGATCCATCATCAGAACAGCTTCCAATATATTCACCTTCTAGGTCAAAGCTAAGGTCATTAACAACAGCAGCATGAGCAACAAACTCCTTCACCTGTAAAGGAGAAACGCAATTATAAGGCCTCAAAAAAGAAAAAAGAAAAATGCTCCCCACCAGAGGAGGAGGGGTGTTGGGATTCCTAAGACCTGTTATTGGCCGTCTCAACCGAGGAAAATAGCAACCACCTATTGTATAAGATAGTACAGTCCCTACGGTGTCAACTCAAAGGACCAAGCCACTGTAGTCCAGATGATACCCATAATTGGAGACATGACATACAGTTCAACAACGTGGCGCCTCAAAAAAAGTGCTTAATCATATTCCCAGCTCGGGGAAGGCTACCAATGGCAAGCCTGTAGACTACGGTCATATCCTGACTCTTGTGATTCCAAGAACCGGCTCAATTATCCCTCTCACTTCAGCTCAGATACTTGATACATCATAATTTTTTAAGCGGGAAAAAAGGAAGTCCCCAAACAGAGTAAGAAATAGCAAGGTGCCATTTGAACCACGACAGCTCGAATTTACACAAGTTATATAAATCAAGTAAGTGGTAGCTCACCTGATTCCCAAGAAAATCAAGGATATGGACGGTGCCACAATGAGTGCCTATGGCAATCATCCGCTCAGCAACAGCAACACACGACGCCGGATCACTGGCTAGCAGCGAAGGGATGCTGCCTCCCACTCTCTGGTACTTAAGCCTCGGCTCCTCTTCCTCTTCCTCATCCTCTTCTTCTTCCTCGTCGTCCTCCTCTCTTTCATCGTCTCCTTCAGCGCCGTTCCCAGACGGAAAAGGAGCCATTCTTATAATTATGCCCGGCGGCTTCGTGGTTGGTCTCCGAGAACAACGATTGTTTTTTGTCGGTCTCCTTCTGGGCTTTAGGCCTGTGAGAAGTATAAGTGAGTCCCGGAGATGATTTATGAGAGTGTGAAGTACAAACTGGAATAGCCCGAAGACAGAGAGATCTATCCCGGCGTTAGTGTTCGTTGTAGAGTGGGAAACAAAATGAAGGGGCTTGCAGATATCACGAAATAAGCTGTGGGACCAGCCTCAGGATCTTATTAACAGCCCCCCGCCACGACTGTCACGAGGTGCAGGCCAAAAAAGTAAAAACACCAAATGACCCAACTTTTTTCCGCAGACAAAATTCGACGTTGAGAGAACAAAAAAGTTTTGTTCACTTCAGTGGTTCCAGAAAATGGTCTTCGCTTAAACAAAGCATAATTTTTAATGTTGAATATCTTTTTGTGTGTATGTTTAAGAGTACTTCTTTACATTTTAACACGCAAGCGTATGTTATATCAACGATCAACCAATAGTCAGCTAAACTGAATTTATTTTATGTTTATTTTGGAGGTTGAAACCTTTTTTTTTTTTTTCAGGCGAATAAAACGGCATATATAAATGAAATAGGCTGCTTTCAGAGTTGACCATGGGAGGGACAGCACGTGAGGTTGACCTGCTGGTCAGCTGTCCCCAATCACGTTTTACGCGGCAATCTTCTGTCCTAAAATATTAGCTACCTCACCGCCCCAACTCCCTCGTACCCCTCCCGTGACCAGATTTGCTGCACTGCGAGACAGTTTCAGATTCCCCGGCGCGTTTCGATTCGTTTAGCAGCGAGGGAGCTTTTATCTACACGACTAGAGGTATTCCAACACATACGAGCTGTTGAGTACTTCCTCATATTCTATTTATAAAATCTTATTTTAAGCTATGAATAAGATGTTATAATTAGAATGAAATATAACATATAAAATTGCATGCATAACCTATAAGCATTGATTTTAGTAAAAAGGCTAGAAATCTCGAGTTAAAATAAATGCAAGAAGTGTTTTTAAGAGAATCACTCTCATTTGATCAACAATGCTCGAATCTGATTCATCCGACAAAGAAAAAAATTGTATGAATATATGTATGAGCGTGTGGAGAGTGGAATAAATACAAGTATACATGTGTGGCCATGAATGTGAAAAGAAAAGGCTGTTGTTCAGCAGGTTCATTGGCTATCACCACTGGCCCGTCTCCGGTCACCAGTCCAGGTAATTCAGTGCACAAGGCTGCCGATGATTGTCCTGACGACAGTCTTGAGGATCCGTTGCGCTATCACGACTTTGCAAATATGGCTGTCTGGGCGTGCAACATGGTGTATTCCTTAATGCTCAGTTATGGGTCTTTTCATCTTTTGAGTTTCAAAAATTGCAAGCACTTTGACATGGACGCCGTCATGATGGGGCATGAGAAGCAAAGGCAATTCAAATACATAAAAAAAAAAAAATCAATAAATATGGCTAAATCAATCTCTAATTCTTTTAAAGTTGCAAGGAGGTGATTTCTTAGCAAGAGAATCACATTATCGGAGAGCAATCCATATTATAAGTTATAGCTCATGATATTCATTATTAGTCACTTTAACTGATATGGATGCATTCGGTATTTTGGTAAGTACTACCTCCTTCGGCCTTTGATATAAAACCTTATTTAACTTTTATTTTGGTTTTAAATATAAAACTCCAATCCATCTTATCTATCATATTTATGCATTTTTTTTCAAGGTAGTTATTCTAACAATAGTAATTCTAGCCAATATACTTGATTAGTAAGGATATTTTAGGAAAAACAACAAATATTTATTATAGATAACTAACTTAACTTCTTCCTTTAATCTCCTTAAACTAGTCAACTAGCTTTTATAATTAGGACCGGATATAGTATTTTTTTTTTTTTTAGAGTTCAAGTTGTAATGTTTGTCTTGACTCTTGACCTTGATTAACAGTCAAGGGTCATTTTGCACAAACTCATGACTGTGGCAAATATTATGTATATCTTAATCATTAAAATTCTGTATATTTAAAAAATTACTAAAGTCACATTATTTTTTGTTATAAAGAATGATATATTAAAAAGTGAAACCATACAATACAAACTTAGGCCGCATTACATCAAGCTGAGACTAATCACAAAAAGGACCAACGACAGAAGATCATAAAAATACCTGGAGCCCAAGTTGATTGGTGATGAAAACACAAACAACCAATGTACTGCAAACAAGCAATTACAGAGTTATTGCAGTCCAGATTAGACGAACACGACAGGCATACCTCAGCAGCAAGCGAAGGTCATCTTCGACGAGATATAAAAACTGGACCGGTTGTAGTGGACTGCTCACAGTTTACACGGGATCGCCTGGGATCAAGTCTCCATCGGTTTTGCCCGTCAACTGAACCAAACAAGTGCATGGTTTGGTCTCCGGTTTCTGGATCTACCCAATCGATCCGATCTGGTTTTCCATGCGATGATTTCCCACCCAACAAGTGCAGGAACCGAGACGTTATTCTTCTCCGGTCCCCACGCCATTATGCTCAAGGGTATCTCGGCGGATATTGGAACCGCTATGCGTAGGAAAACTTTTCCAGAGCCAAAGAAAGTGGCATAAAAGCCAGAGAAGCCTCATGTAAAGCTTGACATTGACTACAAACTTACCATGACAGCTGAAAAAAGAATCGTAAGATAAAACAAAGGACCATAACTAAGAAAACAGAAAGCCACCGTAGTATGAAAATCTGAAAAAACCAAAACACAATGGAACAAAAGTAATGAAAAAGAAAAAGAATCCACCGAGAAATGGAGAATTGTCTGGACACATATTGGACACTTCAATTTCCAGTGGCACAGAAGATATGGAAATGGGTTCGTGTGTGTCGACGCGTCGCGGGACCATTCATATGATGGTGATAAAAAATGATTGACAATATGTTGCGTGAGGGATTCTTTTGTCATATTGCCCTTCTATTTTTCTTTTAATATAATTTTTCATCCATGAAATTTGAGTTGTTTTGATTTTAGTTTCTAAAATTTCAAACATGTGGTTTTAGTCTATTTTAAAACCTTAGTTTCTAAAAATGTAACAGTGTTAAAATTTGTTGGAATATTGTAAATGGTATTAAAGTAATGATAATGACTCACTAGATGACACCTAATTAGATCTTGTGCAAATAACAGGATGATTATAAAAAAAGGGGATATAAATTCTTATTTGGATTATTAAATTTATTAAATTCCTAATTAGGTCACATGATCTCAAGAGGAATTTTTAAATTTTGTGAAATGACTCTAATGCCTTTTTTATTAAAAACCTAGAGGAATGAAAATTTTCAATTTTCTATCATTCTCAAGTTGTTAATTTAAAATTGAACTTGTTAATTTTTAAAGTTGTATTGTGATTATTTTTTATCCAAAGACTTATTGCAAGTATGTTTTGGAAACAAAATTGTTAATTTATAATTGAAATATATTAACTGTGAAATGCAACATGTTACGTTTTAAGATTATATTGTGATCAAATTTTATTTAAATACTTATTACAATGTTACGAGGATCTAAAACTGTTAATTTAAAACTAAAACTTGTTAATTACCTAATTGAACTTATTAATTTTTAAGGTTATATTGTGATCAAATTTTATTTAAAAATTTATTGCAAGTGTGTTATGGAGACAAAAAATTGTTAATTTAGAATTGAAATGTATTAAATGCAAAATGGAAAATATTACTCCTTCAATCTTTAATATTTGACCTAATTACTAAATTAATTTTGATTCTAAATATAAGACGTATTTCTCGTATTTATCAATTTTTCTTAAATTACCACTATGGATACTCCCTCAACCATAATCAAGTAAGTGAGAGAGGAATGATATTAAGAAAAATGATTATGATACTTTAGAAAAAACATATCATATTTCTTATAATTAACTAGCTTACTTAACTTCCTTAATATAATCAAATTAGTTAAATAAGTTTTATATTAAGGACCGGAGGAGTAATTTAGAATTCTCTCTTGGTTTCTAATGAAATGGACATTAGTCATTTCATAAAATTTTAAAATTCCTCTTTAGATCATGTGGTCTAACAAATTTAATGACCTAAATAAGTAGAGCCGGAAAAACGGGTCGAGCCAGTCGAACTGGCCTATTTAGGCCCAAAAATTACAAGAGCCAAACTTGAAATTTTTCCTCTTAAATAGGAAACAGGCCCTAAAAGGGCCGGCCAGTTTAGGCCATTTTTATTTTTTTTTTGTTTTTTTAAATTTTTTGTGTGTAATTCTAATATTATTAACTTTTTATATTGCTAATGATATTTTAAATATTTAGTAATTATTATCATTTTAAAATTAAATTTCACAGAATGGTTTGATTTATTTAGTTTTAGACAATAATTTGTCTAATTAAATTTAAAAAAAATTGGTTAATTTAGATTTTAATAATAATTTGATTTATATTACATGTGTTGATATTTTTAAAATATATATTTGATAAGAGAGTATTTTTATATTTATATAACTTGTAATTCTATAATTTGAATTAGAAATTTATGAGTTTCAACAACAATATTTCTTAAACTAAAGTAAAATAATAGCTATATTACAAAATTTAAAAATAAAATTCCTATAAAGAAGAAAAGCTTGATATTTTGTTACAAAAGAAAATCATACTTATGAAGAAGAGTAATTGGTTATAGTGATGATGAAGTTTCAAAAGATTAATGATAGTGTTTGTTTATTGCACATTTATACTATAGATAAAACTTTTGGATGTTGTATCTTATTAATAAATGTTTTAGATGTTCTTGGATGTTGATGGATATTTATATATGATAATATTTTGTATTTGTAACTTTATTTTATTCACATTTATGTCATTTATCAATAAACGAAATTTATTTTCATTTTTTTGATAAAAATATGAGAAATATAAAAAATAGGATCTTTTTTTTAAACCGGCCGAAAGCCCGTGAGCCGGCCGCGAGTCCATTAACTTAAGGGTTAGCCTAATAAATTGAGATCTTTTTGAAATTTTGGCTTTGTAAGGCTGGCTCTTTTAAGCCCACCAGCCTTGCAAGGCCATTCCCAACTGTAGGAATAAGAATTTAAGTTATTAGAGTGTCTTTTTGAAATATTTCCCCAAAATTATATTAACCCTTTTATTTTATTGAAAAAATTATTGAAATTTTTTTTATTTATTATTGACTTCTAATTTTCGGAATCTTCAATTCTGCCTAATTCCGTAATTTGGCCCGTGGCTAACAGAAAGGATAACGTGAACTTGCGTGAGGTGGGATGTTCATGGTAAAATCTGTAAAAGTGTAATTAAGAATTATCCTTCTCAAATTACTTATGGCGAGCTACTGACCAAAGTACCAAACCAGTGCAATTGAATTTAGAATAGAAGCACAGCGGGTAATTTGGTTATTTTCTCAGCTAACTATAAAAAAAGTTACATACTATAGTTTTCTGATCCTCTCCTTGCTAGCCTTCCATGACAAAATTCTAGTTTCCAACCCAGTTCGTTATCAAAACAATCACAATCACGCAGTAGCGGCTCCATGAGTGAAGACTGAAGACCCGAAAGTCTACGAAGGCAATAACTGCGTGAAACACAGAAGTCGCATCTCATAGCCATCTCCATTCCTGTTCTTGAGTCTGCAAAAAAAAAAAGAAGGCAGATTTACCATTAAAATTTGGCAAATCTCATATTTTGACCAAAGGGTCGCAACCACCGATTAATTCACCTGTCCTGATCCCTTGAGATGGGATTGTTCCGCTTGATCTCGGGGGCTTGAGTTGAAATGCAGCCCAATTTGTTCCCCTTTGGAAGCTTTCAGGGAAATCCGTTCATATTCAATGGTGATTTGAGTGAGGGGTTTGAGAGCTCTAGGGTTTTCTTCTTAGTTCCTTTCTTGCTCTTCCAGGGAGGGGGAATGGATTTGTCCAAGGTCGGAGAAAAGATCCTGAGCTCTGTCAGGTCTGCGAGATCGCTTGGACTGCTCCCCTCTGTTTCTGATCGGCCCGAGGTAAATGATCTTGTATATCATGTGTAGTCACCGTACTTATCCCAGTGATTTTATTTTATCATTTGAATGCTTGCCTTTTGTTCTAGTTAATGCTCTAGGTAAACTGATGTTGGGAAAAATGTGCTAATTAGACAGTTGTCAGAGTATAATGTCTTATTATCTAGTAGTCAATTTGCTTTTTTCAAGGCTTTTACTTAAAGCTTACTCCTAACGTTTCCTTTTCTGAAGCAATGAAGAAATATTATACCATTACTTTGGCTACCCGCTGTTCTATGATTCCAGTGGAATAGTGAATCAGTTGAATAGGAATGTCCAGAGAGATGTCATTTTGAGGGTTAAAAATGAAAGCACATCATATGTAGCAAATGTTTTGATAAATAATTGAAAATTTGTCGGACTGGTTTAGTTAGAGGGCATGCATGATGTTCTCACTATGGAAAAAAAAACAAAAATATTCGAGTGTGTGCTTCCATGGTTTTATGTTCAAGAAAGAACAGCCTACTCTGGGGATAGCTAAGGATAATGCATTGCGACATTATTTGGCATGTATAGTGAGGTGGTTTTGAAGTTTGATGATTCTTGGGACCATATATCTCACTGAAGATGCCACTGAAGCGTAGGAAGCTGCCATAACATTTTTCCTTCTCACTACCGCTTGATCTCTGGATTTGATCAACTAGACATATCTTCTCATATACTGCATAAGAGGAATGATATTGTTTGATAAGAAGCTCTGCTTGCATACAAACTTTCACCAAAATTTCAAGAAAGGCTATATGTATATTTTGATGACCCAGCAATCATAGAAAACAGAAGCAAATTACAATCCCATAAGTGACCCTTTAATGAGTTCTCTAACATTATCCCTGCCCCTCCAGCTATAATTAATGTAACTAGCTGCTTGCAATGTAAAAACTAATACGCGGACCGTTTCATAATTAGAGCATCATGTCACACAGCTATAAGGAGGCAAGACTGAAACATGTTAACAGTGGTAAAATTATTAAGTTCCATTGTTCACAACCAAAAATCGACCTAAAGGGAGTGTTGGACATCCAATGGGGCTTTGGATGGCATTAATAATGTGTAATTCTTGCTGTTAGATGCAAATAAAACAATAAAATGATCAACACTTTAATATTGTGAGGAAATCCTGGCAGGAACCTGTTTGAGATATATTTTCAGTCTAGCTACATATTCTATGTGAGTTAAGTGTATGTGCTAGATTGATATATCATGTTTTTTTATAAATGTTGTTGTACAGGTTCCAGCTAGAGCAGCTGCCGCTGCAGCTGTTGCTCGTGCTCTTGCAGGACTGCCTCCTCATCAGCAGTACAGTCTCTCATCAAGTTCAGAAGAACTGAATTCTATATATGGAAGCCGAAATCATGGTCGAGAAGTAGAGGAGCTTGAGGATGAATTCTATGAGGAGGTGTTACTTGCTTGATCAGTTTTGATCTAATTACAGACTACTATTTCCTTGTACTCCACCTTTTGCTGAATGATAGATAGATTATTTGTTTTGTGGAGGTTGTGTTCCTTAACCTTATTGGAAATGAAAAATATTCTCGTAGACCTTTCTGAATCTTTGAATGGAAATCATTCTTCAGAGGTGAAGGACTCTTTCTGTCTCAAGTGTAACTTGATGAAACATTTTCAATTGTCAACTAAATTATAACCGGAGAAAAAAATGTCAACTCAATTAGCTTGATAGAATTTCTAATACTATACCCTTTTATTCTTGAAGTTCCATTTAAAAATTGTCTATGCTACGTGATTCACGTTCCTGGAATGTTTAGAATTTGTTTGACTTTGATTAGCCCATCATTAGAATATGAGTTGTTTGGAATTTGTGTATCCAGCAGAGAGCACACCTGTTTTGAAAAACTTTCTTTAGCTTAATTAGAGAGAAATACATTTTGTACTCCTTATTGTTCTTTTCTGTTCTTTTGCTCTCATGCTTCTCCCTGTTAAGGTCGGGATATTTGAGAAGTTATATTCTTAAGAAGATATCTTTTGCAGGATTTTGATCCAGTCAAGTATGTTTTAGAGCATGCTCCTGCTGAAGAGAATGAGCTTGCACATTTTGAGCGGCAGGTAGGATTTCTGTTCTTCGATCCTTCTAGTAGTGAAGCATGTTTTTAAATATATCTTATCATTTAGGGTGAAATATTTTCTTGGTTCACTGTTAAGTCACTCTTCTGATCATGAAAATTAGTGGGGGTGTAGAACACCCATCGACTCAAGGTTTTGTAGAGTGGCACTCAATTCCAGTTTCCTTGCAATCATTTGCCTAAATTGACTGACAGATGTATGTATATTGGCCCTTGTAATTGCTTCTATCATTCTAATTAATGCAATTCGTAACCCTAGCTTGGTCCTGTTCACACTATCCTTTTTTCCTCTCCTGGACTGGTTTGTCTTGCTTATCTAATGCTGCACATTCTATCCTCCTTTGGTGATGGTAAACATGAGTGACTGAGCTGATATCTAGAAGCCAGGTGCATGCTATAAAGAGAGTGGGGGTTCTTGTCCTGTGGGTGGAGGCTTTGATTAATACATTGGAAAAGGTTGCTGAAGTAGGATTGGCATACTTTAGACTAAAATCCTATGGACTTCATTTGGTGTTTAGTGAGGATAAAGGTAGCTGGTAATCTAAATGAGGGTTACATAATCCTTGGTAAGGGTAGTCATGAATTTGAGGCTCTTTTACTAATTCTAGAGCCTATTTTTAATTCTTCATCTTCTGGATGGGAGAGCTTTGGTTCTAGACTTATCAATTGTCTTGTAATTTAATTAGTATTTTGATCCTCATTCCTTCTTTTAAAAGTGCTTATATAATTATATTTATGCTGCCGCCATGCATGCCAAGAGAATTGTTAAAATTTTTGCCTGTCTGATTCTTGTTAGTTGCAAGACAAGCTAAATGGTGATATCTGATTGAGTTGAAGCCTTTTATCTGATTTGTTTAGTTCTTAATATCTTGTCACTTGGTAAGGTGCTTCGTTTTTTACTTTGTTGCATGGTTCATGAGTTAGCATAAGATTTGGTTGAAATTCTTGACACTACATGACCATTTCACCTTTTTCTTAGGCCGCTCTTAGATTGGCACAGTTGGATAGAGTAGCAGAGTGTTTATCTCGCCATGTTATGAAGAATCATGAAGTAATGGGTAAGATAAAGGAATGTGATCTCAGAATTCATCTCCTCCTCTGTTCAAGTTTCAGTGAATGAAATCATGAATGTTTCTTATTTCATTTTGCATTCATCTGATTAAGTTAATTTTTTATTTTTCAAATAACTCATTGATTGATTCCATATGTTTGCATCTGATCCTTCAATTTCAAAATATCTGAAATAATGTCATCTTCTGTTTGACATAATTAAGAATCAATGGTTGGTCTTAGCCCCACTATTGGCTTACCTTGATCTTTTGTCTCTACATTGCTACAACTTGCACCTAGTGGCCCGTGTTGGAGGAGATAAGTGCAGGCTTGTTTGCAGTTGCTGTTCTTGTCTCATACTACCTCCGGTCGTTAATATAAAACCTCGTTTGACTTTTATTTTGGTCCTAAATATAAGACTCCAATCCATTTTGTCTCTCATATTTATCCATTTTTTCTAAGGTAATCCTTCTAATAATGGTAGTTCTAACTAATACATTTGATTAGTAAGGATATTTTAGGGAAAAAACAATATCTATTTATTACAAATAACTAAATTTATTTTCTTAATTTTTTCAAATTAGCCAACTAGTTTTTATAATTAGGACCGAATGTAGTATTTTTTAGCACATATGTATTCAATATCCATTCACTATAAAATATAAAATCCATAACAATTTGCAGTATTCAGTTGCACTATTTTAAGAATGAGTAGTGTGACTCATCTTAGACTTTATACAATGCACGGAAAAACATATTTAGTTTTTTTAAAATAAGGTGCTGATATTTACTTTTGGTCAGTGAAGGGGATGAATTTGGTTAGGGAACTGGAAAAAGACTTGAGGATTGCCAATGTCATCTGCATGGTAAGCATTGAAAAGGTGTCAGCAAATGTGACTGTTAATTTTTGCTCTATCTGTTTCTTATATATTCATCTTAATGTTTTTTCTTTTAGAATGGAAGAAGACACTTGACCTCATCTATGAATGAAGTTTCAAGGGATCTTATTGTAAATTCTTATTCCAAAAAGAAGCAAGCTCTTCTGGTATTTTCCTTTCTTTATGTACCAACACTGGTAGTAATGATTTTTCTTGAAATTTATGCTCCGATTTTTCTGTTTTTCCAAACTCGTTACTCAAGTTGTGGGGGATAACTGTAGTTTAATGTTTTGGATATGCACTTTTACTTCATAGGACATGCTTCCAATTTTGACTGAGCTTCAACGTGCATTGGACATGCAATCAACACTTGAATCGCTTGCTGAGGAGGGGAATTATTGCAAGGTGGGTTACTTTATCAATTTTGAGCCAATTACCCACTTCATATCAGTCAATTTTCCATCCCCCTCCTTTGCTTTTGATATCACTAAGATCTTCATTTGTATCCTTTTGGCATTGATTTGTAGGCATTTCAAGTTCTATCTGAGTTTCTGCAACTCTTAGATAGTTTGTCGGAACTTTCAGCAATACAAGAGATGACTCGTGGTGTGGAGGTGATTATTAAATTAATGTCTTGAAAGAGAAACCATTCACATAATTTCTTGTCTGTGTTTAGCTGAGCACTTCTTTAACTGTTTCATCATTCTCCATTTCATTATTGATGTAGGTTTGGCTGGGAAAAACTCTACAAAAGCTGGATGCTCTTTTGTTGGGAGTGTGTCAGGAATTCAAGGAAGATAGCTATATAACTGTGAGTTTCAGTTAGTTTTGGCAGGGAAATGGGTCATTCTTTGTCGTATAGAGCAAGTTTAAAGTTGTTGGTGTCTATGCTTGGCATGCACACTTCTCAGTTTGTCTTTTTACGAGTCTTATCCTACTAGGTGGGATCAGTAACATAGATGCATTATGCCCTTGTGCTCCATCAAGAATACTTAGTCTGTCTGTCCTCAAAAAAATTGTGTTTGTGTTCTCACAATGGGCATGTTCATGAAAATGTATGTATGTCAGCATGCTCCAAGATATACTGTTGATTTCCATATGTGGTTTGATTCAAAGCCAAAGCTTTAAGACGTTATTGGATGTAATTAATTACCGCCACAAACTTGGCATCATTCATCATTACTTTTGAATGCAGTACAGGTATACAGATATTGGCTATATGTTTGTATTATATGTCATGTAACAAGGTATACAGAAAACAGTGTCAGAGAATCCCAAGTCATACAAACTCCAATGCCACTGTTTTAGCTAAAATATAAGAAACTGATGCCAAAACACTAACGCATACCAAGTCAAGGAATGCAGAAAGGCAAAAATATTCTTGGAGTATGATACACTTTATGATACATGCATATTCCAGCATCATACACTGAAAATTTAACATAAAATTAACCAATACAGGTAATTGATGCCTACGCATTAATCGGGGATGTCACTGGTCTGGCTGAAAAGATACAAAGTTTCTACATGCAAGAAGTTATCTCAGAAACCCACTCTGTGTTGAAGGCTGTTGTGTATCAGGTATGCCAATGGGTCTTCCTTGCCCATCTTCTCTGCTTCTCTCTATTATCACCTAGTTTTTGAAATAATTTGGGAAGTGAGAATGTGATTATTTTTTTGGGAATAGTAAGCCAAAGAGCATTGAGAATGTGAATTTAGGTATTTAACAATGTCTTTTGCTTGATTGATGTGTGAATATATCTGATGTGGTTCTATAGAGTTGAAAATATACATAGTGGAGTTCACACACTTCTCACCCCACTTTATCGTCAAAATGTGTTCCTTTTTCTGCCCTGTATGTGAGCATGCGCAGGTCCACACTTGCACAAAAGTTCAAGTTGTGCCCTAAATTGGACATTTCCCCTTCTTGCAGTTTGCTCATATGTCAAATGAATACATAGTTGTTATTTTGCGTTGATGATACTGATTGTACCTGCCCTCTAGACATTATTCTTGTTACCACTTGACTCTTCAATTAAGCATCTTTATATGAACACGTGACTCATGTAGCCTGATGGAATTATTCATAGTATGCCTATATTGTTCTAAGTGAGAACTGGAGGAACTACTCAAAGTCCTTAAAGTTGGTAAGAATAATATAAATGCTTAATTGCTTGTCATGATAGAAAGTGTGGTTAAAAACAAAGGATATTGGTCAGAAGGATGGAATACCGTGGAACTCTTGTTTGCTTGATTTAAAGCATGATATTTTCCCTTTTCGTTTGATTATCTTGCTGAAAGACTTGGGTAAAATTAGGATGTTGATCCTCTTTGCAGGATGAGGAGGCACCTTGGCAAAATAGTAGGTACTTTTTTCCTCTGCAAGCGTATTTACCATCCTCTGGCTGCTAGTGGTAGATCTCTACTTTCACTCAGCTTCATATTTGTTACTTTGATGACAGGCTCACTTACAGTGACTTATGCCTTCAAATATCCGAGTCTAAGTTTAGGCCATGCTTATTAAGAACATTAGCTGTACTATTTGAGCTTTTGCGTTCTTATCATGAAATCATGGAGTTTCAGCTGGATAGACAGGTAATTTTGTACCCCCTAATCTGATCATTTTAAACCCCCCCCTTGAACTAGTTAGATCAATTTTGGCATCCGTTGAGCCTATGAACTTTATAGTATTCTAGAGTACTTCAGAGATTTCTTGTGCTGATTGGTGTAAAGCTTTTTATAAGACAGGGCAAAGGGCAACTGATTAATAGCAGCTTAATTTTTGAAGCCTGTGCAAGAAGATTAAAAAATGCAGAAACAGGGGATAAAGCGAAGATACGTTCTACCTGACGGGAAATTAATAAAGTTATTTGTCCATCTAGATGTGACTTGAAATTTCACATGTACACTGAGAATAAAATTAGTAGACAACAGATAAAAATATGGAGCCTCTATCCTATGCCATGGTTGGGGAATGTGAAATGAAATTGTTAAATTTCATCTTGCTTATGATTAGAAGACAAAAGATAAAAATAAATATGCATCTATTTTTTAGGCTGGATAGAAGCTAACTATATCTGATACTTTCATGATTGTGGGGTCTATAATTCTCTGATAGATGTTATTCAGTCCGGTAAAAATTGTGAATTTTATCCCCAGGACGCAGCAGGCCAAACTTCAAGTAAAGGCAATGATGATTTTTCCTGCAGTCCAGGTGGGGTTGGGGAGGTTGATGCAGATGTAAGATTTCACAGCGTCTCTTTTACCGGCTCTGGAGATGAAATTCATGGTTCTTCTTCAAGAGAAGTATCTGAAACAGCCAGCTCACTGGTTGAAACTTCCAACTCTTCTCCTTTACCATGTAGAGATTCTCATGATCCAGTTAATGAGGCAAGAAAGGCAGATAACACAGCGTCAAGCATTGAGTCCCCTTGGTACCATCTGCGCAGAGAAGCTACAGAATTTGTTTCACAGACCCTTAAACGAGGGCGCAAGAATCTTTGGCATCTCACTACTAGCCGTGTTTCAGTATTGCTCTCTTCTGATGCAGCTTGTACCACAAGCATTCACCAATTCTTGAAAAACTATGAAGATCTCAGCGTCTTCATTTTGGCTGGGGAAGCCTTTTGTGGTATTGAAGCAGTTGAATTTAGGCAGAAGTTGAAGGTGGTTTGTGAAAACTATTTCATAGCTTTTCATCGACAAAACATTCATGTAAGTGACCTTTAGGCTTCTCACCTGACTTGATTGCAACAGTCACATAATGTTGATTGTGAGTGGATAGTTTCTTGCGTTATGCACAGCAAATACAGTGCCTTGTGTGGTATGTTGAATGCAGAATACGGGATGATAAGTTGCTGTTGACTTTTGGTATGGGCTTGTGCTTAGGCTTGCTCATTTCACTGAAATAGCTTAAGCCGCGTGGTTATAATTGTGACAAGCATATATACCATTTATTTCTCTTATTAATTTTAGATATGGGACATCTATTTTCCTACCCTTCCTCTCAAATGTAACTAAACCTGGCTCACTTTTTTTCTGAGTCTAGTAATCATTTGGGCCCACTTTCATTTGTATGGGCTTGTGTTTTTTTAGCCTTGAGGTCTTAGGTCCATTTTTCCTTTATTGAGTAGGTAACTTTGCTCTCTCTTTTTTGAGTCCTGGATCTTTCAATGATTAGGTTTTTCTTCAAGTACATAGATATTCTTCTTTGCAGATCAGAATTATTGGAATGAATGCAATAGAATGTAAAGTTGTCATTATTGCGGATATTTTTGGATTGTTTGGATTCAGAGTTTACTGTGTTATCATTTTGTTCCATGATACAAAATGTTTCTGAATAAGGGGGGAAAACTGGTGCAAAATGCAGGAAAGTAAGATATGCATCACTGAGCTTTTTCCTTTAGATAAATTAGTTGCGCTACTTTCGGCATTTTTCACATGGTCTTTAAATGTGGAGCTTTATGGTTTCTAAATTGTTTGTGGCTGTTTATATGCCAATTTCTACTCAAAACTTTTCTTATTCATGATAATTTATATAAATAAATTATTTTGGTTGCCATCACTTTTCAGGCACTCAAAATGGTTTTGGAGAAAGAGATGTGGTTAAAATTACCGCCAGATACAGTGCAAATGATCAGTTTTTCCGGACTAGTTGGTGATGGAGCACCTTTAATTTCCTTGTCTAACCCCAAATCAATTAATCGCAATGCAATTGACTCTGATAAATCAGTAAACTTGATTCACAGTCATCAAAGCTCTAGGATAAGTGGTTTCTCTTATTGGCTTCAAAGTGGAAACCCATTTTTGCAGAAATTATCAACCTCCAGAGAAGGCCATTGTCTCCCCCCATCTAACGGATCGATTTATGGTGAAGTTGATGGGAATTCAAGCCCCAATTTTTATGGTGATAAAGTCTTGCCTGGAAAGAATGATTCCAGTGAAATGAATGGTGCTAATTCAATTTCAGATGATGAAAATGAGGATCTTCTGGCAGACTTTATTGATGAAGACAGTCAACTTCCAAGCCGAAGTTCAAAACCCAATCATCCAAGAAGAAAGTCGTTACATTGTAATGATGAAGAAAATACAGTACAAACTGGTTCTTCTCTAAGTCTTTTAAGGTGAGTCACTTTACATTTCACATTGGTAAGAGCAATTATTACCCTACTTATAAAGTTGACCGTGTTTTATACTGGATGTATTGACATCATATCTTAAACATGTTAGATCTATGGATAAATATGCAAGGCTTATGCAGAAATTAGAAGTAGTAAATGTTGAATTCTTTAAGGTGTGCTCTCTCTACCCTTAAGTGATCGCCCTCTTTACCTTGCTTTGTTTTGGTTACAGATAAAATCTCATTGGCATTTTCATTTTTCCTCTAAATTCTTTTTCCTGATTCAGTACATTGTTGCAGGGAATTTGCCAATTATTTGGGATTTTTTTCAATTTTGTATATGAAACATTTGGTCAGTATAACACTGGTTTCAATGGAAAAGGTTCAGCTGATTCTCTTAACTGTAAGTGGCAATGTCATTCTATACTGCCTGCTCAAACATTGGTATCTACATTCGATTTTGAGTTCATTGATATTAATATTTAGTGATCATATCTAATCATAACAAGTAGATCGGCTAAGGACTGCCTTATCTAAAATAACACAAGATTGCGATCAGTGGATAAAGCCCATGTCATCTTCACCTACTTCCTCATTTGTACATTCAGAGGTAACACCTGCTGGCCCTCCCAGCACAAATTTGGGCAACTCTGCAATGACAACTTTGGGCCTTAAGGTATGCATGTGAAGCTATTTCTGGAAAAACATTCTCATTTTACTAGAATTGTCTAATTTTTTTTACTGGATATGACTTTCTTCAATCTGAGGGTTAAAGTATTTTTTACGATGATTAAAAAAATGCCTTGTGGAAGCTGAGTGAAAGTTATTATATTTTGGGTTCAGAAATAATACTACTTTGACATTGCAACTTTGGTTCAGTAGATCTGTTATATGGCTTTTATTTGACTTACATTGCAACTCCTCCCACATCTTTGTGTTTCAAGTTTACCTGTTCTGGTTACATCATGTTGCAAAAAAAAAAAAAAAAAGGTGCGAGGCCAATGTATTTGTTATCTGGAAAGATTTTTATTTCTATATTGTGATGCTGTCTGTGATAAGTCTGCGGTGGCTTGTAAACTCTGTTTTTATCCCTTGGTCTGTGGAGTTTTGGTTTTGAATCGAAGATTAAACTGTGTGATATTGTGTGTGCAGGAAAGATGTGTGGCTGCTGACACTATATCACTTGTTGCTCGAATATTGAATAGATCCAAAGCTCATCTCCAATCAATGCTTTTGCAAAGTAACGCTACTGTACTTGAGGATTTCTATCAGCATCTGGTATGTGGCATATCTGTAACTTAGCTGCATTAGTTGGGTAGATCGTTAAGTCAGCATATAACCTATCCAATCAATTTTTTCCTTCTTCAAAGAAAGTTTTGGTAGTTGGGTTTCCAGGGCATATTAGAGCTAGGACAAGCCTCTTACCTCATAGTACTTATAGAGGAATCTACAGATTACGATTAACTGGGTTCTCATATTAATAGCAGAATTTGATCTTGTGCCCTTGTGGGGATGGACCGAGTTTTTACCAACTAGATTAATCTTTGTTGACATGACACAATGGAATGGGACCCAATCATAAGGATGTGAATGTTATGGATTAGATAAAGCAGAAATCCTTAAGAAATGGGAATGCCACTTTTTTTTTTTTTCACATAAAGAAAATATATTTTCTGCTTATAATGATATCTACAATTGTTTCAAGTTAAAGCACTGTCTAGCGCTTCTTCATGCATTTGATCATGGTTGTATAACACTACACACTTTTAAATGTTATTTTTCATGGATTAGGAGAGAGAGCTAGGATTATTCAACCTCATTTTGTCTAAGCCTTATTTGGCATATTTATACCTGTATAATATAACATACCAACTACCAGTGGGAGATCATATTTGGATTACCTTGTTGCAGTTGAAGATTTTAATGGTTTGATTGTTAGGATGTTGTTTTCATGAGCTTTTCTTATATCTAATTTATTGAATTGTTTAATATCATTTTTATATGGAAAGGCTTTAGTATGGATGCCGGTGTCCTTGATTAATCGATTTCTTTAGGTGGACGCCGTACCAGATCTTGCAGAGCATATTCATAAGACAACAGCAAGACAACTACTGCATATCAATGGGTAGGAGAATATTTACCATGCTAGATGCTATGAGTTTACTTTGGAAATAATCTTGGTAAATATAATTTTTAGATTATCTAATAGACATGGCAAAAATGTAGTTTCCATGTTGAGCTTTTAATAGCTTGGATAAATTTTCTGGTACTTGTGAAGGAGGAAAACTGCAGTGGTTGCCATCCAGAGTTTTTATTTTATAATAAAATCCTTCATTAATCTCACTGCATTGGAGCTTATTAAAGATAAATGTATAAATAAATAAATAAATTCATGTGCATGTGTGTGGAAAATGAAATAACTATAATGCACCCACATGATCATATTTATCTGTGTGTCTAGATGCGGCCATTAACAGCAATAAGTCAACATATGATGTCTTACCAAAAAGGTCAAGTGTCAATATGGTTAAATCTGCTATCGGTTTGAATGAAGTAAATAATATTTGAATTTGGGGCTTCAAAGTGCAAATAGCTTTTCTCTTGGGGGTTGTCTCTTTCTTTTCTTTTCTTTTCTTTTGATGGGGATGTTCCAAAATAGCTTTTGCAGGCATCTTAGAGACAATAAATAAAAAAATTCTTGGGCGTTCTTCTGTCAGTTTAAGTTTTTGGGATGAGATGGTATTTTGATAATCTTAAACTAGCACTTTTGCCTTTCTAGGGTTATGAATTTTTAATGTAATAGCTAACGTTTTTCAGGTATGTTGAACGTGTTGCCAATTGTAGATGGGAAGTAAAAGAGCTTGGGCTAGAGCATAATGGGTTTGTAATTTTGGATCATCGTTATGTTTTATATTTATTTATATACTTGCTTGTATCACTTGTCCATTGTGATCTGTGGAATTAGCTGCTGAGTATGTCCCCCGAATGGTAAGCACATAGAGAATTTTTTACTATGGATTTCTTGTGTTACCTTTATTATTTTATAATGAGCACTTGGTTTTCTTTTTCATATATTAATTGACAATTGATTTCAATATGTTATTTTTTAAATCTATTTTTGGGCCTTTGCCCTATCTTTTCATGGGAGAAGAATCTGCTATTTAGAGCTTTTTTTTCCTGTTGGTGTCGGACTCCTACTTTTCTTTGGAGAATACTTTCTTTACCCCTTTAGTTTTCTTGCCTTTCAGTACTCCTTTTTCTAGGTCTGATCTTTTCTGGCTAGATATCTGGTCTGGGGTTCACTTTGTTCTGTTTTAGTCTTTTGGATGAAGTCCTAATTATTCAACAGACGAAAAGTTAAAAACTTAGTCTTGAACTGTTTGGAGAGCATGAAGTTTTTACTCAAAAACTAAAAGAAGTGCGACTGGAAGGTCTTGAATCAAGGGACACCAAATCTGGAGAGTGGCTGTTAAATTTATTTACCCTGTTTTTCTACGTTAGAAGAAGGTCATTATAAAATAGGAAGAAGGAATTCAATGAGGACGATGAGATAACCTCCTTAATCAAGAAGTTGGCAGTAAAAGATCTCTCCAGTGCTGTTTATTTTGAGGAGATTTCATGAGTAAAATCATGAGTTGAGCATCAGATGGGTGCCAAAGGGACTGTTCTTCCCACAGCAAGTCTAAAGATTAGGGATTTTTATTGGTTTGGTCTAGACAGAGTCCAATCGTACCAAGTCTCTTGACAACAGTTAACCAATTAATCCAATCAAATTGACTGCATCCAATGTGTCATTAATTTAAACCAGTTTTTACTTCCGGTTGAATTTGATGCCAGCATTGCTTATATTGTTTATCAATGCAAAGCTGTAGTGTTTTTTTCCCCCCAAAAGTGTTATTGTCCCTTGAGAACATTCTACATTCTTTCTTCGCTTCTGACTTGACTTGTTGTACATATAGGTATGTTGATTTGCTGCTTGGAGAATTTAAGCACTATAAAACACGTCTTGCTCATGGGGGAATTCGTCAAGAGGTACTGCTCATACCCATACTCATTATGCATGTGCATCCTATATTGTTACATGTAAAGTAAGGCTACTTACACAACATTAAAGTCACGACTGGATACAACTGCAAACATTGCAGTGTGATTCAAAGTATTACTTAAACTTTCTATATGAAACTTGTATGCAGCCGCATTTTCTACTTTGGCCAATGGAGTTATTAGCATAATTCATGCATGGATCGCATTGCTTACAGAATGTGTAAACGTGTGAGCATTAAATTTGCAAGTGCTTCTGTAAATGTAGGTTCAAGACCTACTCTTAGAATATGGGCTTGATATTGTGGCGGAAACTCTTGTAGAAGGACTTTCACGGGTAAAGAGATGTAGTGACGAAGGCCGAGCTTTAATGTCATTGGATCTGCAGGTTATTTCTGAACTATGACCATATTTGTTAGTGCTCTGGAAAGATTGGATTTGGTGCTAATGGGAGGTTTGATAATTATGTTGATTCAATCTTAATCTTCCATAGAGTTTTACATAATCAATGGTTATGAAAAAGGTTGCTGGTGTCTGATTTGCTCTTCAAAACCTAAATTGCAAACCTCCCTTTTTCTTCAGCTCAAAAAAAAAAAAAAAACTCCCTTTTTCATGTTTGACCAGAAGCAGACAAGTTGTATACAAATGCCTCTTTTTCTTTTAATTGTTAATCTTTCAAGACTATATTCTATTTTAGGATCTGAATGGTAATCAAATTTGAAGGTCATTGAATTTCTTTTGTGAATAAATATGAATTTTCATTTCATAGTGCCAAAATTACTCAGTTTACATGATGTGTTAGGTTTGTTGTTTTTCCACCTTGCAGGTTTTAATTAATGGACTGCATCATTTTGTGTCCATGAATGTGAAGCCCAAGCTGCAAATGGTTGAAACCTTCATTAAGGTATGAATAAGCATGACAAAACATTCTGATGTTCTGTGATGATGCCTTATCATATGATTTTGCACCTCAGGAGCATGAAATTTATGCGAATAAAGATGTATTATTACTTGAGGATTCATCTTTGCCTTTCACTCTTAATGCAGGCTTACTATCTTCCAGAGACAGAATTTGTGCACTGGGCTCGCGCACACCCCGTAAGAACATTACATGTCCATTGCATCATTAGACTTTCTGATTGCTTGAGCTTTACCGAAACACCTCTTCTTTGCAGGAATACACGAAAAGTCAGATTATTGGGTTGATAAACCTTGTTGCTTCGATGAAAGGTTGGAAGAGAAAAACCAGGTTGGAAGTCTTGGAAAAGATTGAGTGAGGTTTTTTTTTTTCCCAAAAAAAAAAAGGTTTTGGTTTTGGGCAAAGCTTATGTTAGAAGATCTTGTTCCTTTTCCCCTTATCTTTTCATTTCGGCAGCTGTTTGTGAGAGCAGTGTATATTGGATGTTATTTAATTGCAAGGTTTTGGAGTACTTTCCGAGTCGTGTATCTTCGGTGCCCTGTAATATATAATAATCTTGTCAAAATAAGCTGTAATTGTAGCCTTGAATCTCATGATATAATGAGTTTTAAATCAGTATAGTGAAATTCTTCCACAGGTATACGAAGAAATTTATGATGCCATTGTTAGACGTTGTTTATGTGATTCCATTGGATTGAAATATTGAAAAAATTTTATGTAGTGTATTTTGTAAGGGAGCTTAGTGTGATATTGTTATTTGTCAATAATATACGATCGCGAGGAACAATAACAATAGAACAAAAAAATTAAATAAATAATTTCCGTCCAAAAATATGTAATCATGACGAAAGGAAACATGTTTAATAATAGACTAGAGCATGGAAGAATTGAAAATCTTCTTTCTCGGGAACTTCATGGTCATTTTTCCTTATATATGAAGCTAGTATGAATGTACAAAATGACACTATGTAGTCTGACGTGAGAATATGTTTTGTTTTAGGATGAAAATTAAAAAAGTGACCAAGATAATAATTTTAATCATTTTTAATGGGAACTATAATTTTTAATTTAATTTTTTTTCGTTTTGGGTGAACAAGCTTGGTTGTGCATGTAGTCTAAAACAAGACATTTTATGGTTTGGATCGATCGTCGATTTTCCTTTTTGTGCTTGTTTCCCGTAAATTGCCGAATTTGTTTGATCCGGTTAGGTAATCCTAGACTAGGGCTTAGCTTTTAGGTCTATAATCTGGGTAATGAGAGAGAAACCCAATCCACCATCAATCTATTCACAGAACCGAATTCAACTGTGGCAAATGGGTGACCAGCACGGTACAGGTCTGCTCAATTAAAAGGGAGAGGAAAAAAAAAAGTAGAGAACTATGTATGCTCTAAAAAATGAGACTGTAATGTAAACAATAAATATCATCTGTGTAAGCGGTAGCTCTGTTTTTCATGACTAGTTTTGCAGTTGTATGGTACTGTTGTCGACGTAGTTTGCTTGTGGGGTCTCGCTTCTGTTGAATAGTACTGATGAAGGAATTCAGTTTCTTGTACGCTTATTGTTTCTTATTTTGCTGTGTCTTGCAAGTTAAGAAGCGGCTGGTGACTGTGTAATCGCACCCACCATGTTTAATGCTACACAAGGCTGATCAGTTGGTACCTGCACCAAATAAATTGTGAGGTGACTCAAACAAACAAGTGCCCCTGCTTTTCCATTAACATGTCCCTTCTTCACTCCTTATGACTCGCTTCCTGTCTCCATTTATGTTTCCAGTTTCAACGTTCAAAGTATCCCCCATTCCACTTCGCCTGACCTCTTAGTATTCCCTTCATAAATGCCTAGCAGGCTAACCTCCCACCCCTATCAAAAAATAGACTTTCTGCGTTTTTAAGACATTGCTCCCTTTGAAATTACAAAACCTGGATTCCTAGAAGATGTTACAGGACGAAAGCTCATTTCATTTGTTCGAGATAAACACCAACCCTTTTAGAGTGTTTGCATGAGCAGTGATATTTTTATTCTTATAATCTCGGAATTTACGTGATTATGGCATGGATGGAAAGAAATGCTTGACCAGTCAGCAATATGTTATCGATAATGGGATTGGAATCGAAGGTGATTGTGACTTACAAAATGACCAGCTCCGAGAATCCAATAAAAGTGCAGGTTTTTGTGTGACTTCAAAAAGCCTTTCGTGCCTCGCTCATTTTTACAGTAGAGAGGTTTTCTGTCCTTCTTCAGGAAGCTTTTAAGCCCTTTCCACCTATACGGGAAAACCCGTCTTCTTTTATCAATCTTGAAGGGAAGAATCATACGGAGAGCTAGAGAGGGAAAAAGATTTACTTGAGTTTCTTAAGCCAAGCTTCAGTTCCCTTGGTTGCACAGATCAGATCAACCTATATCAGATCAGGGTATCAGAAACATTTTGTCCATAAAATATTTATTTATGCGCAAAAAAAAATTTAAAATTTGTGCGTAGTTATATGTCTTACGTAACAAAAGTCTTCATAATAAACCCATTTATCATCGCGTTACTAAATGCGGTGGAAAAAACAAAAAATCTTACTTGTCCGTTGTACACAGTCACTTTGACTCCCTTAGCTAGCAACGCATCAACCTGAAAGATTCAGATCAAAAGAATCGCAATTATGTAATAAGAAAGCTTTTGAAACGTCTAGGAGAAATATGTTCGATGTTTATTAGCATCAACGACTATTTTCAGTATTATATGAATATAAATTACGTGTTTCTGGCCCAAAAAACCTAAATTAAGTAATTAATAGAATAAACACGTGAATTTCTGAATAGGGTTAGAAGTTAAAACCAAAAAAGTTCCAAGCTTTACACTTACATCCTTACCTCATTAATTCTTGGTTTCATGAAATCGCCTTGAAGATTTGCGAAAACCTCACTGCCCTGTCCTCCCCATCTGTCATCGCAGTAGCCATGTGAAGGTGATCAAGTCAATAGTTGAAAGTGAACTCATGGGTACAGTTCTCTTTTCTAGTGTAGGGACACACTTACGTAACATTTTCAGGGATAAT
This sequence comes from Neltuma alba, assembly GCF_004799145.2. Classification (NCBI taxonomy): domain Eukaryota; kingdom Viridiplantae; phylum Streptophyta; class Magnoliopsida; order Fabales; family Fabaceae; genus Neltuma; species Neltuma alba. Next base: position 273,654 of record NW_021635959.1, on the reverse strand, counting down.
CTTTAACTTTTTCCTGATGACACCATTTAACAAGCTTCTTAGGTCACCACTATTGGAAGATGACCTCTTTGAAGTTAGATAATTGGAGTATCGTTTCAGTGCTGTTTCTCTGTATGACCCCAGCCCTGCCGTTGCAGACAAAGTTGGAGAATTGCTTCCAGAATCCTGCAAAAAATTGTAGAAGTCCTGGAAAAACGTAAAATATTAACACCTTTCAGAAACTTGGCTCTTTTTGGATTACACGATATCTATCCCATTGAAAAATCATAAATACCCACCACATTGTTGCTGTTTTTCATAATGACATTCTCAAGTTCGCCCCATGAGCTGGTTGCGTTAACAAATTGGCCCTTCTCAATATGTTTCTTGATCTTCTGAGCTAAACTGTTCTCCGAAATTTCTTAGTTAATTTTTTCCCAAAAAAAAAAAAAAGGTACAATAACCGTTTACACATACACGCAAACTATCTGAGAGAGAAAATGAAACAGACGCACCGGTTTGATTTTTGCAGCCCATTGTCATCAAGTCTTGAGACGTCTTTAAGAAGAGGGCCCCATGCGAACTGAAATTGTGGGGTTTAATGGTAAAGAAGAACAAGAAAAAGATGAGAAATTCTTATATTGGACTGTTGAGTAGAGCTGGATAACATTTATGTCCATTGTAATAAATTATTTTACCAACAAAAACTCGTGGCCAAACCTATTCCTGTACTTACCACAAAATCTTCAGGGGAGATCCAACTGTCCCCTAATGCCACACCTGCATACGGCTTTCTCACGTTAGTATACGATGCAGCAATTTCTAAAATCGCAATGACATAGTAATCTCATTCATAGATTCAGAACCACTTTGAACAAGGGATTACCTCCAAATTTGAGCTTCAATTTTCCAGCTTCAATAGCTTTTAGAACAGATAAGCCAAGAGTGACAGCATATTTTCCACCATATGACTCTGCTACGAGGAAGAGAGGACTCTTTTGGAGGCTAGCATTTCGATTAAATATCTCAATCAACAATGTCGTCAAGTCAGTGGCTGCTTCTTCGTCTGTTTTCACAAAGAGGCCCTTATCTTCCACAAAGCTGAACCCTGTCCCAACTGGGTTGTCCTGCATTATAACAGAACCAAAAAGAATTGACCCAAAAAAGCCACGCCAAAGATAAACCAAATGCCTCTCTTGAAAACACTAGAGCCTTAACACTCACCACAAATAGGAGATCTGCTTTTCGAAGCCATGTAGAGTTCCTCGGCTTCAAATTGGTATCTAAAGGCCCAACCTCCTCAAAGTTTCCAATCCCAACTCCTGAAGCACCCTGTTCATCGTTGACACCAATTAAGGAATTTCTTGATGTCATTATCATCAATGCTGGTAATTTCAAGGGTATATTCTACTATATTAGTTTGGTCAACTCAAAATTTTTCTTAAAGGATACTCAGAGAAACGGAATCTAGTCTAGATAGTTAATCATGGAGAGATACTATGACTTGTTATCTATTGAGCTAACCATTTCATCGGCCATCAGAATTTGGAAATTGTAAGCTTTTAGGGATCATTTCAAAATCGAAATTCCTGGGTAAAAACAGAGCCTTGATCAGTTTCTGGCTGAATCCAATGATACTTACAGGTCCTCCCTGCAACCAAAGAATGATAGGCCATGGCTTGGAGGGATGTTGAACTCTGTAGGGACTTCTGTAAAGCCACCAGAACATGTGGGCTTCTGTAATATAACATATTGAAGTCAAAAGTGATGATCCTTTTATGCAAACAGAAGATGCAAAATGACTAAAGTGAATTATCAGCGTAATGCATTTTGGCTTACTGGGTCTGACTTGAACATATCCCCATTCCTCTGATCCATCTCGGTTTCCAAAAGCTGTGACAGTTCCTCCATGGAGAAGGAGACCAAAGAACAGAAGAGGGACAACAAGGACCCGGAGATTTTCCATTTGATGAATATGAAACGAGAACAGAGGAATCAATGAACTAGCAGGAAATGAGGTCGCAGAGTTATATACACGAGAAGCTTATTCGAATAGGAAGGATGTTTTGTCATTGCCTGTAACAGAATCCTCGTAAAATATGGAAGCCGTGGATATGCGTTATATAAAAAAGAAGAAATAAAGAATAAAATAAAACCAAAAATAGGAGGCAAAATAACGCGTCCTTCTTTCAGAAGTTGAGATTACTACTCAAAAGCAAGTTTCTCGTTCTGATGTAAAAGTGAAAGAATTCGTTCATACGTCCCTTTTGTGGCAACCCGCGAAGGATTTAAAAAAAAAAACACAATTTTCTTCAGGGAACAAAGTTATACAAAGAAAATATTAATCTACTGTATTATTATTATTATTACTGCCAACACCACCACTGTTTAGCCAACATATTCCTCCGGTCCTAAATATAAGACCCTTATATACACTAGTATAAGGGTCTTATATTTAGGAGGAGTATTTTTTATTAAATATATATAGAGAGAGTATATCAGATTCTGCGACGGGTTCAAAAGGAGAAACCTAACATGAAGGAAGAGTTAACTGAAAGTAGATAGGGCTTGGAATGGTTAGGTACAAAGTGGGAATCAGGACATGGCATGCAGGGAATTTCAATGAAAAAGTTGACTCCTTCCTCAAAGTCGTTGTGAGAAATAGTCTACTCTCTGTTTGCTATCATATATTTGTGTGATGAATATTGGAAGTGAATTACTATTTCCATCCTGCAAGTAAGTTATACTAACCCAGGAATAGAGCGAGAAAAGAGACAGGGTGATACTGAAACATTGAAATCCCTTGTATAAAAAAGGTATTACTTGAGCCAAAAGTCTTGCACTGAAACACATAAATTCTCATGTGCTGTGGGTTGCTCTGTTTTATTTGAAGAACGAGGGTGTGATCTGACCTGTACAAAAGATACCTATGTGAGTGTGCGTGTGTGAGTATGATATCCACGCACACACTCCTTGAATTTCTAATCTGGCGTACTTATATCCCATTAAAAAGGGAAGTTGAGATATTATTAAAGTGATTAGATGTTTTAGCTCATATTATAACCGTTTTTTCCGCGGGGGAAATCTTTGTGTACAAGTTTTACTAGTAGAGTATATTTCAAAGAAATGGCAATGCTAGATATTATTTCATTTGGAAGAGGAGAATTTGCGACTCTCTGGAGCATGGAAAAAGTTAAGGATAATAATAGCTGGGGAAAGAAATGAGGATAATCATTAGTCATAAATGGTGGCAACCGCATAATTGTTTAATTTGCTTACTTTAGTGGTTGGTGTTAATAAAACCATTAAGGCATCAACCAACCTGGTGAGATTCAATAAGGTAAAACAGATTTACACACTTTGAAATTTTCTCACGAAAATAACATTCCCAGAATGGATCTTTCTCGTGGTCCTGCTGACGTTAACATAGAACAATAATTTTGGAAAAAAAGACTAGGGGGTCTTGTGGTTTTTATTAAACATGACAGGACCTTTAATGTAAGATAATATATGATTATACCTACCAGCCAACGACGAAAGAATCAAGAATGTCCAATAAACCTACTCGTAGAAATAAGACGGCAAGAAAAACAGAGATACGAAGGTTGTTCAACTCTTTCTAGTTTAGACTTGGAGTTCAACTGCCTTGTTATTGGGCAATTCACAACTTGGCATTTTTTTTCTGCAGATTAAGTATCATAAAATCAGTCACCAAGGTCAAGATGAGGGGTTGAATTCTCAATATTTTGAGTCAAATCTTGAAACATGGGACCAGGGAAGTCTTTGGTTTTAACAACTCGGCAAAGCACTGAAACACAGGAGACAGAGGAGGTGGATTGGAGACAACAACTTTGAGACAAGGAAGGACTTCCAATCAGTATATGAAGTGACATGTTTTAAAAGTTTGTAGTTCGACTAACAATCTGTTAAGATTAAAAATTGAGATTTGAGATAATGTATTTAATCAGTATATGAAGTGACAAGTTTCAAGCAGGGGTGGTTGGGTGATGCCAAAGCCAAAGCCCATCAGAGTCGGCATTCATAATCAGGCTATAAAAAATTACAAAAGATCATTATGTTGGATGTAGCTGAACAAACAGAACAGTTATGGTTGGTGTATCACTTTATTCTCCAGGGAACTCAACTTTTTAATGTTTGACATATATTGATATTGACTTTTTTTTAATTTATCAAGAACGTGAAAACACAAGAGTGAGGTTAAAAGTGAATTAACCCGTTCTAGAATAAATAAAATGTGACATTTTGATTCAAAAGATTAATGGGAAAGACATCAAATACAGCTGGCTGGGCTATGGAGTGATCATTGTTAATGGGCCAAATATGGGGACACATTGATGAAGTGTTTGGAGATTTGGTGTTGATTGCGAGGCCATGTGGTCAACAAAAAATTCCATGATTACCCCCAAAAAGAAGAAGAAAAATTCACCACCTTGGCTTTATCGTTTTCAAGTTCAAGTGCCAAAGTGGTTGACGCAGCCCGATCGGGGGAACACGTAATGGTTCTAGAACAAAAAAAAAGAAAAGAATAACAAACATGAATATCAAGAAAGAAAAGAAACAAAATGTGAGCAATTTATTGGTATAGAAAATTTTCTATGAGTGAGGGGATGTAGAAAGAATTCCTCGTGTAATTTCAAGTTGTTAGTATTTATCTTTCTAATTTAAAAAGACACGTTGTATTTTGAATTTTGAATTTTGACGGTATTAATGATCTAATGGTGAACATGACATTTGCAAGCAACATTAGGGATGTGAGTATTTTATATAAAGGTGTTAGGGAAAAGAGAAAAAGAGAAGTGTGCGTGGTAAAAGAACGAATGAGCAAGTATGTATATGTCTGTGAATATGTGGGCTTTATCCTTAATGTTGTTGGCCACGAGCGTCTTCGATAGCTACTTGAGTTGTTTGTCCCTCGTCCCCGTCACACAAAGTCTACCTTCCTTAAATGCCTTCCCACACCTTCATCATATCAACCCTATCTCTTGTTTCGTCTTCCTTTTACTACTCCTCTCTACAATCCAAAATTAATGCCAAGCCATGCTATTTGTAAATTATGAACGTCGTTCACATCTCACGTCCTGTATATCACATGCCAACACATGCATGCACACCTTCTTCACAACTAATTATGGGAGTATATATATATATTTTTTGGGCTGCTCAGAGTATCCTCTCACCCGAACGGTAAGAGACTAATCTTTCGAAGTACTGTGAAGCGCCATAGTGAGGACTCCTCCCAACAATGCTTTTTTTTTTTATACACACCATCCCAAAAATCAAATTCAAGACATGATGTTTAAAATGCCTTGAGTTTTTTTTATATGGACCAATACTTGTTGGTTTATGGGAGTAATAAACACTGAGCTTTGGAGGAGACCAACCCAAGAGACATGCATCGCTTTATAAACCAACTAATGTAGCCACGTTTGATTTGGGCCTGGGCATTAATAGTTCCAATTCTTGGGCCACTTGGCAGCCTTTTTCCCTTCGTAGATGGCAGCAAATTGGATCTTCACTTCACCCTTGTCACTTGAAAAAGGAAAATTGGATTTTCACCCTCCGTGTCAATAGTGTTTAAGCAGTTTGCGTCAACACCGAAAAAAAAATGTGCCAAAAAAAAAACACGAGAGGGAAGAGAACACGGTATTAGACATCTGGCCTTTTGATGAAGTTTGAGGGATTACCTGCTCTTCCCATTGATTTATCAACAACGAATATTCCCCTCATTAGATGTTACTGAGTGAGAAATTTATTTACAAATAATTAAAATGGTTCGAAAGTATCCCCAAACTTGATGGCCATTTTTTCACGTGTATCCCCAAAAAATGCAGAGCAAAAAATTTGGAGGATACACGTAATTAGTTCGTCCTAGCTAATTATATCAGCCATTTAATTATTACTTAACAGGAAATTCGTTCCTCTTCGAAATTATTATTTTTATAAGTTTAATGTTGTTTTTAAAGATGATTTTCTTCATTTTTTGTTTGTCTCCTTTCGGCATGTAATCTGTAAACCTTGCTTCATTTTAATATCACTTTGTCTTTGGCTAAAAAAAGGTTCATCCTAATTATATTATTATAAACTGGATAGCTGAATTTCATCTATTTCATGAGATCTGAAAAATGAATCATATTGTTCATATTTTTTTAAAAAACAAGAATACAGCATATCATAAATTTATATGATGTGTGAATATAGTGATTGCATTATTTGTAAGGGTGATTGGAGGATCTAAGCTGCTAAGGTGCGCGTGGGTTTGGTGTGGCCTAACCTTGTATTGCACGTGGCCTATCTAGAATTTTAACTTTCAGACATTGACGATATTTCACCCTCTCTACACATCACTCTCCATTTTTCCCTTTTACCCCGCATCTCAATTCTCAAACCAAATGCATTATAGATTCACCCACTGAGAAGAAATATGTGTAACTAAAACAAGAGGTGGCTTCGAGCATGTAACCTCCCAAACACGCCCCAACTCTCCTCCAAATCCAACGACCCAAGATTCACCTAACCTACCCTACCCTCCAATGTCCACCGTCCCTCCCCAGCACCCTGTTTTCCACATTACTTAATATACTGTTTCCTTCACAATCCTTATATATGTTACTCCTTCGCCTGCTTTTAGTTTGGTTAATCGCCCTCTCCCTCCCTCCCTCTCTTTCTATCCCTGTCTCTCTCCCCCCCCCCTGTATGTCCTGTCCTTCTCTGCGTGTCTGGACATCATTACCAACCGTTACAATCGACCTCGGTAATGGCGATGCATACCCATACCAACAACGCCAACCTTTTAACGTCAGTTGTGTAATGTTTTGTCCTTTTAATGAATTTCTTGCTGGTTTCGTTCTGTGTCAGGAGGAAGCAATGTTGGTGCCGCCATGGCTGGAACCACTATTATCGACCACATTCTTCACGATATGCCAGACACATATCAGCTTGCCCAGAAACGAGTGCAACATGTTCTGCATCGATTGCACCCACCGATCAGGTTTTTGCTTTTATTGCAGGTCGATTTGGCATCAACACCACCGAGTAATTCAGGTGGGTCATAATAAAGCGATCATCTTGTCGGGTTCTTCCAGTTTCTGTGTTTGTTAATTTTCTTTTCGGAGGAATTCAGGTGGGAGTAATTTGTGGGGAATGAAATGCAGATAAGGAGGTCTTCGTATCACGATGTTGTCAGAGTGTCAGAGATTGACAAGGTTTTGGACATAAGTGGGGTTCAGACGTACGTGATTAACAGTGCCAAGGTCATTTTTCTGAACGAGAGACCTCAGCCGAAGACCAGTTATGGTGGTAAAGGCAGTCCACATTTCTGCAAAATATGCAGAAGAAGCCTTTTGGACCCTTTTTGCTTCTGTTCTTTGGGCTGTAAGGTTGGTCTTTCATCCTTGAACTAACTGCTCTTTCTGCATTTCTCTCTCTCTCTCTCTCTCTCTCTCTCTCTCTCTCTCTCTGGTTCTTTTGTTGTTTTGGTTTTCTTTCGTTTTTTGCAAGTGGAACAAAGAAACATCAGTAGCTTTCTTAACAACGATCGTTATTAAGAATGCCATTAATTATGATCCCCGAACTTTAATAATAATCCCCAATTGTACGTTAGAAAAGCTGTTTGTTATGAGACAATTACGATGCCAACAAGTTTGTCCAAAACGTTACTTAAACCTACTCAAGTGTTAAACCATGAAAAAAATTAAGAAATAATTATTTGTCAAGATTTCAGTCAAGGATCAATCTTAATTATATCAAATGTTTTTTATCTTAAAAAACTTAAAATTCTTGTCAAGAAGATTCATTAGATAAACAACCATACGTGTGATGTTGATGCGCAACCAAAGAATTTGACTAATGAAGGATGAATTTAATATAACAGCTTGCAGGAATAAAGAAGAAGAATGTGGAGAGTAATTATAAGAAGCTGGGGTCATCGGCAGGGAAGAAAGATCAGGAAGAACAGAGAAGATTATTGGGATCATCGAGGGAAGAAGATGAATTTGAGGAAGGAAATGACGATAACAAAGAATATGAAAGCAACACGCGGCCTCCTGCACAGCAAGCTTACTCAAATTCAAGAAGAAGGAAGGGAATCCCTCAGAGGGCACCATTAGGGCCATAACAATGAGTTAAATTAAGATATGTTTTGTTTTTCTTTTACTTATTTAATTTTAACGTTACAGATATGTGTTTAAGTTAAAGCTTCGTTTTATTGGTTTTCTTAATCGTTAATAATAATATCCAGCTCATGGCTTGAGATTCCCCCCCGCCCATGTGGGCAAAAAAAAAGTCAGAGAGTTTAGGTATATTACTTTTGAGGGATATAATAGCCTGGATGTGCTTGCAAATGCACACACAATGCTGTTACTTTACATTTGCATAATGATATGAGAGAACATGGGTGCTAGGTGTAAATACACCCTCCTATCCTAATTTCCTTTCCATATCATTGCTTTATACACATATGTATGTATATGAATAATGTAGGCGTTCTGGGAACAATTGCTTATCTGTTCTCGTGCTCTCATTATCCTTTTTGTCTCATATCTCGCTTACACATGTCGTCCCCTTCTTTCTTTCATGATCTGATCCACCTCTCAAATACAATATAAATGTATTTATACATATGTGTGCGTGAATTAGATGTTAATGATGATTAACCTTTTATTTTTATTAAATACTTTGATTCAATATTTGTGTTTTTAAAGTCCCTCCCAGTGCCAACTATACTTTTGTATAGGCCTTTTACAATCTCATCAACCCTAAGACTGCTTATTTCATGTTGCAGCTAATAATTGTGAATTATGTTGATACAAATGATAATTGGTACATGACTTTAATTCATATTGTTAACAATAATAAACCAGGCTCATTTGAATCGTATTCAGACTCTATTTTCTTTTCATATTATATGTTTTTTTTTTTGATAATGTCGATATTATATTTCAACATATATATGGTTCTCAAATATCCATATATATAACTAGATTTTAACCCCCGCCATGCGCAGGGCATATTTGTTAGATTTTTTAAAAATTCAAGTAAGTGGCAAATATATACTCCCTTCGTTAATTATTTCTCACATAGTCTACTTTATTAGCATATTAATACACCCCTTACTTTTTGGTCCAGCATTCTTATCATCATTCCATCTTTGTGGTTCATAATCCCTTACCCCATGCGCTCATGTATTATGACTTTATAAGTTATCTTAATAACAACTTACCGATTTTTATAATTTACTACCTCCGATCTTTAATATAAGACTTTGTTTGACTTTTATTTTGGTCCTAAATATAAGATCTCAATCCACCTTATCTCTCATATTTATGCATTTTTTCTCAATAATACTTCTAATAATGGTAGTTCTAGCCAATATACTTGATTAATAAGGATATTTTAGAAAAGACAACACATATTTGTTACAAATAACAAATTTAACTTTTTTTCTTCTCAAATTAGTCAACTAGCTCCTATAATTAGGACCGGATGTAGTATTATTTTTGTGCATACTAAAAGTGATGCGAATATCTTTTTTTAACAATCATCTTATTTTATTTATGAACCTATTACCTATGTAAAGATTATAAACTAATTTGAAAAACTAAACAAACAAAAGAGCATGTAATATGATATTATAAAATATAATTTTGGTAAAAAAAATAATATAAGAATATTCTTTTAACGTTGGCTAGTAGTGCATGTCATGATTTTTTTTTAATAAAAAACTATGAACATGACAAACAGAAATAACGAAGATTGCAGTAGTATTCTTAAAAAAAAAAAAAAACTACACTATGGTTTTTGTTGTCACTGTTTATTCAGTGAGGTAAAATCACATTGGAAGTACTTATACTTTTTCTCGATTTTTAATTTGATATCCATATGCTTTTCTTTTAATTAAATTATTTAATTTTATTTTTTTCACTGACATTAACTTTTGTAGCTTTTCTCTACTGGCATTATCAATCTCTATTCAAGAGTTAATGATGTTGATAGAGTAAAATTAAAGACTTAATTAAGAGAGGAAAAAAACACATAGGTACCAAATTAAAAATTGAGAAAAAAAATATAGGTACTTTTAATGTGATTTTCCCATCTATCTATTATCTATGTGAGAATTTTTCCTAAGATGATTTATTCTTATTTATACGAAATACTGACAGAGTAACAGACCATGTGATATTTTTAGTACAGTATTTTAAAAAAAAAAATTGTTCCCCATGAATTAGTTGTCGTGTAGTTACTCTCACTGCATTGCCCACACTCTCTCTACTTACTCTATAAATAAGGATGTTTTGAAAAACCAATTGTGTTTTTATATATTTATTGTTTTAAACGAATTTTAACAAACATTTCAATTTACATATATAATTTCATAATTTCTATATCTATAGTGGAATGGAGAATTAAATTTCAGTGCTTCGGTGCAGCCTTCCAGCAACAAAGTCTCGTTTTCTAGTTGACAACGATATTAAAGGATAGAATACTATAACTTATATTAAAGAAATACAAAATTACGTTTAGAAAGTATGGTACTCTTTATCCAACCTATTACCAATGAAAATTTGAAAAGGGAGGGAAAAATAACGGCGGAAGTCCCAAAGTGAAGGCACCGCTTTCATTAGAAAAATTGAAAATCTTCTTCGGATGTTGACTTGTTGGAATTTTTGGCCCGTTTCTATCCTTTGTAGTCCATCCCTCTGACTTGTTCTATGGCACCAATTTGCTTTTTTTTTTTAAAAAAAGCCTCGCTACGAAATCTCCCACTCATGGGTCTCCACGTGTCCGATGCAGTTTTTTTTTTTCAAATTAGAAAAACATATACTAATAGTTTGAGATCTAAGGGGCTGTTTGGATTACTGAAAAGTACTTTTCTATAAATCAAAGCAAAGTTATTTCACATATTTACTTTATACACTGAAAAAATATTTCTAAAATTATAATTTTGTTTTCACCCAAACACTCCTAAATAGGAGTGCTTGTAATTTAAATACCCAAAATAACTTATATGTGAGAAGACAACGGAAGCCCCTCCCTGGAGGGAAATACTGGTCCCCACTCCCCAATGCCAATTATTCCTCCAAGATAATTTGGTCATGGGTAATAAAGAAATTAAAATCTTAGTCACTTTTACTATATATAATAAGAAAATTGAGAACTAATAGGAGTTGGGCTTAATGAAAGAGGCTAATTTTTTACAATATAACGAACTAAGGTTTGAATTCTTGTTAAGTAACCAACAATATCTCGAATAAAATTGTCTTCAATAGGAAGATACTTATATGTTTTAGCAAAAAAAAAATTGAGAAAGATTTAACACATTAATCGTGCAAATGGTTGATGTTTCATATCATTGCGAGCGATTTTTCAAGAAATGCACCACTGATTAATGAATAAGCGAGCAAATGTTTAATTTATTGATTACGGATATTGGTAGGCCTAAGGCGACGTCTTTTCTGTCAATTTTTTTGTAAGTATCAGACAATGGATTCGTCACGTGCAGATAATTAATCAACTTCAACTTGACTAATGCATCAGATGCTTGAATTCAATTAAAGGAAATTGAAAAGATTCGTCACGATAAAAATGAATCAACTGTGAGTAGTCTTGTAAATATAACAGACCCCATAAGAAGATTAAAATTTTGAATCTCACGAATGAAAAGATTAAGCGCCATTATCGTTTGAGTTTGACAGTGCTTAAGTTAGTTGACGATGCCATGTATCAAATCTGAACTGTTGCCGGCTCTTCAATTTACGATGGCATTTCTTCCTTGGGAGCTGAAAAATTCAAATTAGGCATATATATTTTAGCAAGTAAATAAACTCAATGAGAAATTACATATAAGTAATGAAACCGTTAGTAAAAATAAAATAAAAGTCAGCAAAAATATATATAGTTAGAAAAGGGTCATACTAAAATCACACGAGAAACAAAGCACGAAAAACTGAATCATCAGAAGTTCAGCAATATGAATTTGTTGATTGAGATCGGTATTGGTTCTCTGCTGTTGATTTGTTTTAATTTTTTGCTTTAGGTTGGACGATAGCTTTTAATTTTTTGCTTTTTGGATGAGCTTTTGGTGGATTAGGTCGTAAATGTTTAGGTTTTGGTTCTGTATGTGGCATTGCTTATCATCGATGATTGTATTATTGTTGAGTTTATACTAATAAAACCGATTGATTTGTTTTGGCTAAAAAAGGGCATAATATAATTGAGCCGTAAAATAAATGAGAGGGTATATATCCATTAATAAAGAAAGCATCAGTGTGAAAGGAAAAGAAAAGATAAAAGTGATGAACATTGAGTGAGATAGGGACAAGGGGGAGAATAGTAGGAAACGAAGGGCCTCGTAATGAAAACGAAAGGATGAGGGGTTTCTCACATGGGGCTGTCATGGGCGACTATAACCGCACGGCACTGTCATTCTTCTGAGTTTCATGCTTCACTCCAAAATCTATCCCAAGAGAACCGAAAGTTTCCAAACTCATTCCAAAAAACTTTTCTTTTTCTCTCTCTAGGTTTTCCTTCCGTCCACACCTCCACTGTTAACGCTTTCTGATGCTTAATTTGAAACTTTGAGTCTTGGAGCTGCAATCTGCTTCGTGACAATGGAGTCAGAGGGGAAGCATAAGGAGGAAGAAGGAGGAGGAGGAGAGAAAGCGAAGAAGGAAGAAGAGGGTGAGTACTGTAGTACGCCAACCGGTTCAGGGAATCGAATACCAGAAATTAAGAATTGCCCTCCTGCTCCAAGAAAGAGAAGACGATCGCCATCATCATCATCATCATCTTCGACGTTGACGAGGAGATCATCATTCACAGATCACGAGTTGCACTTCTTCGAGGAAACCAGGCTTCAGGAGGTAGACTCTTTCTTTCAATCCGTCTCTGTGACTGTGAATGACTTTTCTAAGCTTCAAAAGAGATGCAGAAGTGTTTGATTCCTTAAATTTTCATTTGGCGGATGATTGTGGCTCGTAGTTTCACACATACATGATCTCTTCTTTCTTTTCCTAAGGGTCTCCACGGATGCATGATAACTTCTATATATGTGCATATATAGAGAACATTATATGGAACTTGATTTCAACTACAAATGAATTAGCAATTTCAATTTTTCTAATTGTTGATTCCACGTGCGTGTGAAAATTTTGGTTCTTCCCTCCTCTTTCGGACAAGCACGATCATGTAAATATAGGAACGTCATCTCCCCCCTTCTCTCAATAATTTCAAGATCAAATTAAATACACAGATGACTACTGCGTATTAGCATTGCTAGCTACTTTTTTCTTCCTCATTTAATTTTATTTCTGGTTAATTAATTATCGATATTTTCTAAATTTGATGTTTCTTGAATATCTATTCATCACATACTTCTCCAGTTCGTAGTTCCGATCCTTCTAATGAAATGACAAGGAATAGGATATCCACACAAGGTTGAAAAGGGTACTCTCGTTTCAGTCTAGTATTTAGAAAAGAACATTATGCATATCATCAACTTCATAAGAAAATTGATTTTATTTAATTAATTAGCGTATTTTTCTTTCAAAGAATGTTATGGAAGACATCTAAAAGCATGTACGAAATCCACATTCAAAATTAATTTATAATTAAACGAGCGTGTGCATATAAAAAAAAAAACATACAAATAAAGTAAATAATATATGACGAATGCGTTGTTCATCCCATAGGATTCCCGAATGAGGCGAAACGCGCTATAAATTTTGATTAGATGTATTGATTTCCTTTTTCTTTTGCCGCAGCTCGATTAGATGTATTGATAAATCAAGGGAATTTAATGATCTCTTAATAATCTTAATACCAAGATGACAGGAACATGCATAACATAGGTGGCTGCCGGAATCGGAGGGAGCACACACTAAATATTAAGTACTAATAATGAATATTGAAAAGTAAATGCTATATCACTTTACCGGTTCTAAATACAAGACCGATGTAATTTATATTACAAAGTGAATGTCATATTTAGAACAGCACGACGACCATATTATTGCTGTCTCTTTATTGGGTGGGAACCACCTAATTAAGTGCCACTCCCATACGAGATACGACTCTCACCCGCCAGTGAGTGCACTCCTCATCCAGCTTAGGCGCTTACCAAGCATTAGAGTTTATTTATAATTTTAGTCTAATTTCTTATGATTTTTTTTCATCCTTTTTTATTTGATAATCTGGTGTTATCCGCCCTGTTAATTCTTCAAAAGTGTCCAAGTGTTCATTTTCTTAACGTCCGCTTAAATATGGCTGCTTTAATAACATGCTGCTAAAGGCAAACGCGTATGAGCACAGTTAAACACAATAGTGCAAAAAGATGAAAGTACAATTAAAAATAGTATTAATGCAGAAAATAGATAGAGTATCGCAATTTTGATTTTTTTTTGGGCAAAAAACAGTCAATTTTATTAATCAACCAAAAAAACAAATACACACCCTAATAGCCAATTAAAATCCGAAAAGAGAAAAACACTCCAAAAAGACCTAAAGATACAACCCACCACTCCACAAAAGAAAACAATCCTATGTATCGCAATTTTGATATTGATTGGTCATTTTATCATTGATTATTAATATAACTGCAGATAGAGATGGAAAGGATTTTTTTTTTTTTGGGTCCTTATTTGAAAAAAGAAAAGGAAAAGACGATATGCCACTAATGCCAGAAATTTCATGGGGACCCATTCTCCAATATCCACCAGAAGTATCTCTAAGTTACCATTCACTTTTTAACCACACGTAGTCTACTCTATTCGTGCACCCTTGACACGTACCCCTCACACACGTCAACCTCTGCTGCTCCAACAGGCTCCTCCTTGTTTAAATCATCAGTTTTCCGTCACAACCAAGCTCCAGCCGAGCATTCACGGTCTAATGGCTCCAAAGCGTGCTGAGAATATCGTGGTCAGATCCACCAGAAAAGTCGTCCAAGAAAGAACGGTTGAAGTTTCTGTTGTTAAAAGATCAACGAGGGCAAACAAAGACACCGAATTGGAAGGAGGAAACACTTCGACCAAAGACCATGTTAGAACCATTCCTGTCAAGAAGTGACTCCTGAACTCCTGAACAGAAAACACAAGAAATACCCAAATTGCCGAAAAGCCAATTAAGGAAGGAACCGACGAAGGCAAAGGTGGTGGAAATAAAGGGACGAGAAGGAAGAGAAAGAAGGCGGGAAAAGGTGGGGAAGGGTACAGGAGGTACGTGTACAGAGTGCTGAAGCAAGTTCACCCAGAGCTGGGGATTTCGTTTCAGGCCATGACCATTCTCAACAATCTCATGACTGATATGTTTGAGAGGCTTGCGGATGAAGCTACGAGGCTGAAGACGTACACGGGACGCGTGACATTGTCTTCCAGGGAGATCCAAGGGGCTGTCAAGCTGGTTCTTCCCGGAGAGCTTGGAAGGCATGCCATCGCTGAGGGTGCCAAAGCTGTCACCAATTATATGTCCAGCGAAGATGCTCGTCAGTAGTTTCATTACTAGGCCTTTAGACTTTCAACTACTTTCATGTTTTAGTCATCAGTTGTTGTGAGCGGATATTAGTGTAGGTTTTGTTTATTTTTAGGTTGTCTCCTTGTAGTAGATTAGTTGAATTTTAAGTTCGGTAGTTTGCTATTCCCAGAATTCTCCACTTGGACTAGGACTGAGTTTGTGGGAAGGGCAATGTAGGAAATGTGCGATGGTGTAATTAAGTCGGTAATGTTAGTTCTATGTTTCTTGTTGATATGAAAATATGCATGCTTTGCCCTGTGATTTATCGACAGTGTTGGCCGAAACGGGGCTAATTGCCTTGGCCTAATTGTATTCTCGATATACGAGATTCTTCTATTTAGTTTTAGCTCGTCCGCCGCGATATAATCGCTGCAATATCTTGAAGTGAACAAGAATTACTACACGTGAGCAGTCAAGGAAAAGAGAATACAAAGAAGCCGAATATTCTGATATCCACCGGTGTTCCATCACATGCACGAGGCTTAGGTCCTTTATATTCCATGAATTAGGATTTGAACTGGATGCTACAATATGCGGTGGTGTGTTTTTCTTTGACTCTCTCCTTCCTCGTTTGTTCAATAAAAATGGGTGATGGGGGGATAAGGTTATTGGTTTTGTAATGACCACGAAATAGCCAGTCCCTGCCGCTGACAAACAAAGTTAGCAGAATATCGAGCCTTGTTCCACCGCTTCAGGTTTGAGTATGGGATAAATAAGCGCAGAAGAGGCGAATGGGTTTTCCATAAATCGTAGAGTGGGAAAAAGTTGAATAATGGAGTGGATTCGGGATGTGGAAAACAAATTTCTATCTTATCCATTGAGCAATATGAGAGTATGGCGATGGTAAGAAGAAGAGTTGAGAGTTGAGAAGATGTTTCAGCGGTAAAGTTCTTGTAAACTCCAGAGTCAGCGACCAGATATGGTGGCTCCCACAATCAATCCTAGTCCCCATCATCTCCACCCCTTAAACATTAAATAACCTGACCTTATAAACCCCACTACTCTGCTTTTCATCATCATTCATCGCATTGATTCCCTCAATCCTCTCCCAAAGGGAACAAAGGACAGCACTCTGTTTTTTCTGCTTTCTGATTCCAGAGAAAATGGAACTCTACAACCGGAGACTGCTTCTACTGAACGAAGATGAGCCTTCCTTCTCCGACGCCTCTTCACCACCTCGGTTAACGGCCGCACCCCTGTCGTCTTCACTGTTCGTAACACCTCTGAAACTATCAGCGCCTGTACCCTTCAATTCTGACGTTGCTTACATCGTCATCATCGTCCTGCTCTTAGTAGCTTTCATCTTTCTGTTCATCCGAAGGTTCGCCGACCACTCCCCCGCATCCGCCCAGCACTCGCCACCGGCGTCTTCTTATTACCATTCTCCGTCATCCTCGTGCGGTGGTCTCGACCGTGCCACCGTCCAATCCCTGCCGGTGTTTCGGTACAACGCAGAAGGAAAGCACCAGGAGGACTGCACCATTTGCCTTAGCGAATTCGAGACCGGTGAGACCGTTAAGGTGATCCCGAACTGTAAGCACGTGTTCCACCGGGAGTGCGTCGACACGTGGCTATCCTCGCACGTGACGTGCCCGATTTGCCGGGGCAGCAAATTTATTGCGGTGGAACGGCAGGCAGAGTCGGCTAAGGTGGAGCCGACTAGCGATCAGATTGTCAGACGCGAGCCGGTAGCGTCAACGGTCGAGAATGGTGTAACGTGGCGAGAAGGTACAGCGAGGGGAACGTGTAACCAGAGACGAAGCCGTAGTTGCTCAAGCTTTAGAGACGCCGCAGTTTTGCGAAGAACATTAAGCTACTAGCAATATTATTATTGTTGTTCAATTCAGAACAACAGATAATTTATTAGAATTAGAATCAATGGCCCAAAAATATGCCATTGGGTGTTCCATGGCGGCGCCTATCATACATAGGTACAGGAATCAAAGAAAGAAAGATCCAGAGAAAATGGAACTTGTTAGAGTCCTAGACTTATCAGTTGTAAGTGTGACTTTATCATGTCGACATTAAAGTATGGAATAAGCATGTATGACCTCCACCACAGGTGCTTCGCACATTGGGCACTTTTTCTTGCTCTCCAACAATTCATTCGCACACTTTGAACACATACACATGTGCCCACATCTGCAATTTTGAAAGATCAATTCAGTATTCAAGTCATAATAATTCTCAATACCAAACTGATAGTAATAGCAAATTTGGGTGAGGGGTTGAGGTGGAATACCTGTACAGTAAAGAATCAATATTGCTTTTACAACATATGCAGCAGACTCCTTTCCTCACACACTCCCACTTAGAGTTATCATCTTGGGAATCAGGGTCTTGCAATCCTGTGATCAATGAACCTTCAACTTGTTAATTATGATTCTTCACAAAGCATTACAATTTGAACTGTGAAGGGCACGAGATAAGGAAAGAAATTGCATACTCGTTGACCCATCATCTGAACAATTAAGCAATGCTGCAGAAACTTCTTGCTTCAATGAGCGTTGGAGCTCAAGCTGCATATCCATGCAGGCCTCCAGCATTCTCTGCATTTCATTCATCCTCTGCTGCAGCACAGCCATGTCAATCCTCAAACCATTAATAATCTCCCACTCCTGCAAAACAGCATGCTCACATTATATATTGAATGTATCTTCAGAAGACTAAAACCAGGAGTGAACGATGGAGCAACTTAAACATCATCTATTATTGCCTAGAAAAACATGAACGTACAATTCCAGTGTGTTGACTGTTCATTTCATTCTGTTGGTCCCAAAGAGGTCGAGAAGATTGAAGTGGTGATGAGGGCAAGTAAATTGAACTGTCATAAGGACCATCTTGGCCCCCAGTCTGATCCATAGCATGCTGCTCCAGGTCGTCTCCTTCTCCTTCCTCTTGCAGCTCCCACTCTAATTGGGCATGGTTCTGCCTTTCAACGTATGATCGTACCAATTGCTCCAGATTCTCCCGAAAACCGCCGCTAAGGAGATTAGAAACACGTCTCCTGCCACATCAACAACAATCTCTTAGCTCTAAGATTACATTTTTTTCCTATCCCAAATCATGTTGAAAAGCGTAAAGTTCTTCAGGAATATTTACATATACCTATTTAACAGTTCACTGAGTTCTCCGCTATAAGCACTGTCATCATCAGAAAAATAAATCACGTGAGTTCCGCTAACTGTAGCAGCACCTTCATGATCAGAAGATCCTCCCGAAAAATTTTCAATAATCGGTTCTTGAGCGCCATCATCTTGTGACCGCAATTCAGATGCTTCTTGAACATGAGGGTCTTCGCCATCTTCGTAGTCCAACATATGTTGGGACCTGTCGTTTGCTGGAGAAGTTGGATGATCAAGATCCATACTTCCCTCAGGGTTGTCTCTCTGTTCAACATCAAGTGGAAGACTATCACTTCGATCATTTCCAAAATCTATGGGCAGCTCTCCTTCCAGAGCAACTGGCTCATTCACGTTATCGTCATCAATGATATTTCCCTCTGAATAATATCCATGATCAGACTGTTCGTTATGGTCCTCGCTGAATACCTGCGCAGAGCAATGCTCTGTATCTTCAACTGGCAAGCGTGGTTGGGAAAGTTCCTTAGACGTGTCTTCGGTTGACCCCACATGAACACTTTGTGGAGTGTCATCTATTCTTTCGATCGCAACATTGATTGATGACTGTAAATCTCTTGATTCAATTTTCAAATCCTTTGGTTCTTCTGCTTCAACATGAGCTGGAGAGTCCTGCAGACAAACCTCGTTACCTGATATCTGAGTTCCATCAGTTCCCCGATAATTGAACTCAGATAGTTTGGGCTGTACATTTGGGGAGCGTTGTGAACTGCTGGCATCATCCATATCACTGCTTGATGAGGTATCAGGTACATTGTTGCTTTCTAAACTGCAACCAGAAATGTTCTTTCTAGAGAAAAATCCTTCCCTGATCAGAGAACAAGTTGATGTCATGGGGAAAGCCCGCTAGAAAATAACCACACATTTATTTATTTATTTATTTTTGCTTTTGTTGCTTCTTCCGATATGTAGACATCTTCCAATGATTGACAGGTATAACTCTGGCAATAGGTTGCAATTTTATGTACTGATTTACGAAACAGAAATGGGATACAAGAACACCAAACATAAACTAGTGTGTGTAGCTTTGAACAGTATAATTTATCTATGCAAAGCACAGAAAAGCATATATAGTAAGATCAAATGGTTATGACATAACTTAATAACATTAACATTAAATTAAAAACAATAGTAAATTAGTTGCGGGTGGCATTTTAGAAATTCAATGCAGTATCCTATGCAATATTCATATAAAAACACCAAATAAAGGTTGCAGAGTTCAAAGACAATTCTTTCCCACGTACCTTCTAAAAAGGGAAAGCAAAAGAACAGGAGATCTAGAGAAACTTCACATTAAAAGAAATAGGAAATTATCTCCTTAATTAATGGCAGAAAGAACTCGGTACCTTAAACCTGATACAGTCTGCTTTTGCCTCAATAAACCTAATTCACTGTCCGACACAGAAGCGGTCCTTTTCTTATCAGCAACCCTATCATTTCTCAGAAACCTGCCTCTTAGCAATGCCTACAGACATTTAATAACCCATCATCAGCTGCTATATTTACTCACTAATACAGACAAGTAGCAAATATTCTCGCCACGAAGAAATAAATTTGGCAAGGACAAACCTGAATGCGATTGCGATGAGGAAAATGAGATACTGCCCGTTGGTCTAACAACTCCTGAACTTCTCTCTGCCTTTCTCTCTCAGCCTTGTTTAGCATATCAAGCAAAACCTGTCTGCCACATAGTTTTCGAATCCCCCTGCGAGTTTGCTCACTCTGGCCTTCATTTTTGTTTCTAACAAATCCATTACGAACACGTTCAATTTCTGCAGATTGCTCCTCTCTATTTTCCCCAGAAGAAATACCGCTCTGCTGCTGGCTACTCATTTGTACCCACTCCCTTATGATTCTCACTCTCTCCTGCTCTGTTTCGCCAAGCCACTCGTCCCTAGGACTGTTGTTTCTGATGGAAATGCTGGACGCTTCATCTCTAGCGCCACTCTTCATCCATTCTCTAAAAATTTTCCTTACTCTTTCCCTTTCAAGATCTCCAAGATCAGAAGAGTTCTCACAGCTAGAATTGTTTAACTCCTCTTGCCTACCATGAGATCCTTGAAGCAATAATTCCCCAGGTCTTGCTTGAGCTTGACGACTCACCATATGCTCATCCTCAATCTCTTGCCATAGTTGCAAAAGTGAAGATGACTGGGTGCTTCTCCTGCCTCCACCTCCACGTCTACTCGATGATTGAGAATGGGAGTCCCTAAGGAAAGAAGAGTCAAGCACTGACACATTGTGCACACCAACAATAGCCATAATTTGTATTCTTTTCCTAACAACAAAACAAATCTTTACAACCCATCTGCTCGATGCACTAAAATTCGCATTAGGTAACAGGGTGCTGGAAAATCAAAGCACTCCTTTCACAAACAGGTCATTTTATTTGGCTTTATAACTATACCTTAGCCTGCAAAAGAAAGAAAGGATCAGTTACATCAATTTTATTTCCAGTCCGTACTTCCCAGCCAGGCATATAGACTCGAAAATTGATAAAATTGACTGACTTGAGTTTCTGTCCCACAACAGAGACTCGTCAAAAAGATTGATAAAATTCCTCAAACTCTCCAGGAAACACGGGTATATTATTCAATTGTTAATACTCTGTTTGAAAGTTTGCCAACACATTGAATCTCATGATTCCAATGTGAACCTCGGATTGTACAAGCTCAGGGAAACTGAGCAGAAAGCAGCCATCCGGCTCACTGCATTCAGAGAGATGGAGTTCTTCAACTGGTCTCTAAAACAAGAAACAGATAACTCCATTTCTTGGGGGAAAATAGAAACCACAATGCTCTTAAGACACCCAAAGCCAAAAAGTAACCCAGAATTTAAGAGTGTGATTCAAAACAAATATTTAAGCGAAAAGGCTGAGTGAAAGTGAATCATACCAGTAAAGTTGCGGTCTTTTGTTTAGAAGTAAAGGAACCGAAAACTAAGATGGGAAGTGTGCAGTACTTTTAAGAGGGAGACAGGGAGGGAAGGAGCGTGAAGAAGGAAGGCATCAGGGGGGGAAGAGGGAAAGTAGGAAAGCGGCAATTTACAAATAATAAATGCGGACACGTCATGGGCTGTGTGGCATTTTCATACATATATAAACAGATGCACCACTCTTAACGTCTCGATATTTTGATCAAACGCATTATGATCTCGTGACACGTGGCGGTCTTCCTGCCCATTGAAGCATATCTTACCGATCGTAAATTGAACGTCAAGTTTGCGTAATCTGATGTTGTGGTTTATTCTTCCCATGAGTTTTCTTTGCTGTGAGTTTTCAAGTAAACTCTGAGATTAATCCAAAGAAATTAATGAAAACGAGAAGCGAAGGGAGCAAGATGTTGGCGCAAAACAGACGGCATTAACGGAGTTCTATCCAGTGTTGCTTCTTTCTAGCGACTGTTTAATGTAGTTTAAGAAGAAATATGTTATACTTTTAAGGTAACAAATAAAATAATAATTCATCTTAGATTCGGACAGTGGGGATACTGATCTCTTGGGTAATGAATGAATATAAATTGATGAGATGTGAATCTTTCATGATACTTCTTTGATTATTAATATTATTCTTTGCTTTCGAACTTCGAACGATGCTATACAGTATACGTTGTTTGTATATATAACCATCATGCGACGGCTTGCAATCTAAAAAATACCATTGAAACATCAATATTTAATATGATTAATTATCAAACGCATTGAATTATGTGGCCATGTATTGATATGATTACACCAATATTAACATTAACAATTGATTGATATAATAATGCATTAGTGTTTACTATTTAGTTATATGTGTCTTTTAAATTCTATTAAAATTATTTTTTCTTTTGCGAAACACCCAAACCCCGTCTAAAAGAAGAAAAGTTATTCAAGTGTGCATAATCATTGTTTATGAATCTCATCCATCTCTACAGTAAGTTATTCTCTTTCTTTAGACTATAAAATCAAACACAGCCAAAAAGCAAGGCAATTAACTTATTGGACTTAAATGATCATTATAGTGAATGAGCTAACTTGCAGATTAAATTTGATCATTATTGTTACTACTACTGCTCCTATGTCTCCTCATATTTATCTTTTCAGGAATTTTTTTTTCATGTTGCCTGTCCTTTCTCCGTTCCAGAACAACATTTAATATCATTTTTCTTGTTTTATTCATGGAGCAAATTAAAATAATATTTTCAGAACAACTGACTGAGCAATATGTTTATTATCCTACATCCCTCTAACGAAAACACTGATAAAGTGGGTTCCAATTAAGTAATGAAGCGGTTGGCTGCTTATATAGAAATTAAAGTAACGTCATCATTAAAGTTCTCAAAAAGGCTGACTCCACCACACGGCATGCCTATGTGTGTTCTCCCAACTCCCAGCTGGTCCCTTCACGATCGTCCTTAATTGGTGCATTTGAGTCCCTCTAAACCCTATACAGATTTGGATATCTTAATCTAAAACTCAAATTTAACAAGTTCGAGGATCAAGTTTTTTATCAGTGGGAACCTGACGTTCATCACTATGTCCGCCTAAAGCTGCCTCAGTTTAATCATCAGCCTCCTTTTATATGCAACATTGTATCTATATATATTTATATACCACAAGTACTCTTTAACTTTATTACGACTTTATGATTCTGTATGCATTTTTAAATTTTTGCGCGGACTTGTATATATAAGAAGAATTGTCAATCGGCTAACTTTGACTTGTTTGAAAAAACCACGATTTAAAAAATGTTTTCCATCATATTTTATACTATTTTGGATATCATAACCTTTTCCTCACTAAAGTGGTAGCTAGCTATCATCGTGTATATATTTAGTATAATGATTAAAATTTATCAGAGAAAGGATTATAAATATTGTTTTGTAAAAGTTAATTGAATTAGACGCATGTTTTCGGCGTTTGGTATAGGATCCTAATCATACTATCTCACGCATAATAATAATACACACACACACACACACACATATATATGTATGTATGTATATCGGATTTTGTGATTATAAAAAGGTGATGACTGATGACTGTTATATTCTTGTTGTATAATTAACGATGACATAGCATCGCTAAAATGCTGTACTCCCTCTCTTCAATCATAAAGTATAAGATCTATTTAAGAGTTTCGATGTTGTTGTAGACATAAGAGTCAATTTTATCTTAATTATCTTATTTCCCATAGTATCCCTCTTTATCTTTGCACATGAGTATTTTTAAAAAGTGTAATATATTATCTCAATATTAATTAAAAATAACCATCTTAATTACTTTTTAATTTTATGTATTGGTTAAAAAGACTCGAGAGGGAGTAATATATATTAGCATGTCAAAGCATCATTGAAAAGGACATTGATCTGACGTGATATTATTTTTATGTTATACTACCTCTGATCCTTAATATGAGACCTCATTTAACTTTTATTTTAGTTCTAAATATAAGACCCAAATCTACTTTGTTTCTAATATTTATGTATTTTTTTCAAGATAGTTCTTCTAATAATAATAGTTCTAGCGATGTAATATTTTGAATGACACGTAAAATGGAACTGAATATGAATCAGAATACTTAATAGAGCAACTGGAAAAAAAAAAAACAATATTGACTGTAATCAACTCAACAACAAGAGCAAAACTGCTACATTTGTAAAGGAAAATGAATGATTGAAAAGGGTAAGCAAAGGTGTGATTTTGATTGCAGCCAGCGTTTCTTTCTTAGAGTCAAAGAAATTCCAAAAACACGAGAGTTTGCAGGGGCATGCGAAGAAGATAAGCAAGTGAAAAGGAAAACGAAAAACGTTTTTAACCCAAAGGCCGATCTGATATGATCTAATTGGCTGGCCTCTTAATAACGATTAAGCAAGGTAATTAAAGGGAATTCATTACGAACTCGATCGAGACTTGAAACATTGCCGACATTTCACGAGAAGTAAGGGAAAGAAGAAGTGTTTGATGATGGATGTTATATCAAGTTGGACAGATTAGTTGTGAAATGAAGCCCACATCATCCTCATCTACAGCGAACCCCGTTGCTGTTCTAGACATTTATTTCCATAAAAGGAGGCTTAATCATGGTGATGAGACAGTTGGGAGTTGGACAAACACAAGTATACATATTGCTCTCTAAGTTGATTTGAATCTATGCATTTAGATTCTCATCACATCAACCTACGAACCCCACGGACCCCTGTCTCTTCCCTTTGTCATCTTTTACCAACACCCTTTATTTTTAAATGGCCATTATTCTTGTTTATCCTTATTTTAGTCTGTAGGTTTAGATGCATAAATAAAATGTTTAGTGTTAGTTTTTCTTTAATATCATATAAATCAGAAATGATATTCAGTGTTCATATTCCTGCGGATCCAGGGTGTTCTAATTTTGGAAATGCTGCATTATGGGCCACAAATATCCATAAAGGAAAGGCCATGCCAGAGACTGTTTGATTGGCTCGAAACACATCTCACACTTATCTATGTTCCTTCTCCCTAACCAATAAAAGTCTTCTAATCTTGTTCATGCACATGGCAGGTTTGCCCTGAGACGTCGTCGTTGCCTCATCAGATCACATCCATTATCCTCGTCCCATTAATTGTCGCCCCGAAAATGAGATATCCCACGAATTAAGGCGGTGCATTTGCTTACCCAGATGAAACCAAATAAATAATGCACAAAAAATTGTTGTTTTTTAATGTACATTGTGTTTCTAGTATTTGTTTATTTAATACCTTGATGGTTCTCCACACGTTCTTCGACACAGAGGACGCTCATGGCTTTCCCGATCCATAAGTGCAATCGTGCAAATCGTAGGCGATGCTTTACATATGTGCGGTTAATATGTGTGCCAGTGTGTCTTTACTATTGCTGATTAAAATTTCTTTATCTGTTCAAAAAGAAAAAACGAACGAGTTGAGGGGTTTGTTCTTTTCCATCTGTGCTCGACAATAAAGTTAGGCAATTCCTCATCATGAATTAAATGCTTAAAGCTCATCTTATTGATAACTCTTGCAGGTTGTTCTAATATTTAAAGGGCAGCTAGATGTATATAAATATTTGTGTTATTATATTCACTTTTAACATTAACATAGATCATGTACGTGTCGTTAGAACATAATCTTGAAAAAAAGAAACAACAAGTAGAGTGTAAAGGTTGGCATTATTTTTTCACACCCATAAAATCTCAAGATAGATCAAAAGGAAGGGGAGCACGTAGAGACATACACAACAATAAGCAAACAAACGATTGATAGCACTGAGAAAGAAATTAAAGGCATAGTGTTTAAACGTGTAATGAGGTTTTTGCATGTGTGTGTCATTTGGGACCATGTATATTAACTGCTCCCCTGCATCAAAGGTCTCCTTCTGCAACACTCCAATCCACTTGGGTCCAATTAGTGGGATATGTGTTATATTTATGCAAGTGCCTTTTTCTTATTGTTCCTGAAAAGCCATCAAGAACATGCCAAATTTTCACATATTTTCAATTTCACCCCCTCCATGCTTTACACCTCATGTACACATAATTAAGCTCACCAAATTAGAGCCCAACCACCAACTTGTCACGTTGTTTTTTAAGTTTTTGCCTTGATTGAACATCTCTTGCCTCACTCTCTTTTGGAAACTATATCACACTCCAATCATCGCATGATGATCTTTCTATGTAATTGTTGTCCTCAGAGAAAACGCCAAGAAAACAGAAACAAGTGGTACTAATTGTACACGTACGTTACAATGTTTACTTTGTTGGAAGATGCGAATGCCAGAGATCGAGTAATTCTCCTTAAGCATAGCATACTTGTGTTTGCTTTACTTAGAGAAGTAGTTTCCTCCGATCCTCAGCATTTACTTGAATGGTTGGTGGAAAATTGAAATACACCACCAACCACTGACACCGTAGACGTAGTACACCAGCAAATCAGCAGTCTTGATTCCACTTATCACTCACTTATCCATAAATAGTGGGGTTGGGTTTATCTGTATGACAAGACTTTTTCCCAGAAATAGAGAGTTCGGAAATGAAACTTCAATCTAAATTAATTGAAAATACAAGATTATTTGCAAGATCCACCTTAACCAATACTTTGGCGTTGATGACAATCAAAACTATATATAGTATCTCTTACAATGGATGGTTTTAATTTGGATTCACTATTTTCATTTTGATTCAGAGTTTATGGGTGTTATGTTGTTTTCAAAGTTAATTTAATAATTTTATGCATGGCCCTAGTTAAAGGAGCCAGACATAATTTTCCCCCCCCCCAAAGGGTTTCTTTCTTTCTTTCTTTCTTTTAATTGTTTTGCCATCCTAAATAATACCCTGGTATTTAATATAAGAGCTAAATAAACTAATTTAGAGATATTAAGAAAATTAGTTAAGTTAATTATTTATTTTAATATTTCTAAAATATCCTCTTCAATCATGTACATTGAATTATTAGAATTATTCCTTGAGAAGAATTTCTTACAATTAATAAGAATATTTTATGAAAAAATGAGAGAAAAAATAAATTAAGCTCTTATATTTAAAATTAAATTAAATTTTTAATTAATTTTTATATTAAAGACCAGAGTTAGGAGTAATATTAGGCTTATGAATCATGCATCAAAATTCATAAATGGTCTTAACAAAGAAATAGAATGGTGCGTTAATAAAAGCCCAATATCATGCTTCACCAAAAATGCAGCCCAATAGTGTTGAAGGGTGGTTTATTCACGTTAGGGTCCCCTGCCAAGTAACCGTAACAATAACGACATAATCAACATAATAAAACAGACATACATATATTATCCATGTCGTGTGAACACAAATATTTGATACCCACAAATCCAAGAGGAAAGGCCGAAAGGGAACAGAAACCAAAACTCATAAAAAGAAAAACAAGAATCAAGAATGACGATTCCAAAGAATACAGAGCATCAATCTCCTAATACAAAGCAAAAGAACAAACCAACAAAAACTTGGAGAAAGTAAATAACGAGGACACTAAGCCATGAGAATTCTGTCAGAACATAATAACTGAGATTGAATTCAAAGTTCTACGTCGCAGTAGACCCTCTCAAAGCCCTTGGACTCAGAGAAGTGCACCAGAACAGGGGAACAAAAGATTCTCATGGTTCGATCCTCTGATTTCCACAGCCCTACCTTGAACCGTATTCTTGCCTTCATCAGCACATCCAATTCAATATCCCCAGATCGCCTTTCCTGCCTGAGGTCTTTAGGCACGGACCCATATAAGGCCACCGTCTGAGAAGTGAGCCTCGCCTGCAAACGAGTCACATTTTTATGTGGTTGGAAAAATGGCTGAACCCTATTGGTAGCTAGCGTCTGGTCCTCGTACTTCACAGAAATCTCCACGGAATCATAGTAAAATGAGACCCTGTGGTTGGGGTTGTAAGATCTTATGGTAAGATCGAAATTGGCGTAGAGGTGATTTGCGTCGGTTAAGTTGAAATTGTGGATTGAAGCATTTTCTACTGTGTAGACCAAACCTTTGGGTTTGAGAACCAGCCAGGTTATGAGCACAGCGAGGCCCAATAGGATTATCAACGCTAAAATTCCAATGGCGATGCAACGAAGGAGGCCCGAGCGTTTTCGTGAGGGGGGAGGAGGAGGGGGAGGGGCCATTTCTAAGGTTGGCTCCAGGAATTCTGTTTCGGAATTGTACTGTACTAATGCTAGAAAGCAAAGAAAGGAATGATATGTTGAAGAAGCAAATGATGTGCATATATCGTGAGGAACGCCATGTAAGATATCTCTCGGTTGTCTCTTCCCCGTCTTTTTTTAATTTTTATTGAACGCTTTTCTCCTTTAGAATTTCGTGTTTGAAACTCAAGAAATCTAAGGGATTAGTCAAGGCCCAGAATTGTTCTTTTCTTCAGATTCAAGTATTACTTACAGAGTATCACAAACAGCACAGCTGTGTTAAGGATAAAGCGATATCACGTATTCCAGTTGTAAGGTGGGATAGAACGGAGAAATTTTCCAAGCTTGGTGTGACGAGCTAATAAAAACAAAATCGAAAAGGTAATAAACCGAGCATCTTGAGATTAATGTAACTTTGGGAGTGCATGAATTAGGGACAGAATGGGGAATGGAATATGCTACCATCATTAGGAAGGATCTATTTGATTCCTTCAGAGAAGCTTAATTTTTGGATTATGTATGGATTCTGCCTTTGCCTGCAAGGGATTCCAAAATCACCACCATAAGTTGATGCCTTTCCTTTCTTCCTAGGTTAAGCACACCATAAGGTATTATAACCAGTGGAT
This sequence comes from Neltuma alba, assembly GCF_004799145.2. NCBI lineage: Eukaryota > Viridiplantae > Streptophyta > Magnoliopsida > Fabales > Fabaceae > Neltuma > Neltuma alba. The sequence continues at coordinate 244,749 of NW_021635959.1, read as the reverse complement.
GCCATAACATATTACATATTATATCACCTCTTGCATTCCAAAATCAATTTTGTTAGTGTATGTACGTTGATTGAATCCGAGAAGGGAGCTAACACTTTCAAGTTTTTACTGGTTCCTGTATGCCTATGTCTTGCTTCTTCTTCAACTTTTCACTTTATAAACACATTGGTGCCTGCCTTTCCCCGAAATCCCGCCACTAGTGTCATTGAGAGCACAAAATGTTGAAAATTTTGTTTTCCCTTTGCCGTGCAAGTGATTGAATCTAGAGCCCTATCTGTCTCCTACCTCTCAAGTTCAATTTATTGGGTCAGAAAAATTTAGGACCTGTGCATGCATCTCCTTTCATCAGTTCTAATTGTCTGCATCTCAATTTCAAATGTTAAGACAATCAAACTGCTTATTTCTACTTTTAACCTAAATTAACAACGGAAAGTGTAGCATCATATGAGGATTATAAATGATAATGTCTTCTTCATTTCCGCATCTGGTAGGATAAGTTCTCGATGGCAAATATATGAGGATGGCGTACACCTATGTTGAAATCCCAGCAGTTGGCTAAGCCATGAGTGTTATATACATTACTGGGTTCAAATTAGACAAAAAACATGGTGAAAATATGTAGGCCATGATCATCCAGTCCTAACTGTAAAACACATAAAAATTCCGAGCCCCTATGATGAGAACGAAGCATATCCATTTCTAAGGTTCTTGCTGCTCCAGAGTGCCTGAGCCCCTGACCCTGACCCAAAAAGAGCACCCACACCTCATTCTTTTCCTTACATGGATGGTGACTTGCACATGCCAGCCAAGCCTCCGGACACTATTCTTAATCACAACGTGGGATGAAACTTCTGCTGAAAGCCCCCTTTTTAAAGATTAAACTTAATTTTATATTTTGAACAGTAAAAAAGATATTAGTTTAGATTTGATGGCAAAGGAAAGAGGGGCTTGCACCCAAAACTGCAACCTCCAGAAAGTATACTTAACGCGCTTCAGATCGCGCTAGGACTGATTCAGAGTTGAAACCTGGTGCTGCCACGTTGATTTTGAAGGCTTTAGCGCGTGGGGTTGGAGGGAGGGATCATTTATAGGGTGGGAGTGGGACGCAAAAGGTTTGGGAAAAGAAGAAACGAGTAGTGAAATGTGTGGAGCAACGAAGGTGGTCGTCGCATATACCTTGGAAGATGCGAGTTTTACAAACCCTTTGAGAGAAGGAAGCGCCCATTGAATGCCGAAGCTGCCTCTCCTTTTTAAACTCTCACATGCTTTATGATTTTCTCATCCCCTTCTACCCAATTCTCAGCCATGAGTGTCAGTTTTTCCCTCTAGTTGAGCACGCCGGCGACTTCTCCCCTGCCTCCCCCACCACCGAAATTTCGAGACGGACAGAACTTGGGTACAATTTCGGTGGCTGGGGGATGGTGGGACTATGGGAGGTGGCTGAAGGAGATCAGATCAGTCATTTGGAGAAAATGGGATCATCATAATCTCTTTTTCTTCCACAGGGCAACTTCAACTCTTTGGCATTATAATCTTGTTCTGTTCCTGTTTCAGCTTATCTAGTAGGGTATTGATGCTTGACCGAGTTAGAAACTAGAATCTGTTTGTCGGTGATTTTGATGTGGTTTCGTTTTGTGGCTTTATCTGCGTCATGCAGTCTTCTGGATGAGCATTACTGGGTCATGTTGAAGAGACCAGAACTATGTAATAGCATCTTTTTTTTTGTATTGGCATCTACATGCATGTTAGAATCACAACAGTAAATTAACTCCGTATTTGAAGGAGGATTTCTGTAAATCGATATTTGCTTTAAGTTTTAAACTTCGCAAATTATAACATTCACTTCTGCGTCGTCGGTTTAACTTGCACAGTATTGAGCGGATGTAGTTCGATTTGCCTACCCGAAAGGGGTCTCTTTCAATAAGTTCATTTTTCAAGAAATTAAAAGATATCGGATCGCTATGTTTCTGCTGTATTTATAGAGTGGGTTAGTCACTGAGATATTGAAAATATGGATTATCGATTGCTTCTGCAGATTCAGAATGTAACAATTGAAACCATGTGTACGTTTTGAGGGGAAGACTCAATCCAGTTCCCCGGGCCCCCGGGGGGGGGGGGGGGGAAGCGATTAAAATAAGTAAAGCCAGGACACGTGGTGTCTTTGTCATGAGAAAAATTGAAACGGCACTATCGTACACAGGTTAAAATGGTAGTTCAAAAGTTTTCAACTACCACCGATAAGCCCCTCTCTTTTGGCTCCGAAGGGAGGAATGGTTAGGCAGGATGATAGCAGGAAGCCACAACAATTAAGGCCCACAGACTTTGTGTTTTTTTACGGGATATTATAATAATTATATGAATAAAATTACAGCAGGGAGAGAGGGAGGTAGATAACCTAACTTGAACATAAACTCTTGCTAGTATCAATGATCATAATATTAGCATCCATGACATGATAATTGCTTTAAATATATATATATATATATATATATGGGGGGGGGAGAGAGAGAGAGAGAGAGAGAGCTTTAAACCATTAAACTCGTCATCTTCTTGTTAGGTAGGGCAAAAGCATGAATTTAAAATTTAAAGTAGAGCAAGGGCAGACATGGTGGGGCATGGGATATGCCCCAACATTTTCTTTTGTGAGACATCTTTTTTTTTTTTTGGGTTCTCATAATGAAGGAGTGACAGTCCAAAAGGTTACATGTGTCCACCAAAACTATCATCTTGTGCCACCTTAATACAACAAGATGCTTGGGGATCAAATATTACATGTCTACTCCTTTGTATTACCAACAACGGGGAAGGGGGCTTCCGGTCAAAAACAACGGGGAAGGGGGGGGGGGGGAAAAAGCTCTGCTATGCTTGTTTGCACGGTGAATTGTGAGGAGAGCTATATATTTTTAAGAAATCAGTTTTGTGAAGTATAATTTTTTAAAAAAATAATAAAAGTAAAAATATCAAGTTACAATACCTAAAAATAAGGAATAAAAGTTAAACAATGTGCCTGTTTGGGATTATGGTGGAAATTCTCTAAAAACACATTTCATGTAAGATGAGACAAAACTTTGCTCACATACTTACTTCGTATTTTATAAATCACAGTTAAAAAGTTACTTATAAGCTACTTGTAAGCTGTTCCAAATGGATCCAATACAAGATCCTTCAATTCTATTATGTATGCTAATTTAACATAGGAAAATGAGAGGAAAAAAAGAGCAAAACATGTCTTGATGTAATTTGTTGGCTGAAAACTTGTCGGCACTATGTCTTGAAATGAACTGCTTTTTGACACATTAAATTTGTAATCTTTACGGTTCTGTATTGAATGAAAAAGGAGAATTTATGGTCTAATTTAAGTTTGATATGGAACATTTGAGACCTAAATAAGAGTTAATGATTGGAGGATTTTGTTTAAAGAATTCTCTGTGCTAATTGTCATCGGTAGCATATCCAAGTTCTACACATAGCTTCCTTCTAAATTTATATCTTTGCATTGTGATAATCCATCCTTCTTCATTTAGTTTCATAGGTTCAGGGCGGATTTTCATTGAGGCAGAAGAACGGATTCTTTATGAATCATGTACCTGTGAAAAAGTAAGAGACGATGAAGTTTGTTTCAACTTAAGCTGTTAAGCATATCAGTCTTGCAAAACCTTCTTTCTTTACATATTTGGGCCCTTTTATCGACAGATTTCAGGTTTTTATGTCTTGATATGATTCGTCCGAATCTTGGTACTCCGACAATTCCATTGTGGTAATAGTCCTTCTCAGCTTTCTTCCCTTGTTATACTTTGTTGAGTTTACATGAACAAAGATGAAAGGCGAACTCTGTACAAGACCGAATGAATCAAATGGGGGCTTTTGTTGGACATTTCTACTCTTCACTTCTAAATCTTTTGATTCACCTGTTTTCATCAATGCTGTGATTTCTTTTCATTAGATGATAGATCATAGACCATAGATGATGTGACTTAGGCTCCTCTGTTTTGAGTTGAGCCTCCTGGATTCATTTGCTCTGAAAACGGGTTGGATTTTGGGGGGGGGGGGAGTATGCCCGACTTTTTGATTGAAAAAAAACCTCGTAAGGTCTAAAGGCTAAAACTCTAATCCGTTCATTCCCTTTTTATGTATGATTAATAACTATTAAATATTAATAATATGTGTTTTTTCTTAATTACCTGTTGCAAATAATGGAGATAATGACGAGGGATCAAATATAAATGCGTGCCTTTCTCTTATCAGATTCATTTTCGCTATGCTTTGACGTATGAATATCTGATGAATTTTCATAATCTTTTTATGAATATGCAATGAGCAAAGTGGGTCATCCCAACCAGTGAAAAAAAAACCGGACCAAACCGGCCGGTTCAACCGGTGAACCGGCCAGTGGTCCGATTCGGTTAAAGTAATGAACCGGTCATAAAATGAACCGGCATCAACCCGGTCAAACCGGGATAAACCGGTGCAAACCGGCAAAAACCGGTATAAACCGGTAATGAACCGGTTTGAATGATATTTTGCTATTTATCTTATTTTTTCTTATTCAACTCCTAATATTTCAATCACTATATATTTAAATGAATTTTAATAATAATTTTGGTATTAATAATTATTAATTTTAGTTATTAAGAAATCATAAAGATCAAAATCCTTAATGTTATTGTATTTTGTTTTAATTACAATCAAATTATTGTTGTATTTCCTTACATTTTGTTATTAGTGATTATTAATATTGCTATACTTTGTTATTTTTAATTAAATTTTATCATTTTAATGTGACCGGTTTGATCCCGGTTTGATTCCGATCTGACCCATTGACCCTTGAACCACTACCTCAACTGGTTTAGTGTCCGGCCTGATTTTTTATTCCTTGATCCCAACCTATCCGAGGACCAAGAGGATGAAGTTCAGAAAAATCAAATCCTAGCCCAAAGGGAAAAAAAATTCAAATTCATCCCATCATAGTATGGGCCGTGCTGATTTCAACATCCATGTGGCCTTAACAAAACGTAATTAGTAGGAGTACCAGGTACGAAATACTTTAATATAAACAAATATTATATAGTTAAGGGTTACAGTGCGCCCAGCACCCCGAACTATTTATCCAAGTGCGTCCAGTGGCCTAAAGTAATTTTGGATGCATCCAGTGTCCTAGACTAATTAAAATGGTGCGTCCATATTCTAGGCTAACAGAAATGTTATGTTTAACTGTTACTTTCTTGATTCAGTTTAAAATTGACCCCAGATATTCTAAATGGTAGACATATGGACATTTGATGTGTATTATTCTTACTCAAAATTTAATTTATTTCCTTCATCTTCTTCTAAATAAATTGACTTTTGAGTAAGAAATAATACACATCGGGTGTTCATATGTCTACCATGTAGAATATCTAGGATCAACTTTAAGCTAAGTCAGGAAAGTAACGGTTAAACATAACATTTCTGTTAGCCTAGGATATGGACGCATCATTTTAATTAGTTTAGGATACTGGATGCACCCAAAATTACTTTAGGCCACTGGACGCACCTAGATAAATAGTTCGGAGTGCTGGACGCACTTTAACCCTATAATTAAATGTGATCATCCGAAATATTTTTTCTGTCCTTAATGTATGATTTAGTTAAAAAAATTAACTTTAATATTATGTGTAGGATTTATTCAACATGTTTATTGTCATACCAAAATTCAGAAGCCAAAGATGGGACCACAATTTCGGAAATTTTTTTTAATGATAATAGGAGTATCATCAAAAACAAAAAAAGGTAAACGTTACAAGCGTTTAGTAGAGGAAGAGGAACGTGATGTTCATGACCGGGCATATTTGAAATTTGGAATTGGACGTGGGGCAGATCCATCCAGCTCAGCAAAATCTTAAACAAACCGCACCGAAATTCCTGCACTGCCCCTATGTTCCGAAGTCTCTCGATTCCCGTCCTCCTCCATCCTTGCCCAACCCGCGAAATTTCGTCCATTTCAAATTACTTTCCCCTTTCTTTATGGGGGAAATGACACCGAAGGCCACCATTACATCATAATTACAATTAAGACCACAGATTGTTGAAACTGGAATGTGAAATAAAGCACATAAGACAAAATGTATTAAAATATGCTTCACAAAACATTAAAAATTATTTATAAATATTTTTTATATAAATTGAGATAAAATATAACTGAAGATTCATTTAAAAATTATTCTAAACAGTCTTATAGTTATCAGCACAGCTGAGTTAAAAATATAAGATATTTGCTTACAAATTTTAAAAAATGAATTATAAATTAAGTGTAAAGTGTGAAAATATTGTAAGTCGCAAATTGTTACAAATCTTGGATGTTCTATTGTATTTAAAAAAAGTTAGTCACAATTAACTATAAGTTGGTCATACATGTTGTTATTGCTTGAGCGCATTTTCGTTCAGTCACTTTCTTATTAAAAATCTTTAGTACGTTTTTAATTTCATAAATTAGTGGTCTCTACGTATAATTAATTTTCTAGAGGGGTTCTAAACGTAATTTTCCCTTTGTTAAAATTGCTGTCCACCTTTTTACCAAATTATAATCATTATCTTCTTAAGCTTACAATTTTTATTTCGTTTAAGCTTACTTCTTTTTGGCCTGAGGTTAAGCTTACTATTAACTATTTATGTTATGTAGTGTAAATTTTATCAAATACAAAAAAATAATTATATTTGTTACCAAGTAAAAATTTGATATTTTTTACGGATTATATTGATACTATTAGTATTGATATTAATATATTTGATGGGATTTTTAACCCAAAAAGAAAAAAGGAAAGATACCCGACTAGATTGATAGAAATCATGCAAGAAGCCAGAGCGTCCATATGGGCGTAATAAAAAAGAGCACAGAGTACAAATACACAAAGCACGAGGGCTAAGGCATAAATGGGGAGGAGAGGAAAAAAGACAAGGGATCACCATCGCAGGGTAATTTCGTCATCCGAGGGGGAAAAAGAACAATGCGTTTCTCTTCTTTCGCCTTCTCCAAAGAAACCGACCTATTCCCCAAGTCGTGTCTCCAGCCCAAATCTCTCTAATCTTCCAACCTCTTCCGCAAACCCTACCCTTTTTTTTGGGACCCCGTTCTCACTCGCAGACTCCGAAGAAAAATTCTATTTCTTTTCTTTCAATTCGTGCCTTTCCCTTTCAATCTGAGGCGTATGCGATTTATTTCCGGGATCTGGGTTTTAATTCCTATTCCTCTTCAATCGTGGTTCCTGTGATTCAATCAACCCGTGCGGGGCTATGGCGAACGGTAAGGATTCCGACGAGTTCCTGGTGTTATCGAGGGTCCGGACGGGGCTGAAGAGGGAGTTCGCATTCGCTATGAAGGCTCAATCCGAGATCTGTGGATCTCTTGGACGGACCCGTGCCAGCAAAAACAAGAATGGGGTTCAAGATAGTCCCAGCAACAAGAGGTCCAAGAAATCTGGTTCGTCTAGGGCTAAGAGAGATGAACAGAATGGTGCGAAGCCGGTGCCGGAGGATGTTGTTGAACCCATTGTGTTGGAAGATGTCAAGGGAAAGGAGGTAAAGGCTGTAGAGGATATGGAGGATGTCATGAGCGAGGAGGAGGCAAAAAGCGATGTGGTGGATCTATCGGGTGACGACGAACCCAAGAACCTGGTGGGTGAGCCGACGGGCAAGAGGGAACCCATGGGTGAGGCTTCAGTGCCCATCTGTGATGAAGAGCCCAAGGGCGATGATGTAGAAACCGTAAGCGACGATGAGCCGAAAAGTACTCCAGTGTCAGAACCACTGAAGGAAGTAACAATGGATGATATAGTGCAACCCATTTGTCAACCCGAGCCCAAGGAACATCAAACGAATGAAGACGATTTACAGAAGTCTTTAACGACTGAGAACTTAAGCGGGGGAGAGTCATGTTCTCCAGAAGAAAAGGAGGTCATTGTGACTGCTCCTGTTACGCTTAATGATGACAATAGGGTGAAGGCAATGATAGGGGGGCCAACGAGGCGGTTTACGCGGTCGGCTCTGAGACAACAGCAAGATGATTCGAAGCTCTACAATGATGGGAAAGAAGCTTGTGATAGAGCCATTAGATTTGGTGATGTTAAGATGGAAAGTGAGGATGCTTCATTAATCACTACGCCAACTCAAACAAAAATGTCGAAGAATAGTGCCTCGAAGAAGTTCCCGACGAAGCTAAAGGACCTACTAGCTACGGGGATCCTTGAAGGACTACCAGTAAAATATGTTCGGGGAGTGAAGGTATGATCTCGTCTCACTATTGTAGTTCTGATTATTGTTATTCGGGAATTGTAATTTCAGGTATATGTGTAATGCGTTTGAGAAATTTTTAGGCACGAAGGCCTGGAGATACAGGGCTCCGAGGAGAGATTAGAGGCTCAGGGATTTTGTGCTATTGCGAAGTTTGTAACGGGGTTGAGGTATTAATCGGAGGATATGCTTGATAACAAAATTCCTTTAATATTCGTTGGATAACTTGGTGATTTTTTGTTTTTGCTGAAAGTAGGTTGTAACACCCACGGTGTTTGAGCTGCATGCTGGTAGTGCAAACAAACGCCCCCCTGAGTACATATACCTTGAGAATGGGAATACGCTCCGTGATGTCATGAATACATGTTCGAGCGTTGCAAGGGATGTTTTGGAGGAATCAGTGCAGAAAATCCTTGGGGGCTTCAGCTTTAAGAAATCTGCAACCTGTTTGAAGTGCAGAGGTTTGAAGTCCTTACGATGATTTCTCATTGTCCATATGCTTGCATGTTCCCAGTAAATTTAAATGGTGATTGTGTTGCATTGTAGCGGCCATATCTCAAGATGGCAAGGGATGCTCAAGACTCCTTTGCGATAGATGCGTGGTCCTAAAGGAGCCTCAACCTAGCCCTATTCAAGTAACTGAGGCTAGCAATTCCTGTTCTTCACCTGCGGTTACTCTCAGGTGTTTTTTCGTTTGTTTTGTTAAATAGAATTAGCACGTATGCATCTCATAAGGACCAGAGAAGCGTTTACCTCATTTATTAGTTAATTTGTTTACTTATTTGTTGGATTTTCAGTCTGGAGAGTTCATACTGTGAAGACCTTAGCTTTTTCTATGTTTTATGAGATTAATTCTTACCTTTTTCTCTCCTATTTTTCGCATGTGAAAATATGAAGCGTACAAACGTACTAGGGGTTTTGATCAGATGTTTTTTTGGTTACATCTTTTAGTTCTTCCAGTGGACTTTTTTGTGTGGACCAATCTACGAATACTAAAGCTTATTGCAAACTGGTACAGTTTCTTTTTTATGACATCCAGATATTCCAACTATCCCAGGTCTCCAGAACCGGTTGCTGTTCCTTCGACGTTAAACAGTGGGATGAAGCACACAGCTTCTCGAGGCAAGAGTCAGGGAAGAATAACTAGGAAGTAAGTTTTGGCTAACATATCTAAGACACTTGGTGCGGTTATGGTTAAGTCTTAATGGAATTTTTTTTTAAAATCTTTTTCTTTTTTGTTTTGTGCTTGAATAGGGATTTGCGGTTGCACAAATTGGTTTTTGAGGAAGATGTGTTGCCAGATGGGACTGAAGTTGCCTACTATGCTCGTGGACAGGTTATTTTTATTGACATCGTCTATGCTTTGCCTTTGACTAGGTTTATCATTGGCAACTTTTCTGACTGGTCTGACCTAATTTTTTTTTTGGGTCCAGAAACTGTTGGTGGGCTACAAAAAGGGGTTTGGAATTGTTTGTAGTTGCTGTGACTCTGAGGTTGTTTATATTTTGATATACATTATCAACTGTGCTGTTGGCCTTTGGTTTGAGCTATATCTTAACTCTGCTCGTTTTGATGAGCAGGTAAGCCCCTCACAATTTGAAGCTCATGCTGGCTGGGCATCGCGACGCAAGCCGTGAGTTTTTTTTTTAGTCTGTTATTTGATGTGATGTGTTTTTTAAAATTAATTTCGTTTTCATTTAACATGTTATCTGTGTTGCAGTTATCTGCACATATACACATCCAATGGAGTCTCTCTCCACGAATTGTCCCTTTCTCTATCAAAAGGCCGGAGGTTTTCCACCAATGAAAATGATGACCTCTGCAGCATCTGCTCAGATGGAGGGAGTCTTCTGTGTTGTGACGGATGCCCAAGGGCTTTTCACATAGGTAAAGTCAATTTTTGGACTGAATGTTGTGTACATTTGACAATATTTAGCTTTGATCCTTTTTCTTCCTGTTCCTGTTAAGCCGGAGTTGGACTTGTTTTTTTTTTTTTTTTGGGTCATGCTCAATGGTTTATGTTTAATGCTTTACTTTGGATGAGTACCATATCAACGTTTTTAATTTTGTTGGTCTAAATTACAGACTGTGTTCCTCTGCCATACATTCCGACTGGCACTTGGTATTGTAAATATTGCCAGAACCTGTTCCAGAAGGACAGATATGTGGAGCATAACATGAATGCATTGGCAGCAGGAAGGATTGCGGGGGTTGATCCTTTAGAACAGATAAACCAAAGATGCATTCGCATTGTCAAAACTGTAGAGGTTGACCATGGTGGATGTGCATTATGCAGGTGATCCCCAGCATTCTTGGAGTGCTTTCATTTTCAAACTAAATTTTTGTAATCTTCACTTCCCTTGGAACCACCATTATTGTGATGAGCAATAAAAATCTCTGGACGCAAGACTCCAGTTCACCAGAAATGTTTTCTTCCCTAGGAGAGCCTCAATATGACACCACTGTTTCTGTGCCTTAAATATTTATATTTTACTGAAGTGTAACTTTCTTCATCATCACGTTTGACCCATGTCGTCAGTTGGCCAGCTGGTTCACACTATGATAAACTTCTGATATTCTTCTGATGTCATGTTCACAGAAGCCATGATTTCAGCAAAAACTTTGGTCCTCGAACAGTGATTATATGTGATCAGGTATTGCTTTTGTGCGTAATTGCTCACCATGTTTTGATATATGGTTGTTCAAATTTTTATGCCGCTATTCTATCCAAATACCTTTTTATATGTTGCAGTGTGAAAGGGAATATCATGTAGGCTGTTTGAAGGAGCATAACATGCAGAACTTAGAGGTGCCAGAAATTTTTGTTTTAAAACTTTCATTGTTAGCCACAGTTGAAGCCTTTACTTCACCTAAAAAATAAAATAAAATAACATTTATGTGGTTTTAATGGAGGTTATTTTTACCAGGAATTGCCTGAAGGAAATTGGTTCTGCTGCACTGATTGCAGTCGGATTCATTCTGCTCTGCTTAATCTGGTCTCTTGTGGGGCAGAGAATCTTCCGGATTCTCTATTAAGTATGATACAAAAGAAGCATGAAGAAAAGGGCCTGGAAAATGGGGATGGTCTAGATATAAAATGGAGAATCTTAAACTGGAAACTGGCTGCTTCTGATGAAACTAGGCAACTGCTTTCGAAGGCTGTTGCAATTTTCCATGTAAGTATTTGTGTTGTTTTACTCGATGTACACTTCATTTTTGTTTTGGCTTTCCTATGAAATCTATTTTGTTTGAGAGTTAGTTGTCCTTTGGAGGCTGTAACCATACGGGGGTGGCGGAGGGGCTGAAAAATGGGGACAAAGTTAGGGGATGGGGGAGGAAGAAAGTGGGTGAATCAGAAAACGCTGTGAGGCGGAAGTAGGGCTAGGTCCAAAATGGCCTGATGAATTAAGTCCCAGACTACACTGACTATTTAATATAGGGAACACGATGATAACTTTAAAATAATTCATTATTTAAAAAATTGTATTAAAGTACAAAATCCTATTTCTACTTTAATTATAATCTTGTTTTTTATATTTATAAACAAATCTTATTCTTAATTTTTCATCTTTTAGTAGTTACTGCTTCCTTTTCTTTACATCTTTCATCACTTGTGTTAACGATGCTTCAGTCCTGATATGCCGATTGTATGTTAACACTAACTATATTTTGTTGTTTTGTAGGAGCGGTTTGATCCAATAGTTGATTCGACTTCAGGCCGTGATTTCATTCCAACAATGCTCTATGGGTGAGCAGGATTTTCTTCACATCGAATTTTCTTAAAATTACAAGATTTGTGAATTTTTTTATCTCTGTTGGATCTTTACAGGAGGAACATCAGGGGTCAGGATTTTGGTGGGATGTATTGTGCAGTGCTAACAGTGAAGTAAGCATGCGGGTGGAATATTCTCTTGCTGACTGAGTACTTGTTCATTTGAAGGGATATCTGATTCTGCTGTTCATGTTGTGTCTTTGCAGTAAAGTGGTTGTTTCTGCTGGCATATTTCGTATATTTGGGGCAGAGGTGGCAGAGCTTCCCTTAGTGGCAACAATTGCAGATTGCCAAGGACAGGTGGTTTCGCTCGAGCCATAAATCTTGCGAGTTCTGAGTTTGTGGAAATATTAGAAGTTAGAGAACATTCTATGGATGACCATACATATTCTAGTCTGACCGGATGTTGTTGTTATTTTTGTAGGGTTACTTCCAGTCTTTGTTTTCGTGCATTGAAAGGCTGCTGGGATCTTTGAATGTGAAACAGTTCGTCCTACCAGCTGCTGAAGAAGCGGAATCTATATGGACGAGTAAATTCGGTTTTACGAAGCTAGAACAAGATGAGGTATGTGTATTCCCATGCTTTCTGGAGATTCGGTAGTGATATTAGGCTAACAACTGTATAATGCTATTAGGCTAACAACTGTATAATGTTGCAGGTAAACATTTACAAGAGATATTATCACATGATGATATTTCAAGGGACCTCAGTGCTGAGGAAGTCAGTTCCGGCACCACCCGAATTGTGTGCCAATGCGGTGTAAATGAGGAAAATTTTGTGGGGGGCTTTCGAGCACTGTCCTTTTCATCTTTTTGTTTTTTACCCGGGTGCTTAACGCATTTCATTTTACTGCATGTACAGGGGGGGATTTATCTTTTTTCGGTGTACAGATGAAACAGGCAAATACACCTCTAGCTGTAATGATATTTTTTGTAGCACAGAAATGGAGGAGGATAGAATTGGGAGATAGAGGAAGCTAGGACAACGCAACTTCAAATTAAAATGGAAAAAAGTCGTTTAAAGTTTTCTATGGCTGTTTTCTTTTTTATTTGAATAGAATGATGTGTATTTAAGGTATCTGAGCAGCACCTGTCCCTACAATTCTTTCCGCCTGACGTTGTGTGAGCCGCATTTCGTAAGAAAATGTGGCGTTGAACCTTACAAAGATACAGCGAGATGCCTTTCACTGCCGTTGAATATATTTATATGCATTCATGTTAGAATCCTGAATTATTTCATTTAACACAATTAAAATTAAAATGTGCTGTTACAAATCACATTCACCTTTGTTCCTGCACAATGCGGGAAAGGGTTCTCTCGTGAGTCCTAAGTTGTAACAGGAGAGAGGAGGATGGGAAGGGAAGACCGTAGGGAAGAGACTCCTCTCCGTGGTTCGTATAAATTTGAATCTTTTTGCTACTGACTTTGGTTTTTAATATAAAATTTTATTTGATTTTTATTTTGTTCTTAAATATAAAATTTTAATTTATTTTGTTTAATATTTATGTAATTTTTTTTAAAGTAGTCGTTTTATAATAATAGTAGTTCTAGTTAATATATTTAATTAGTAAAAATGTTTCAAAAAAGACAATATTTATTTATTACAAATAACTAATTTAATTAATTTTAAATTTTTTTAAGTTAGTCAATTAATTTTTATAATTAAAGCCAAAAGTAGTTTTTGCTAAAAGAAGGAGATTCTTAAATTTTTGAACTTTTTTTCCTTCTTTCCCCATTTTACGCCGTCTGAACCACTTTCCTCTTTTCTTATGTGTTTTAAACATGTTTCAGAGGGTGTTTGGTTTTTTGAGAAAATATTTTTACGTAAATCAAGATAATTTTTTATATATATATTTGTATATTTACTTTGTATATCATAGAATTACTATTAAAATTATAGTTGTTCATTTAATTTAATTGTTTCCAAAATAATTATTATTATTTAATTTAATAAGACACTACCTTCAGTCTTAAATATAAGAGCTAGTTGACTAATTTGAGTAGATTAATAAAACAAGTTACTACCTCCGGTCTTAATTATAAGACCTAGTTGACTTATTTGAGGAGATTAAGGAAGTAAATTAAGTAAGTTATTTGTAATAAATAAGTGTTGTCATTCCTAAAATATCTTTGCTAATTAAGTGTATTGACTAGAACTATCATTATTAGAAGGATTATCTTGGAAAAAAATGCATAAATATGAGAGACAAAATGGATTGGGGTCTTATAATTAGGACCAAACAAAAAGTCAAACGGGGTCTTATAATAAGGACCGGAGGTAGTAGTTAGTTATTTGTAATAAATAGGTGTTGTTTTTCCTAAAATATTCTTACCAATCAAATTTATTCGTTAGCACTACCATTATTAGAAAGACTATCTTAAAAATAAATAAATTAATATTGGAGATAAAATTGATTGATATCTTATATTTAGAATTAAAATAAAAATCAAATAAAATTTTATATTAATAACAGAAGTATTTTTTTCCTTGCGAATTGACCACCTGACCCCTCTAACACTATCTTCTCGGTCTTCCCCTTTTTCTTCTTAACCGGTCCACATGCTTCCCATTTCCGACTACGGTTCTCTACTCAAGTAGTGCCGAAAGCCCCAACTCTTGACCCCTCCTTTCCTCTCGCCGCGTTCTCCGTTTCTCTCCTTCTGGTAGTTAGTCACAGTCCATTTTCTTTCGCATCAATATCAGTTTTTCCAAGAATCTCATCTCGGAGAATTTTCCCTCTCAAAGTTTTCTATCTGCGCAGGGTTAAAGTACGAATTGACAAACCCTAGAGTGAGAAATGGGTCAGATCCAATACTCTGAGAAGTATTTCGATGATACTTATGAGTATAGGTAACCACATTTAAATAATTTCTTCGTCCATTTTCATTTACTTATCATGATCAGCTGTAAATTTCACCGTCGTGACTCGTCACAATGGATTGTTCAGGCATGTGGTTCTACCTCCCGAAGTCGCTAAACTTCTTCCCAAGAATCGTCTTCTTTCTGAAGTATGTGATTAGTGTTCTCTCATTGATATGCTTGTTTTATGATTTGCCTTGATATAGTTATTGCATATTCCGTATCGCTCAGTTCACAGCCAGCATTGCGTAGTCTAGATTGATAAGTTCTCGCAACTCAACTTTGATTGACAATTTTAAAGAATCTAAAGACAACAAAATCTTCTTGTGTTGAGGTCAGATAAATGCTCAAGTCTTAATACGTGAGCCATTATTCACGCTGAAGATTGATTAAGATCTTGCGTCAGCTTTCAAAACTGATGATTGGCAGGCTTTTCGTCGATCTAGAGATCCTGAGTGAATATACTTAGTGTATTCCGTAAGATGTAGAGAGTAAAGAGATGATGAGGAAAATGGTTTGATGTGGATCCTATGTATTATGCATTCTTGTGCAACTTTCTTTGGTTCCCCACTTTCTTTTCCTTCTTTGAATCTGTAAATATACAAATGCAAAGGACTTAGTTTAGCTTTTTATCCTGTAAAGATTTAGGGTTATTGGGATGGATTGATGAGGACAGTGACAGACCTAGGCTATTTATTTTTATGATAAAGGAAATAATGCGTTTTGATGATTTATATAATTTAATAAATTGATGTCTCTTGGGCTATTCATATAATCTTCTCTAATGTAACTTTGTATTAGTTAACATGTACTGCAGATATCAGGCGATATATCCTGTGATTCTGTTTTATTTATTTATTTATTTATTTTTAACCTTGACTATTCAAGCATACGTCAGAACGTGTTATTGGGTTCTGTTGTATGCTGGATCATATTTTCTCATTTCTGCTACTATTCTTTTTAACTGGTTTCCATCAACTAGCTTGCACATTTTGTGAAACTTCAAACGTTATATTTGTTTTCTGGAACAGAATGAGTGGCGGGCAATTGGAGTTCAGCAGAGCCGCGGTTGGGTTCATTATGCGATTCATCGTCCTGAGCCTCACATAATGCTTTTCAGGAGGCCGCTGAACTATCAACAGCAGCTGGAAAACCAGGCTCAGCAAAACATGCTTGCCAAGTGATTAGCCTTCAGGCAATATCTGAAAGCAGATCTCAAAATTATCTGTATTTTGGAGTCTGCTCGAACACATGTTGTAAAACCTAGCACAACGGTGGACCTCTTTGTAATAGCTGAGATGGGTTTCCATTATCATTCGAGCTGTGTTCTAAAGACACGAGTTTTCTGAGACATGTTATGTGTATACACTTGGTGTACTAATCTAGTGTGTTCAATAGTTTCATACTTCATAGTTACTTGTTATAAACATTTTGCTGTTCATTAGGCAACGTGATCCCTTCTTTTTTTTTTTTAAAGATGGCAAGATCATAACTTTAAAATTACAGAGAAAGAGAGCAAACTAGAACAACTACATCAGATCCGCCTGCAGCCAAGAATAGCACCCAGGAGGAGGATTTTGCAAAATATACGGGTATAAGACTTAAGGTAACGTGATTCTGATTTTGTTTTCTCATATTTAGTTTTCCTTTTAGCCACCGTTTGTCGAGTTTATACTGGAGCTGAGCCACCGCGATCTTTTTAAGGAATTGAATCCCCTCCGGGAAGAATAAAATTATGAGCGAACAGATGTTCTAGTTAAAGCTCGTTACGTTTTAAATAAGGAATGAAGAATACTCTGCCTCCCACCTTAGGGGCTAAGCCTCCTATGAAGGCGAATGCAGTATGCTTCTAGCAATTTTGTTCATTTCATTTATTGAATTTACTAGTTCCAGTTTCAATGATAAGAGACAATCATAAGCCATTAAAGGCCAGAGTGATCTGATAGGTCTATGCGAATGCGCTCATTAAACACGATTGGCTCAACCTCAGCTTTCACTTAAACGCAATATAAGTCCATGGTCCCTTCTGTTGATGATTGTGGCATATGATTCCTCAACAAGGATCAGTACTTGAACTACATACAACTGCAAAATTTGAAGTCTGGAACCAAAACTAACAGGCCATTAGTCAAATACTCGACATTTGCGCGTCGAAATTGATCGCCCCGTTGCTCCGAAAGGGAAAAAGGCCGAGAATAAGAACAGAAAATATTGAAAATAAGGGAACTAACAACTTAGAGCTTCATTTGCATCAAGGAGAAAGAAATTACTTGGCCTAACATGTCCACAGTTTACAAGTGTAGTGAAACATTGGATTCGTACATCTAATACCTAAACAACCCCTAACAAGAGAAAATACATAACAGAGAAAATCCTAAGAACTTGTGAATTTGGTAACAGCCTTGGTACCCTCAGAAACAGCATGCTTCGCCAGCTCTCCGGGAAGAACCAGTCTCACTGCGGTCTGGATCTCCCTGGAAGTGATGGTCGGCTTCTTGTTGTAGCGCGCTAGGCGCGAAGACTCTTGAGCTAACTTCTCAAATATGTCGTTGATGAAGCTGTTCATTATTCCCATGGCCTTGCTGGAAATTCCTATGTCCGGGTGAACCTGCTTCAACACCTTGAAGATGTAAATCTTGTAAGTCTCCACGCTCTTCTTCGACCTCTTCTTTTTCTTATCAGCACCACCTTCTTTAGCTATCTTCTTCTCCGCCCTGGGTTTCTTCTCCGCAGCCGCCGGAGACTTGTCAGCGGTCTTCTTCTCCTCCGCAGGCTTCTTCTCTGCCGGCTTTTTCTCTGCCTTTGCCATTGTCAGAAAGTTGATTTTCAACAACAACGATGATCAATCCGAGAAACGGAACGCTGTTTGGTGAAAGGAGTGGAATGTTCACGCGTATATATGGGAGATGGCCAAGAGATTTGATTCGTTGGTGGGATAAGTTCGGATCGGTGACGTGGAGGGTTAGATCTTTGATTTCCATAGCGGACGGATTGGAATCATTCGTCATTTTTTGTGAATCTTTTGTTCTGCTTGGCGGGAAGGATGAAGGCGGGATCCGGAAATGTTTGCAAAAAACGCAGAAGTTGAAATAAATTTGAATGATTATTGAGCCCGTCTTTAAATGAAGTCAATGATTTAATAGTTATGATTTATTAATTTTATGGTTTTCTCTATAATTTATAGTATACTCCCTCTGTTTTAAAATTAACTTTGTTTTAAAGTCTTTCAAATTAATAAAAAGTAAAATTTAATATTATTTTATCAAACTTCTCTGAAGTCAATATTCTCTTGAATACAACACTAATGCATATTGATATGTTAATCAAAGATAAATAACCTTTTTAGAGCCGGTTTTGCTAGGAGCCATCTAAATGTTCAGCATTTTATTCTTTTAAATATAACTCAATTTTTATTTTACAGACAATTATATATTTTGGTTCATGGCAAGTCACAGATCTATATTATTAAAAATTAAGCTGCCATATTCTGGCCAAAAAAAAAGGTTGTCCTAGCGTTTTAATGCAAAATGGCCTCAAACATTTTTGGTCTTTTAATGCAACATTTCAGGTTCATAACAAAAAACGAACGGAAATGTTGCTGCCCAGGATCGAACTGGGGACCTTCAGTGTGTAAGACTGACGTGATAACCACTACACCACAGCAACCGGATGCCCTGCTTTGTCTTCTTTAGTTCCACAAGGATTGTTCCTTTTTAATCCAGAGATCAACCAAGGAAATGAGCATCTGCACAGGAGTTTTTAGCGGCCCTCAACCCTCGGTCACTGCTACTTGTCCAGTTGTCCCCAGCCCCCGCGCCTGGATCGCTGTTTGAAAATATAATTTTATTCACTGATTTTCTTCAATTACTAATTTCACGTCAACCAAGACACGTTAAGGCAGAAATCAACTCGATTCAAACCCCATTAGCTGCTCAAGATCTCGAATAACCCTGGGCAATAAGTTATGTTGATTTGCTTTTTCTTTTCTTTTTTCTCCCCTTTCCCTTGGTTTTTCATTTTCACTTTCATTGGTTCTTCAGCCAGTCAGCATCTAAATCATCATCGTTGGTCTTAGCGAAACCTCAGAGCCAACACATACTTGGGCCTGGCGTGGGATTGGAATTGGGCCCAACTCACTAACTCGATACAAACTCCTTTCTGTTCTTATTCTGACCTTTTCATTAAATTGAGCTTGCTTATCTAGCCCATTTTTCATTTTCATATATTTATCTTGTACACTTAAAATAAATTGATTCAGAAATTTGAAATATCCGCATTAACGTGCCTCTCGTTGTTATTGATGTGCATGTGAGAAATTAGGGGTCCACGTGCGAGTAGATTTTAGGGAGGATATACCGGACCGGAGCGAATGAAAAATAAGAACCACTGTCTTTTTATTTTGTTAAAAAAAGAAAAGGTTAAAGAAGGCTAGAAGTGAAGTCCAGCACGTAAATTATTTTCATTAGCCCAACCAGCTAGGAACCGAACAACGTTAAATGAAGGGGATAAAGGCAGCGAAGGAGGAAATGGAAAATGAAAGGGATGCGTTGGAAGTAGAAAAGCCGGCGAATGCCTGCTCGTGATTGGGCTTCCGAACAAGACACTGGGCCCACTTGGAGCCAACTCATCCATGTCTCGTGCACATATACGAGCCATCTGTCTCGTCCCTTTCACCAATCACCCCCCCACATCGGACTCCCCACATTCACTATATTCTTTCTTTCTTTCCCTCTCTCCCTCCCTCCCTGAGTTGTTAGCCTTATTTATTAATTAATGCTCACACCCACCTGTCGCTCTTCCACACACGACAGCTGTCCAGTTTGGAAAACACGTCACACACCACACTTGCATGACTTGCTCTTCCTTATCCCACAAAAATGGGGGGTCCTTAGGTTGTTGGGGGTAAGTTGGGTTTGAGGATAATTAGTGTAAGATAAATATGAGAATGGATCGAAAACATACCGGGTCGGATCTCGGGTCGGGTCGATCAGATCTCCTTAGCTCACGCTTAAGCTAGACTATAAAAGTCTGAGCTTTTAAGTGCACAGCAGAGCACCACTTTTGCAAGAAAGAAAATTAAGAGAGAGAGAGATAGTAGGAAAGCTCTACTACTGGAGTGATTTGAACTGATGGGGGGAAGCCTCTATTTATAGCTTTTGTCAGGGATATTTTGGGTAGCATAAAAATATCCACTGAGCCCATCAGATAAATCTGAGATAAGATATAATATATCCTTATCTCATAATATCATGATATTTTGAATTCAAATCCAGAATCAATCTTAATTAATTCTAAATATATATACTTAATATTATTTAATCTATACAATATAAATTAATTAATTTAATATAAATTAATTAGATTTATATCGTAACCGATTGGATATGATTCAGAATGTTTGACCAAGTCAAACATATCATGATATCGCTTGGATATTTGACTGATATATTCTCTTTATACCGGGTCAAATAATCCGGCTCATCAAGGGCGGATCCAAACCCAAAAATCTAACAATTAGGATAACAAATTACAACAGCGAGACGAGGAGTAAAAGGGCGGTTACATGAGAAGAAGGGAAGCTCTCCCAAAAAGTACATGGTGGGTGGTAATGCGAAGGAGTAATGTGTAAGCAAGGAAGTGAAGTGAGTGATTGTTTTTTTGCAAAATCCTGCAGCTCACGCAATGGCTATGTGTCCACATGCTTCGCTTGCCACCCACTCTCCATAACGTGCACTTAACTAACTTCTACCTTTTTACACTCTCACTCACCACCACTTCATCCTCCTATCTCTGTACCTCCCATTTTACAATTGTACCCCCGAACCCCCCCCCCCCCCCACATCTATTTCCATTTCACCTCTCACTTTCATCTTCATATTATCCGCTGAGCAGCACGTAGTTAGCCACCCATAGAATAATGAGCTAAAAGAAAAAAAACAGAGAGAGGTGGGAAGGGGGGTCTGGCATTTATGAATGCAGTTTGCTTGTGCTTTTTATTCTTTCTTGCCATTGAATGAAACAGAGTGTGTGTGAGTGAGAGGGACTGAGGGTGAGAGAAAGAGATCTGTTTGCATTATTTCACATATTAAATCAAATGAAGAGCACACAAAGGGAACCTAATCCACCACTTTTGGCTGTGGCTGTGGCTGTGGATGCGCCATGCCCTGGCTATGTCGTGCCTTCTCTCTCTCTCTCTTTTCCCCTGCTTCCTTCCTTATTATTCTCCCTGTTTTTCTTTAAATATATTTCTCTCTTTCTTGTCGATAAAAAATGTTTACGAATGAAGAATATTGCAACTCTGTGAGGACACCGTAAAAAAGAAAAAAGACGCCCATCACTCCCTTTTCGTGAATCAAAGGCAACCCAACAACAGCTCTGGCCAACTTACTTACTCAAAGTATTCTAACTCCAACAACACACTGTGTCATCTATTAAATATAAACTGAATGAATCGTCCAAAGAATCCATAATTATCCATGCTAACTGATGATTCTGAATTTAAAACAAACGCTCTATTTCATAATTCACATTGATCATTCGCCCCCCGCATCTTCCCAGTTTTTTTATAAAAAAAAAAAAAAAAAGAAAACTTCCTTCTCTCATTTTCAATAATGACAGTCCACCAGAGCCGGAGCCGACGGCACCAGAGATTTCGGCGCGGGTGAAAACTGAAACTTGGAATCCCGCAGATCGTCCTCCGGCGCCGGCAAATTAAGATCTAATTCGAGGACGCTCCTGGGCTTCACTTCCACGGCGGCGGTGTTGGCCGATGCTCTGTGCCTCCTCATATGGCCGCCCAGTGCTTGCCCAGACGTAAACTCCGACCCACATATGGAACACTCATGAATCTTTGCCTTGTTGCTGTGGAAAGCCTTGTTGGGCGCTAATTGAAGAGAAATCTGAGAGTGCTTTTGAACTGATCTTCCCCTCCTTCTTCAGACTCAAAACTCATGACTTGGGCGGTGAGTGGTTGCGGGGGCTCAACCTTAGGTTTCTTGTGGCTTGCTCTGTGTCCACCCAAGGCTTGGAAGGAAGGGAAGGATTTGCTACAAGTTTTGCACTCGTAGACGTAGAAGCCACTGATGTTCTTGGTGGCGGGATGCTCCTTATGAGGAGCATCACCGCTCTGAGCCAAGAGAATCAAACAATTAGCCATGTCTTGCGTCATCATCTTCGGCGCCGTCAAAAGTGGTGGAGGCGGAGGAATTAAAGGAAGTATAATCATCGGCAGAAGCAGAGGAGGAGGTGGAGTGGGCAAGAGCGGCGGACAAGGGCCTGTGGCGTTTGGTGCGTTTGCCTTTGGCGACGCTAAGAGAGGTGGACGACCCCACAAGCTGCTCTGCGGCATCCATGTCCATTTCTGGGGCCAGAGGAGTACTTTGAGAAAGAGGGAATACCAGAAGAGGATGGTTTAAAGAGAGAGTGAGGGGTTCACATATATTTATATAGAGAGAGATACATGGGAGAGAGTGAATTGGGACGGAGTGGGTTAATGGGTTTGTTATAGATGAAAGGAGGCGTCGCTGTTCTCTTTCCAAACAGGTACTAACTCTGAAACAGCCTGCCACCCCAAATCTTCCTTGCGTTTCCAAACTTGTATGGATGTCACTGTGTCCTCACCAAATAAAAAAACAGAACCCGCCTACCTTCTTTCCTCACGCGCTTTCACTCCACGCTTCGTTTCTCGCCGCACTTTTTTTCCCATGTGATGTTGTCTTTACTCGTTCCATATATTTAACCAGAATTTTCTGCGTATTTGAGCCGAGTTGTACATAAGTTTAAGTAATTTATTTTTTGACCTTTTTGCCGAAAATATTATTTTTTAATTTTTGAATAGTACTAGTATAATTTATTTTAAGTTTTATATAATGCACATTAATATGGCTAGATTATGGGCATTGTGTAAAGCTTAATTATCTGCACGCTGAAATTCTATAATTTTTTAAAATGAATGTTATGTTACGTATCATATTGGCATAGGTATTTATAATATCCATAACGTTGTTATCTATCATTATGTGACACATTAGGTATTTCTACCTATTTTTATTTATAATTTAAAATGAATTAGTTGGCAAAATAGTATAGACGCTTAATTGGCTAGGAGGGGCAAGAAAGACATTTTCTTTTTTTTGGGAGAGAAGGGTGCGTGATACACAGTTTCTACTCAATTCAGTTTTAAGGTGATTTAGACAGGATGACATATTAAAATGAAAGTAGTAAATAAGGATCACTGAAAGAAAGAAATATTTAAAGATTTGGGGGGGGGGGGGGGTTGCAATTAGAGGCGATAATCGTAAGGTGGGTAGGCATAATATAATATAAGTGATTGATGATTTGTTGGGATTGAAAAATATTGCTTGAACTGAATCACTGATTAGCAATTGAAGCGTTTACGAAGGAATAAGTAATTCATCATTTTGGTGGTCGTGTCAGTGACGAAACAAGCAGCGGGTTGAGATGAGTTGAGCATGCATGATGGAAGGGAACGAAATTAGGTTAAAATTAGCTGGCTAGGGAGACGAAGAAATAGAAGATGTGATTAATTAGTTGATTAGTGTGAGCACATATAGTGGGTGCTATCGGAGTGTTTGGATAGCACTAGAAGTGCTTCTAAAAAGTACTTTTCTGTAAATCGAGATAAACTCTTTCACATATTTACTTCGTATGCTATAAAAGCACTTTTAAAACCATAATTTTAATTCCATCCAAACACTACAAGCAGATGAAGAAGAGAGTGAGAGATGGAATTGGAAGTGAAAGTTAAAGAGGGGGGTTTGGTGCTGTTAACGTTACGTTGAGAGTAATCGACTTCACACGCTGTTGTTTGGGGTTTAGGTTTGGGATGAAGTTATTATTATTATTAGGTCAATGAAGCTAATTGTGTACAATTTGCACGTCCCATTGCAAACCATAGTGGCCCTCCACGTTAAAAGCATGTCCCTCTTCTCTCACCAACCAATCACTCACTCACACACACACACTCTCTCTCTCTCTCACATCTTATTAATTCCATATGATCGATGATAAGCGATTATATTCCAAAATTATATTTTACACTATCCTACTTGGGAGTACTCCTTAGTTCCTCTCATATATATTGCTTCTTAATTTTCAAAGCACGATAGGTTGAGGAGGTTGCATCTGTCACCGTAATTATTGTTTGATGATCTCTGAATAATGTGAACGGGAGGAATTAATGAATTAATGTGATGCGCATATAAATAATATGTATTCGAATTCTAGACGATATGGGTCCATTGACACACACACACTCACACACACACACAGTGCTCATCTTTGGAACATGATAGTTCTAAAACTCACCCACCCAACACTCCGAACTAACAAACTAGCATTTATTTGACGGAAGGGAACAGATCACATGATGTCAATGGTTAATTAATATGTGTACATACGTAGATCTAATCCCAACTTGATTAAAACCAAACCGCAAGAAAAATGGTAGTTAAGATGGATGGCTTGTATATGTTGTTGTGACATTACTGGTAACTGGTAAGATTAGACTTTTTTTCGGGGATTCTCTTGGATGGGAGTTGCCTCGATGACACTATTAAAATGTTAGTTAGTGATGAAAAGCGTATCCAAAATCATTGACCAAATGGAGCGTCTCCATTAAGATATGGTCCACTAGTAGGTGAGCCATTGAGTTACCCCCTTAATCTGTATATAACCCTCCACAGAACCTGAAAAGATCTACATGCACCAACCTGAAAGAAAATTTCCCACCCATTGGTAGATCCACCAACACCTCTACTTCTCTAATAACTTCACATCCCCGCAATTATATAAGTCATGAGTGCCTAATTATTATTACTATTATTATTGATCATAAATATGTATATGTCGATTCCTTATAAATTAGTGGACAATAGGAACATTGGGGGTGTCGCTAATAACTAGCTAGCTAGCCGGTCTTTTAGGCTTTTAGCTAGTGCGATGATATGAAGACCCATTCTTCTTCTTCCCTCCAGCACGATATCTCACATTTGGTGGCAGGATCTTCTTTTGGTTAAGCTTGGATCTAAAGTATTGCGCTATGTGTTTCGTGTGCCACGCGTTGACCCAATTTTGTGTCCACGCTGAAGAAATTCATTAATATACTCCTCCGGTCCTAATTATAAGACCCAATTGACTTATTTGAGGAGATTAAGGAAGCAAGTTAAGTTGATTATTTATAATAAATAAGATTAGGACCGGAGGAGTACTACATATCGGATTCGGGATATGAGCCGATTTATTTTGAAATGTACGCGTACCAATTAATTATTCATCCGACGAACCCAGGAAAGAGGGTGGTTCAATGTACTGCGGAGAAGTAAGAAAAATATACGGACGGGTGAGGGGGAAAAAAGGAAAGCAGTACTTGTGAGTTGGGTGATGGATTGAGAATAAAATTGAATGATTGATATTTAATATTTCATTAATTTTACATTCTTAATAGCTTTTTTTTGTCTAAAATTTGAAATAAGAATAATTTTCTGATCGTTATTCTTTTAAGATATGTTTCCTATCTAGATGTCACTGCAAGAATGAGTATTCCGATGTTATTTGGGATGAGCACCAAAAAAAAAGAGAAAAGAAAAGAAAAGGACCTGGGGAGAAAGGGAGGGCGGGAGACTGTTGGCGTAGCAAATTGAATGTGGTAAGCTGTATGTGTTGTATGAGTCACGTAATACCCCCAGGATTGGATACTTCCTCCCATTATTTTATTACTTTATTAAAATCCAAAACTACTGGTCCATCCATTTCCCCATTTCCCTTTTCTAATGTGTGTTTGGATGAAACCAAACCGTGGTTTGGAAAAGTGATTCTGGAGAATAGATTCTGGGGAAAATAGATTCTGTGAAGAATAGATTTTGTAAAAAAGTGATTCTGAGAAGTGAGAGTGTTTGGATAGTTGTTATCAGAAGCACTTTTATATATATACAAATTACTAAAAAAAAGACATAAGTTAATATGATAATTACAGAAAAATAGATTTTATGATATATTTTTAATTTGAATGAATAAAATTGTTATAATATGTTTTTTACCAAAAACTAAAACATAATATATATACATGATAATATAATTAATAAATAATATAATGTGTATATATATTTATAACATATAAGATTAAATATATTTATATAAAAATTGTTTATAAAAAAAATAACAAGATACATATCATATAGGCCCTCACCCTCTCTCCCTTTTTTCTCTCAAAAAGCAAAAAAATTTTGCTTTTTTTTTTCCAAAACCATGGTTTTGGAGTCAAAACCATGGTTTTTGACCCAAAACCATGGTTTTGGTTTTTGGAGGGGGTGTTTGGGTAGATTATTCCCCAAACCATGGTTGGGTCCCCAAACCATGGTTTGGGGTGTAACCCAAACACACCCTTAATTTGGCAGCTTCCTGAAATATGTAATATTGTATTCATAACAAGAATCATGATCACAGAAACTATAATACTACCTCAGATTCTTAATGTAAGAGCTAGTTAACTAATTTGAGTAGATTAAAAAATTTTGCTAAATTCGTTATTTATAATAAATAAATGTTGTCTTTCCTAAAATACCCTTGCTAATCATGTGTATTAGCTAGAAGTACCATTTGATAGAATCTTTATCACGTACAATTACTATGAGGATTACTTAAAAAAAATAGATAAATATGAAACACAAGGTGAATTGAGTTCTTGTATTTAAGACAAAATTAAAAGTCAAACTAGCTCTTATATCAACAACCAGAGATGGTACTTTCTCTAGATTCCTTCCTCTTTGCACTCACCTGTTGGGATGGGTCCTCACGATTCAGGCTACACCGCAATCATTTCATTACGTATTCACACGCACTCAACAATTGTACATAATATATATGGTCCCCATTGACAAACTTATTATGTATACTTAATTGCAACATGCATGGAGGGTGAGACTAGAGTACTCTTGTGCTAGCAACGCTAATGCAGACGCAACGGAAATTAGAAATATACAGCTAGAGTGAAAATAATGACAATAACGGATTAATAGGATTCATTAATTTTTGACGTGGACATAAATAGTGATATATATTGGAGAACACGACGTTGAAAGCTCGAGTGGGCTCTGCTGTTATATTATGGATGATTGAATACACCTTTTTTTTTTTGTTTTGGGGGGATACATAAACTTGGGTATTGGTATCTATCTAGTATATATACTACATTTTGTTCTAATATAGGATTTCATTTGACTTTTATTTTAGTTCTAATATAAAACCCCAATCTATTTCGTCTATAATATTTATATATTTTTTTCTAAGATAGTCCTTCTAACAATAGTAATTCTAGCCAATACACTTGATTAACAAGGATATTTTAGGAAAGACGACATCTATTTATGACAAATAACTAACTTGTTTTTTTTTTAAATTCATCAAATTAGTCAACTGGTTTTATAATTAGGAACGGAGATAGTATAAATTATAAGGAACGTAACCAGTAAAAACGCTCAAGTTGTGGACTCAATACTCCGTCTCCACTTTGTAACTACTCACGGAAAGCGCCACTCATTTTTACAACATATAATTTAGGTAACAAACTTCACTCATCTACTTGTAATAACCAGATTTTTTTTTTAAGAATTAGAATGAGATCTCAAAAAAAAAAACCAATAAGTCTTACTAATAAGTGAGTAATTATCATTTATTATATTGAAATTTTTCATTACAAACCGCTTTGTTGTAATTAAAACTTTTTAATAATTACGTTACTTGCTTAGAATTTCATAACAATTTTCCTCCTTTTTGGTGGGACATGATTTATAAACAAATCTCAAAGATCATATAAATTGTGTTGAGAAAAATATCTGTAATAATGGAAACAGACAATTCTCTTCAAATCTAACACGATAATGATAAAATCAGAAGTGCTGAAGCGCTCATTTACTAATATTTTGTGTGGTCCTCTCGGTGTTGGCAATTATTATTTGCAAATGAATATTTCCAATGCTTTCCCCTTCAGTATCAACGACCGGACCACGCTAATTAAAGGGGATCCGAGACAATGACATTATGACATGCCCCAGAAAAATCCATCTAGTTTTATTTCCTAATCGAATTGAGCAACGTTGCTGCTAATAAAATCTACATCATGATCAACTGCTTGATGCATGAAAGTAATTAGAACAGAAAATTATACATAGAGAGAGGGAGAGGAGGTGTGGGCAGACGTGTTGGTTTGTTGTTGTTATATAATACTACTGATCTGCATGGTGGGAGATGTATATAATTGAATGAAAAGGTCAACCGTACCCTTAGGAGGGTTAGAAAAAACCAGAAACAAAAACGGCTTTGGATGGGATGCATAGTTGAGAAGGAGAGGGTGGGTTACTTAGTGATGTGGTGATGAAAGCCATGGTGAAGGCCGCACAAACATAAATATTAGCTCCGACATTTAACTATTATTTTAATTCTAAGTATAAGATCTTAAACTATTTTTTTCTTATATTTATTTATTTTTTCAAGATAGTCCTTCTAATAATAATAGTTCTGGCTAATAAACTTGATTAGCAGTGATCTTTTAGAAAAGACAACACCTATTTATTACAAATAATTTATTTAATTTATTTTCTTAATCTATTTAAATCAGTAAACTAACTCTTATATTTAGAATAGGAGGCAGTATAAACAAGAAAGCCGAATAATGCTCCCTCCGCCGCTTCTGTTTGCAACTAACCACCGTATATAGTCACACTCGCATTCACAACCCGTAACTAATAAACGGTGCGCCCACTAATTTCTTAATTTTATTCCATTAATATCCTTCTTCTTCATTGGTTGCCGGCGAAGCAACCCTGACCTTCGCCACACAATCTTATGTCAAGTCATTCCAAAGGACGAAGCATGTGTGTGTGTGAGTAGTGACGCAAAATAGCTCAAACCGTTATAATTTCACATGTATTATTAAAAATCCACTTGAGCCGCGCGCACACATACATGAACTCATGCCTTACGTAATTTGCTCAAGCACTCACCTCAGACCCAATAAAATTAATTCGCTATATTAGCTAAGACAATACTACTTTTAATTTTTAATATAAGAGCTTGTTTGATTTTGATTTTTATTTTTATCCTAAATGTAAGACCTCAACCCATTTTATGTCACATCTTTATCTATTTTTTCGCAAGGTTGTCCTTACATTAATAATAGTTCTGGCTAATACATTTGCTTAGCAAAAACATTTTAGGAAACACGATATCTATTTATTATAAATAACTAACTTAACTAGTTTCTTTAATTCACTCAAATCAGTCAACTAGTTTTTATATTAAAGACCAAAAGTAGTATAATATCAATCATAAAATGGTATGGGTATGAACGGGAACATTTATCTCCCCAAATTGATTTTTAATTTTCGGGGTGACCTGATAATAAGGAATGAAAATTAAGTGAAAAGACAGAAGGGAATGCAACATTATATGAGAAGGCAGAGTGTGAAGAGTTGAATAATATAATGTTCAATAATGTTGATAATGGGACAGCCCTTGAAAGAGCAGATAAGGTAATTAATGAGTGAGGGAAAATTTCAGTGGAGCTTAAAATTAAACAAGATTGTATTGTGAAGTACGCACAGATACACGGGTAGTAGTGTATTAACCATGCATGCGCGTTTGCACGACGAAGAAGTCAGAGTGAGGGCAATAGGATAATAGATTGTGTGGCTCATAAGCCTTCCCCTCTCCACAACTTCAATCGGCGCATACATCTGCCTAATTAAAACCTTCCCTGCTATATATGGGCCCATGTGTGTGCGTGTGCGCATGCCTGCGTCCTTTTCTTTTTTTTTTTTGGGAGGGGGTATTTTTATTTGAGGTTAAATGTAGTCTCTGTCCGAAGTGTGTAATGGATGACACGAGTTGACCGCCTGAAGCCGATAACGCCTTTGCTGTAGTACGTCCCACCTGCCAAGTTTATGCCATGAGTTTCGGATCATTCAGTTGAAGTCGTCAAAGATATTATTCATATTCTATCATTTTTTTAAAAATTCTCTTCTTAAAAAAAAATCTAAAATTTACTAAGCATGTAAAAGCCCATTCAGTGCCGGTGACCATCACATGGTTGCTAAGATTACCTGATATCAATTGTTGAGTTTGCTTGGATGAATGGCGATGGAAGCACGAATTCAAGCTACAACAACGGTAAACAGCACTAATCTGAAACAGTATTACTTCGGATCTTTACTATAAGAGCTAATTAATTAATTTGAATAGATTAAAATTTAGTTAAGTTTATTATTTGTAATAAATAAATATTGTCTTCTCTAAAATATCTTTGCTAATAAAGTATATTGGTTAAACCTATCATTATTACAAAGATTATCTTGAAAAAAATATGAGAGACAATATAAATTGAGATCTTATATTTAAGATCAAAATAAAATAAAATAAGTTCTTATAATATTAAAACCAAAGGTAGTAATTTTGAAGAGGGGACGCATGCGTGACAACAACATGAAACACAAAGAAGCCGGCAAAGAGGAGAGGGACAATAACCCTCCCCAGTGTGAAATCCGTGAGGTGCTGGGCTTAGCCCAGTAATAAACATGACACGCAGCTGTGTCGCGATTACCAATTTAATTAGCACCAAGTATATCTAGTCTACTCTTTGATGATTAATGCACGAAAATTGAAAAAAAAAAGGGGGGGTGGTTGATTCGGGAACGGTATTTTT
This sequence comes from Neltuma alba, assembly GCF_004799145.2. Classification (NCBI taxonomy): domain Eukaryota; kingdom Viridiplantae; phylum Streptophyta; class Magnoliopsida; order Fabales; family Fabaceae; genus Neltuma; species Neltuma alba. The sequence goes on along the minus strand of NW_021635959.1, from coordinate 214,136 downwards.
TCTGCAGAAAAAACCTTCCAAGCATGTGTCCTGTAAAATCATACTGCTTGTGACAGACATTAATTGCATGTTCTCGTATAGACTGGTTTGCTCGTGACACGGTTTGGATTTGTATCCTGGATTCTCACACATGATGACACGCCTCTTTTTCTCTCAATCATGATGTTATCTATTCTGTAATCTGGACATGTGTGACACAGCTCTTCATAATAGTTTCATCACAGGCTTACATTACAATAAAACAGAAGCGAACACTCAAGCTGAAGAAATTATGTCATGGACCCGAATCCTTGGTTGAGAAGAGCGTCTGTCATCCACAGCTTCAGATCGTCAGGTTGGTTACTGGCTCACAACCTTGGTCGGCCTTGTAACATCATTAATTTTTTTCCTTAATCAATACAAAGCATGAATCAAATTAAATCTAAAATGTAGCATTGAAAATTTTGGGCTAGAAATGTAAGGAATAGCTTAAAATGAACAAACTACTAAGTTCTTATGAGCTGAAGTTTTGAAAATATAAAAGGAAAGTTAAAGAATTTTCAGAGATTAAATTTCATTTTCAATTCTAATGTTTCCAAATTTGCTTTCTCATCTCTATCTCACATAATTTTTTTATTTTAAACTCATTAGAAGTATCAAAATCTAACCTTAGAAAGAGCCCTAGGTCTGGCCAAAATTCATCCAAATGTGTAAAAGTTGGATTTCTTGTAAACTCATTATAAAACCATTTGATTCTTGTTCTTTTTAAGATTTTAAACATTGTTCTAATATCAATTTCATCTTATTCTACTCTTTAAACTACAAGACGAACATGGCTATTATTTACATAATATACATATCCCAAAACAGCAGAGCAGCATAACCATTTGCAATCACAACCGGTTTCAAATCGAACTAAATCTAAATACATACATACATAGAAGTAGGACAGAGCTCGCTTACTTTCAGTGTTAGCGAAAGTTGAAATGAGTCACGAGGCGTGGCCAGCTGTGAAGTGCGAACACTGTGCCCTGACAGAGACTCGAGAGCCCTGTAGAGTGAGGAAGCCACACCTTCACCTTTGTTGGTCAATACTTTCACTTAAAACTCCCTTTCCTCCACCTGTATCACCTCCATCTACACATAAATGCTGCTGTCACACGCTAATATATAATACTGCTTCCCGTCATAATTATAAGTGAGTTGACTAATTTGAGAAGATTAAAGAAGTAAGTTGAGTTAGTTATTTGTCCTAAATAGGTGTTGTCTTTCTTAAAATATCCTTGCGAATCAAGTGTATTGACTAGAACTATCATTGTTAGAAGGGCTACTTTGAAAAAAAAATATAAATACGAGAGATAAGTGGATTGGAGTCTTATATTTAGAACCAAAATAAAAGTCAAATAGGGTTTATATTAAGGACCGGAGGTAGTATATATGAACTTAATTCTTCAATATACCAAGCAAACAGATTAACCTGCAGGATCTTCTTGCAGAATAATAAATGGTTGCGTGCGCCTTGAACATCATGTATCCTCGTGGGGCTTTGATCTCATCCTTGATTGTAGTCTTGTGATGAGGCTAGTATGTAGGATACTTCAAGATCTTCAACCTCAGCCCTCAGCTTCTTGGCTTGTGCTTGCAGCTCCTGCACATATGTTGCTGCATCTCCCAGAATACTTGCCTTGTCCATCTGCATATATACAATCGCATTAAACCTTGCCACCATTGAATCGGAAAACAGTTTTGTCGCCAAAATTAAAGCTCAAAAGGTTAACTTGACACGTACATTAGTTATGTTGGGAACCAAAGAACGCAATGTGCACAGGGCTTGCTTCATTCGTCCTCTCCTCCTCCTTTCAGAGATCAAAATGATGGACCTATCAGCTTTCGACCTCTGTTTTGAATTATTAACACCGATTGCAGAAGAATCATCCCCATCGTCATCGTCTTCCCGATGATCTGCGGATCTTTCTGCCTTGGCCCGAACGCTACTATGAAAACACTAGAAGGAGCTGAGTGGAGAGTATGGGATTAGATCATTAACAGCAAAGCAAGTGTTAGAGCAGACAAACGGGTCTGCAGCGCAGCGCAGGGGCATGGAAGGAATCGGCAATTGAAGAAGAGATCAGGAATAGGATCGAAGGTAGAAGGAAGTGGGCCTTGGCTCTCCCCGCCCCGAATCAAGATGAACTGATCAAAGTTTGGGTCGTCGGGGAAGTCGTGCACCCCAAACTTATTCGTGTTTAGCACCGTGTCCTGGTTATTAACATTCCAAGCTTCGGACATAGTTTGGATGCTGCGAAAGCTCTAATCCTTGCGATCCTTAACATGTATATAAATGTTTGTTAAAGTTTCTGACTTTTAATACAAATAGTTGGGTTCAAATCTGTGGTTCTTATCTGTTGTGATATGCAGTTTTATAAAAAGATACTGTTCATATGAACCCAGTTCAGTGGAGCATGCGAGGAATTTAAACGATTTAAGCACATGGAGTCACCGATTTCACCGTCACCATGCTGGTTGGGGTAAAAGAATGCCGTTGCTGCATACATGTATATGGCTTCAGCGTCTTGAATAATAGCTGGATTGGTATACATAGTATGCACGCGCACGCAGAAATAAGCCTGGCGCCGTCATTTCAGAACTTGAATGATCCATATAGAACCAGAAGCCTCCCCTGGCGGGTCGCTTTCTGATGCTCGCAACTCGCAAGTTTCTATAGTTATGGCTTATAACTTACGGGCATAAATGGGGGTCTCTGTTTTAAGGGGTGTATGATCAAGTGGGCATACATTCATTGCTAGTCTCTGTTTTAAGGGGAATGTGATCAAGCGGGCATATATTAAATCCGGCGGCCCAAGGGGATGCGGATTAGCTCCATTGGGATTATTGTATTGATTTCGTGAATTTCAAGGTCGTAGGTATATTTGCATTGCAGTTTTTTTTTTTTCTTTTTTTCTTTTTAGGGTGATGGGTGATAAGGAGTTCATGCTTCATACTTGATACACCATCCTGGGTGTAAGTTTTTGGAAAAGAAAAAAAGTGCTTAAACGTGTTTTTGAAGAAAATGACAAAGTGAAAAAAAATTTAGAAAAAATTAACCTTTTAATTCTTCAATTTTGAACTCACTTGCAATTCTAACACTGACTCAATCCTTCGTGTTTTCACTTCTTTAGATATGTGGTAAGAAAATTGCTTCCACATCAGCAACGAAACGAAGTTGAGGATGTGGTATGCATATGAAGCTGGAAGTGTCTCGCATCAAAGTCCGTGGGGGCCTTCAGTTTTCGGCGGCTTGTGTAGTCAGGACTCAGGATCATGATGAGAGGCCGCTATTCTAAGAGACTGGGCACCGGAGCGGCGATCAACAGCCGAGTTATCGTGTTTATTTCATTACCCAATCGCTCTCCAGTGCCTTCTGGTTTCATGATAGACTCGAGGCTGAGCATTTTTGTTTGATTTTTTTTAAAAAATTCTGTATGGTTTTCCTGCAACGGGATGGAGTAAGAAACAACGTTTAACATATTTACAGATTGTTGGGAAAGCTTCTGCAAGTAGTAACCATTTCTAGCTGGGTGTTGCCAAATATCGACGCCGTCTTGCTTCCAAAGAAACCATCTCCTTCCAGTATCCGTGTTTCCTTTTCCTCAAGTTATATACCAAAGGAACTGAATGCCCACTTTCACGAACTTGGGTACGAGCTGCCCTCAATCTCATATGCATCCCACGTCAGTCATATTCTCTATCGCCTCCACCCCCCCCCCCAAAAAAAGCCTTCTCAGGTCCTCATTTCATTGATGACGCGGAAGCAATTTTCTTACCCAATTCTTGCCAAGTAGGATGACTCAAAATGAGTTGGAGATGCGGTGGATAACTATGTTAAAAAAAAGACAAGGGACTGGGCGAATCAAGGACTAGTTAGTTATGTAGAGATATGATTAAAGCAGAGAGTTATAAATGAATTAAAAATTCAGAAATTTAAATAAGTTCCAATAAATCTGGGCACAGACACGGGGAGGACCTTGTCCAAAAACACGGGGGCATTAAATGGAATTAAATTATGAAGGCGGGGGTGGGGTGTGTTTCATGAGGAGTGGGACCGAAGCAAGTAGGTAGAGTATGTCCATATCACTATCAGACGGGGTTGCACAGTTATCTGCTTCACCGCTCCATTCCCGAGCTGTTCCTCATCCACTTCTCCCTCACTTGCCTTTTTCGGGGACCACCCCATTCGTTATTGATTACAGAGTAGTATTTTCTTTTCATTCTAAAATTATACCAGGCACATACACGCTCTTTGAAATTAGGAAAAGAATTGGTTGGACGCTGAGAGTTGAGAGGGAGTTAGATAGAGGAACTGAGCATAAACCGGGCAGACATCCTGACACTAAACTGTGGCGTGTCGAAAATAAGGATTGTATGGAGACAAGAAAAAATTAAAGAGGGGGAACAAAACTCATGGTTCCTGGGGGCGGCAGGGTCAAACCAGCCGTTGTTTTGTTTAGAATGGATATATGCTGCCAAGTTCAGAGTGGCGTGGGCGTGGCCACACTAGATTCCAAACTCCCATCGTTGACCGCATTCCCTATGTTCCTGAGTTTTTACTACTTTTGTGCTTGCCAGGCCTTGCCTCAACTCGCAAATGGAGCTCTATCTTATCCGCTCTTACGTGTTGCCCTGTCAGCATCCTCCCTCTCCTCTATAACTCATGGATTTCCCCCTCTCTCTCCCCGTCTTTCCCTCCCACCTTTCTTTATAAATTCTCTTCCTTCCTCCCCCCCTTTCATTCTCATTATCCATCTTCATCTCCCATGGCTCAATCCTCTCAATTCGGGTATGCTTCCCCCCTCTCTCTTTTAACCTCTATCTTCTTCTTCTCTCCTCTCGGTCTCTCTCTAACGCTTTTCCCCCTCTGTTAGCTGCAAACACTACAGAAGGAGGTGCAAAATCAGAGCGCCCTGTTGCAACGAAATCTTTTACTGTCGCCATTGCCATAATGAAGCTAAGGTATCCTTCTTTCTTCTTTCCCCTCTCCCATTGTTCTCATTTGTTTACCCCATACTTCAATCTGCCTTGCCCTTTTGTTTATGTCAACAGAACTCCGACGACGTCAATCCCGTCCATCGTCACGATGTCCCCCGCCACGACATTATAAAGGTTCGCGTTTTTCTTCATTCCCAATTCTTGTTATTTTAGTCTCCCTTTGTTATATACATCCGAATTGTGGTTATTAATTTTACCCCTGGCTTTCTTTCTTTTTTTTAAACTATTTTTCTTACAGGTCATCTGTTCTTCATGTGAAACAGAGCAAGATGTGAGTTCTCAAAACTTCTTTGGACAAGCGTTTTCATAACTTGATCATTGTGATCGAAACAAAATGAACGCAAATGAGACTGGGACGGCGGTTATTGATCCTTTATTTGTCTCACTTTGTCAGGTTCAACAGTATTGCATCAACTGTGGAATGTGCATGGGGGAGTACTTTTGTGCTGCTTGCAAATTCTTCGACGATGATGTTAGTTCCCCAATGTCACTGTGTCTGTTTTCATGTTTTGGTTTCTCGAATTATGTATTAAAATAGTGCCCCACTGCATCTTCCAGATTTCGAAGAACCAATACCACTGTGATGAATGTGGCATCTGCAGGTGACATCTTCGTTCGGTTCTTGGCCTGTCTTTTTATTTCCCCAAAACTGCGATCGCTAAAAATTATTGTCATCTTTTAATTTTCACAGAACTGGAGGCAAGGATAACTTCTTCCACTGCAAGAGATGTGGTGAGTTCACCGTCTGAATACATGAAGGCTTCTTCCATAACCCCAAACACAAAAATTCCAGCTTCTCATTTCTCCTTTGGCTTATTGTCTACTTGAATTTGCCTATGCTTCTTTTAGGCTGTTGCTACTCCAATGTGATGAAAGAAGGACACCGGTGTGTGGAACGAGCAATGCATCACAATTGCCCTGTTTGTATTGAGGTAAGGCAAAGAGAAATTAAATTCATTTCTCAATTATTTAGAGAAGAAAGCTCTCTGATAGTTACTGACATGATTTCAATTCCAACCCCCTCCCCCCCAACAATTTGTAGTATCTGTTTGATACCTTGAGAGACATCACCGTCTTGCCTTGCGGCCATACTATACATTTGGAGTGTGTTAGAGAGATGGAGAAACATTGCAGGTAAAGCTATTTGTAATCCCTCTCGTGCAAGTATTTTTTAGTGAGACTAATTTGTGCCTATACTTTTTGGGGTAGGCTAGTATTTGGACCAATAATTAATTTAGATTACAGTTCAAGGATTCGGCTTGTATAACTTCAAGGTCCAATAGGTTTGATCTGGGCCTGTCAAGCCTGATCCTAAATAAGTTTGTTGGGCTTTGGCCCAACTTATTCCACGAGGCCCCTGTTCATTTACATATCCCTTCAGCAAATCTTGGAAGCTACTCTTGTACTAAAAACCAAAAAAAAAAACATCTTGAAAGCTACTAATTCATTTTGTTTTGACCTTTCAGGTATTCATGCCCTGTTTGTTCAAAATCCATCTGTGACATGTCAAGCCTGTGGAAGAAGCTTGACCAAGTGGTATGCGTGTTTTTTTTCTGGCGATCACATTAGTCGATATTAGTGACGGTTCTGGGCGTTCATAAACTGACTTTCTGGTATTATTGAAACTTTGTGATAGATCGCTTCAACGCCAATGCCTGAAGCTTACAAAGACAAGATGGTAAGTAACAATCAATACAACCTCTGAACAATTAAGAAATGACGAGTTAATTCTGTAATTGAAGTGATGAGGTTGTTATGTGGTATCAGGTCTGGATATTGTGCAATGATTGTGGGGTGAACTCTCAAGTGCAGTTTCACGTCGTCGCTCATAAGTGTCAGAGTTGCAATTCATACAACACAAGACAGATACAGGGAAGCCCTACCACTGCATGCACTTCTTCGGTGGCGGAGATGGTGAGATGAAGCTTTTGGGTTGGGAAGAAACGGGGAGGACCTGGCGAAAATGCTCAGCTGGGGCGGGAGTTTCTTAATTTTTTTGGCTTTATTGGATCTGTTTTGATGCATACTGAAAAACAGGGTAGTAAGCTTGCTTGAAAAAGTGGGCAAGTCGGGAAGTTTTGTGCATAAGGTCTTGTTTCTTAATGCAATTCGTTATTCTTTGTCTTCGTTTGCCTTCATCGGATGCCGGAGGAAGAAATTGATGATTGTTGAATGGCCGAAAACCCACCATGGAGCTCAAGTTTTTTCTTCTTGGCCGCTGTGTCCGACGTATAAGTATCAAAATACTGATGCGCGAGGGTACAACAATAATAATCATTTGGAACTGAAGTCTCCAAATCTGGAAATTACGAAGAAGAGCATATGATGTGGTGGCATTGTGATTATTTGAGAAATTGTGCAAAATGTAGAAAGATAGAAGCATGTGCATCTGCTTATGAGTCATTGCATGCGTACAAAAGCAGCAATGAAAAAAACGGCAGTTGTACTTAATACAAGTTTGATGGGCTGTGTTCGCTTCAACCTAGTTTCCCAGCCCTTTCCATTTGTTCACAGTAAATCGGGCAGTAACAATAAATAGAGACTAGTCTACCAATTGAGTTGGGTCTAACGGAAGGGGTTAGTCCCGCAACGTGACAAACAAAAGTTCAAATCCTCGTTGGAAAAAGTGTCCACATTTAGTGTTAATAGTGCCTCGAATAGGATTGTCTCTAATAAAAAGATACTTATGCTTTAGCTAAAAAAAAAAGAGACTAGTCCTTCTAAAATATAGAGATTACCAGAGTGAGGTATCTCTCTCTCAACAAAGCATTTTCCATGCATACGCCTCAGTTACAAACCTAAGATATCATACTTAAGAGAACCAACCATCTACGCGTTGGATTCTGTTGGTTCTTTTTTTTTTTTTTTTTGGTTTTTGGCAACTGTTGGTTCATTTTATAGCTTAGGAATTTGGATGGGAAGGGCTCAGCTCAGGCAGAGACTCCCATTTTTAGTTTAAAACACGAGGGCTTTCATTTGTTTTAAAAAAAAATTAAAGAAAAGAAAAACAGTGTGCCGTGGACCTTTAAATTCTTGTACCTCCTCCAGAGTTGGAATGCTTATGCTACGATATTAATATTTCACCTCAAGACAAAAACTGGCTAATGCAATCTTACGTTATTATTCAATCTGTGCTTATTACCATGATGATGAGATTTAACCCATCTATGTTAAGTTGGGGTTGTCCGGATTTAAAGTTATTACTTTGTTATTTTTAGAATAAAAAATTTGTTTTTTTTTTTAAATGGCACTTGCAGGATTATTTCTATTTTAAACTTTGCATCTATTAAAATAAAAAAAAACATAAATACGTTTATTCTGACGGAAGCTCGTTGCAATATAAGATTTGATTGAAAGTTGAATTTGCGTCCTTCAACATTAAAGGTGCATCTAATATATAGGGCGAAAGGACACTGCCTCGCTTCTACAGCATCGTCCCAGGGCCCCTCCAAGAAAAGCCTTTCATCAGGTGAAAAAGAATGCTAAAGCGAGAGAATCAAACCCCAGGGACCACGTGGCCTACGTGCCCTTCAAGTAAAAGCAAAACCAACCACAGAGTAATTTCTGTAGGTCTTCAGCTCTTCAAGATCTCAATGACCAGACAAAAGCATGAAAGTACCAAGTCAGCCACACTTTTAGAGTTTAGACACAGCCCTACTCTCTCTCTCTCTATCTCTGGGGTGCAAGAGGACAGAGAAAAGGAACCCATCAAGCCTCCGTTCAGAATCCCCTGACGTTGTTGCTCTGCTTCAATCGAATAAAGTTTTCTGTACATGTTGTCTATGAACTAATATATTACTTATTGTCTCTGTTACACCTGATTTCGTTTACTTTTCGTTCTCAGCTTACATAGAAAATCCTAAACCTTCTCTCAATTTAGAAGAAAACATTAACTTATTACTTAAAAGAAAGGACTTAGAAAGTAGCATCATGGAAATGGACTTGGTCACTCCAATCATCTTCTTGGTCATCATTGCCGATCATTTCATTGGGCCACTCACTCGACCACAAACAGCAAAGTGTCAAGTTCAAATCGTCTACAGCGACTTTGATTCCAAAACATATAAAAATACAGAACTTTTTTACGAGCTTTTAAAAACTTTTTGTAATAGCGTCGTTATCCGAGTGATGCTGACAGAGGGTTAACTCATGTTTGGCAAGATCAGCACCAATGCCCAGAGAGGGGTTCGAAAATGAACCAACGCTTTCTGACATGTTGGAACCTTGGTAATGCAATAAAACTAAAGGTGGCAACAGCCTAATAGGAGAATATTGGAAATGTTGTTCAAGTGGGAGGGGAAAAAATGTGAGGTTACTACAAAGTGAGCGATCACCCTTAAACCTGCTCAAAAAATTTACAGGAAATGGACCACCAGGACCACGCCGGCCTTATAACCTTCCTTTGCACCGAGGTATCTACTATATAGATTTTACAAGACTGTCAAGTGGACCTACCAACATATTTACCATCATGCTAAATTCAAAATAAAGCTGAAAACGAGCAGTTTTCCCCTTGCCTCACCCGTGAAACTTTAAATTCAAGAGCTGCTTGGTGCTGTCTCGCAAGATGGTTTAGAGTGGATTATAATCCGAGCTCCTGAAGCAAGCCTGTTGTGTTAAACTTAAAATTATCAATCAATATTGCAGAAAACCTGGAAAACATACCAACAATGAATAACGTCAAGAGAAACAAGATAGAGTCAACACTTAACTTTCTTCAATTTTGACCACCTCCTCTTCCTTACATGAATCTGTCCTCTTCGACAGCTTTTTGCCCGTTAAGGGTTCAGTTATCCTCTTGCTGCTGCCATTTGATGTCACAGGGGATATGCTTTTGCCATCAATTCTATCCGAGGAGTTTCTTGGTCCATCAGAAACAGGGGATCTCATGGATTCACTTCGTGGATGTTTGCTCAGTGAAGCCTTGATTGATCGTAGAATACATTTCGAATGTCCTGCGGATGATTCCTCCTTGTCATCTTGTGAATTGAGTTCTCTGCAAGCACTGCTGCACAATTGCATGCTAAGATTAGTTACAGAGGAACATTTATCAGGATATGATAAATAAATCAGATGACAATCTAAGCCAATTAGGGAAGTCTAGATTTGTTATGGAGGAACCATTTCAGATAACAACCCAAACCAATTAGGAAAGTCTGAAGCAAGAATTTACTAAGCCAGTCGTAATAATTACTGGTCCATTGTCTTTTAAGAGAAATCTCCATCAATTCATTTGTCTTTCAAAACAGTTATAGACACTTGAATGGAAAATCTGCCCCCGACTTGAGAATTTCTTCAAGTGCAAATAAAATATCTACTTTATTTTAGAGAAGTCAATTTCTTACTCTATGAGGTTTAAAATATCAACTCCTGGTACAGTGGATATCATCCAATTGGCTAGTGTAGTTTCTGAGAGGCAAGCTATATAACCTGATAACAAAGGGCCTCCTATGCTCTAATTCCAGAGATCCTCTGTTCCTCTCTTTTTCTTTCTATTGTTGTATATTTTGTTTAGTTTTCCTTTGCATTGTTTTCCTTTGAAAGAACGGGGAGGGGCTATGGGGGCATGATAATACTAGAATCTTGAAGGACTTGTACCATTCATTTATCATAACTTATAGAACAGGAGGAAGCCGCAGTTTTTAGCCTCTGAAGGATCCATGTCCAGTGACGTTCTACCATACCATAAAGTATCTTTACCTCTGACAAGGCATTGACAAAAGAAAAAAGAAGAATAGGTCGTAATAAAAGTTTCTCCATTTCACACCTTGAACAGATTCAAACACAGTGATCCGAAGTATGAGATGTTCAACCATTCAAATTTTAAATTTCAAATCTTAATAGAATTAAATAAATAAAAAATCATTGAAAAGCATCAACACAAATTTTAAAGTAAAGCGCAACAATAAGTCTTCTCACTGAAACAAAGCTTTGGACTGCGAAAAGGATGCAATTCAATATATTTTTTGTTTTTGCATAAACAGTCACTTAATGGTGGGGGGTTATTGCACAAGCTGCAACTCACCTGGGTTTATAGCCTAGTCTACCCTCATCCACTATTTATCATGAATCTTGACTACGATCCAAAAATCAGTACTGCCAACCCAACAGAAATCAATCATTCTATATATGATATATCATCCCTCGGGAGCTCAGCTTCAAATGAGCATGCTAGTGCAATCAGTGGTATAAGTAACTAAACATGGAATACACCGTCCAGTGTTGTAAGATTGGATTGATTTGCCGGAACCATAATTTGTAGGGAAGGAAGCAATAACTCTTCTACGTGCTAATTTGTAATTTTGCAACAAAAGAGTTGAAGGCAAAGCCTACCTCTCATCATTGTAGGAAGAAGAGCGTTTCAGAACATTACGTCCATCTGCTTCTTCCTTCGGTATTTTGGTCTCAATTAAGCTCCCACTAAAATATTCTTTGTCCTCCAATCTCAGAGCCATGAGCCTTGGATTCTCTGCTAGGCAATCAAGTTCACCCAACATGATAGAAGTTGAAAACAGCGGAGAAGGGAACTTTGAATGGGAAAACCGAGGCTTATAGGATGGGATAAGACCAAAGCTGTGATTTTTCACAGATATTGAACCACAAGAGATCAGCTGCATCAGCACATTTGAGGCCTTCAGTCTTGTGTTAGTCGGAACCCGAATATCTTCATGTTCCAGAATCCTAAAGCTGTTCATCTTACTAGCATCAGCTCTAATTAAGGATTCCAAAGTTTCAGTTTTACCACCAGAAGACAGTGGACTAGAAGTTGAGGGAGGAGGAGAAACTGTATCCCTACAGATTTCTGAATTATCTTTCGCTTGTGATGCTTGGGCTTGACCAGTTTTATAGCATTCAGGTTCTAACAGCCCATCATCTGTTGACACGCCTCTTGTGCATGTTTCCAGTGTTTTATGTCTGCCACCACCTTCTTCGGTTTGAGTTGATGCATCAGCCGATCCATCAGTCTTGTAGATTTTGTACTCTGTCAAGCTAAGAGTGCCACTCTTTCCAGCCCTAGACTCTGGAGAAGCATCAGAGGAACCAGTATGTTGTCCTGGGGAAAGCTCGTCATCCTGGGACTGTCTTGTCTCTTTCCCGTTCAAGCTAGAGGAGGAGGAAGCTTCATCATGGCTCCTAGAAGAAGCTGGCTCCGGCAACTGCTTCAGGCTTTGCAGTTTGACATTGCCAATGGGACTGTAACGATCTGTAAGACAAATCACAATGTTTAATGTCTCACGCATTGGTTCATTAACAACCTACATAAAGCAGCTATCATATTTACCTGAATTGGATTCCTCAAAGAGCTCTGACCCTTTGAGGACATACTCATTGCCATGGGCTGGCAGAATTAGATCATCTTCACAGAGATCATGCCACACAAATCCATTCTTGTAGCTTCTGAAATACATCATTGAGATATAAGTCTATGATGAGAACGATATTAAATGACTCGGCCGTAGAGTTGGAAAAAACTTAAAAGCTCAAGTCATCACAACCTTGATAGTTTCATCCCAAGTCCTAAATTAAGACGGATGAAGGATAGAGCTTACACGTCCTCAGTATATGTTTTACAAGAGGGTTCGCATCATGTAAATTAAACACCAGGAAAAAAGAAATATTGCATTTTTCTTACCTCTTACATGACCATGAATACAAGGAAGCCATTCCTCGACCTCTCAAAGCGTTGAGCTTATCAATCACATCTGCAAGCAAAAAATTCCTCAAAACCATACACCGGTACCAAAAACGGACGAGAATAAAGCCAAAAAGCATGTTGGTCATTCATTTCTTTAGTACCTCTCAAGTATAGTCCTTCCGGAGAGGAAAGCGGGACCTCCATGAAATGAGGATGCTCTAGTTGCCTGTTCCGACACAGGTAGTAAATTACCGGTACTTTCCGATTCTGGTGGTATTTTGGTGACTTCTCCGTCCATACTTTAGCCCTCTCCGGGCTCACTTGACGGTACTTCTTCATTCGCGCGTCCATTACCTCATCCAGAACCGCAGCCGGACCAGTCGTCGCAGATTGGAATCTCGTTTAAAAACTCAAACCTCTCAGCTGCGATTCCTCGATCAAAGCCCCACAGTCTTCTTTTCCTCTATGTTTTCTTTGGACCTGAAGAAGAACCCTACTGTTCACTTATCTTCAATTCGAAGAGAAACGTCACTGAGTTGAAAATTCCACCTTTCTCACTAATTGGGGCAAAAAAATTCGAAGTTGGGGTAAAGGAGTTGCGATGGTACGATAGAGATTATGGAGAGAAGAAGCGGGGAAGAATGCCGAAAGCAAGAAAGGAGAGAAGCCGTTACCAGTGGGAGGAGAGGTTGAGAAACGGACGCCCGCATTTAAAGCATTGAGATAAAGACAGTACAGTGTGGTAGTGTGGTGGGAATGGGTACAGAAGGCGATGAAACAGAGAGAGAGAGAGACGAAAGAGAGAAGCTTACAAATAATTTTGGCAGATTTTGCTTTGTAAGTGCTGGGAGAAGTGTGACTGTGTGAGAAGCTCAGTCTTTTCAAGTCTTGTTCTGCTTTTTGCCCTTTTCCCCGCTTTTATGTTACTTTTCGGTCTTCTTGTTTTTTCACAAGCTTCTACCTTTGCCCATCCTACTTCAAATCGCGCGCTTGATCCCCCAAGTTTTTGACTTCAAGTATTTATCAAAATCATATCAAACAAGACAGCTCGTTTTGTCTCTCCATTCTCACTCCTCCTTGATAGCTCATCCTCCTTTTTTTGAAATTCTTTACTTAAATTAGACCACTGATATATTAATATAAAATCTGTGATAAAACATAATGTTATTATTGAACATAAATAAATTTTGTCTGACGCACAAACCGATGGAGTAATTGAATACATTAACAACCTTTTTACTTTTATTAAATAATAATTAAGTCCAGCTTCTCCTTTCATGTTACTGAATTTATCACACTTTTCTATTTTTCTTCGGGTTTTGATGGAACCAAGGCACCGAACACTCATAGCGGATATAGATATTCAATTATTAAAGAGCAATATATACTCCCTATTCTTGTGTAATTATACGCATGAATTATTGCTTTAGTTATTATTTAAATTCGAGTTTTTTTAAAGTTGTGATGAATAAGATAATTGCCAAGTATGGCCTAATTATATAATTTTCCCGTGCACAATGTAACTCTAACTCATCTCACGTAAATAAAAAAATATTAATTAAAACATTAAATATGCAAAAAAAAATTCACAGAGCTTTCTGAACATACTCTTAACATTTCCTATAATAAATTAATTATTTAGAAACTTTGATGATATAGAAAAGCAAAACGGAAAAATAAATATTAAATGCTTTAAATGTTATCAAACCGTATTTAAATTTTAAATCAAGTTAAGTTGAGAAGAAGAAGAAGAAAACTTATATTGTGAATAGAAGCATGGACAAGCATCATTACAGCCTATAAACAATGATTTAGAATCCGATGCAGTAAGTTTCTTTGAAATTATTCCCTCTCAGAGAAAACAGAAATAATTGAGTTTTGTTTACAAGGAATGGGGATTTTGATTTGCTGCCAGCGAGGCCAACTCACACCCTCTATGTTAAATCCTTTTCTTCTTTGATTATTTGCATGGACCCAGATCCATTAAATATTAAATAACGATCTTCTATATTCTCTTCCCATATAGAAAGGGGAGCACAGCTCTCAAACAAATATCAGGTACAAACATCCACTTCACACAAGGAGTTGAATTCTTTTAAATATCCATCCCCGATGAACTACTTGATCTCAAAATATCCCTCCAAAGCAGAAGCAGCTTATAAAATTCTCAAAAAGATTCCCATGCTGAATTAACGGCAAATGCCTCACATGCCATGGTTTTAAATTGCTTTTATCCCTTCTTTTCTTCTTTTCTTTTTTTTGGCCCCAAAAGCCTGATACCTTCATACATGATTCATTATTTTGTGGAGGAATAAAGTTGCCGGCCTTCTCTTCTTGCAAAGAAATTATTGTTTATAGTATTCAATATACCATTTCATTTCTGACCATGTTCATATATACCAAAGCCATCATAAAACATTGAAATGCATTATTAAGAGTAAGTCCCATGAGCTTTTGCACTAGTAACGTGACCGAAAGAGACTCAGACGAATTAGCATAACTTGTGCGGAGCAAGCCACGTGCCAGAGATCTAATGACACGAACCTAACTTCCCTTTCCTTCTTTGTAAGAAATCCATATCAGAACCTGCTTCTGCAACTGCGGAAATTCCTTTTTTTTTTTCTCCTTTAAGTTGATAACATGGGAAGAATATTGAGTTAGTGCAGACCAGTTCGTGAATGAGAAAGAACACTGCCTTCCTTTTAGTTAAAGGATATCTTGCAGAGATATCTTTCTTTTACCTTCATTTGCTTTCTCCACTTTATATTTGAAATTCCAAGCAAAAGAAACTTCAAACTAAAGAATTTTCTGAAAGCCATGGTTTGCTTGTCGCTTTGTTTTTAAAAGGCTGTTCCGTGAGAGGCACCTTCCCGCTTGGTCACATTCTTTGCAGTTTATGGTTCCTCTGTGGAACATTTAGTTGAAGTTTTGTTTTGGACTAATTTTTAAGGTTCCGGTGCTATTATTCTCCGATGACTTTTATATAATAAAAACCTCATGATTTTACTTACGACATCTCAAGTAGGGTTTTCCTTCCCTCACCTACTCTGTTTATTGTCTTCTCATCTTTTTTCCCTACCATTTTCTCTTCATTAATGATCACCAAACACTGGCCAGACTGGAGTCCATATATTATACAGATTGAAAGTGAAAATCACTTTCTAAGAGAAAACGTGAGTGGTGAGAAAACGAAGGGGCATTAAAAGCGACCAGAAACTGCAACTGAGTTAAACTGCCTTAAGTAAGCTGTGTGGAATCCAAACAAAGAAGAAGCAAAATGCAGAATTGGTAAGTGAGAATATCATGATACGATGACACTCTTTTAACTCACCTAACCAGATGAAAATATACAGAACACCTAACTGTCCAAAAACGACATAGTTGCATCACCTTAATTGCCATCTCCATTGGATGAATAGGTTCGCTCCATTTACTTCATCCAATGAAATTAAAAGCAGGCCCAATCGATAATTAAAAACAATAAAATTAGTTTTCTTTCTCTTCCTTTGTCACCTGGTATGAATACATTGCGTTGGACGCACAGACACTGACAATGCCGTAATAGTGCACAAGTGCAAGGTGGATGCTTTGCATAATGTACATGAACTAATATTAGTTAGTTACCAACATAGCTGTATCCTTAATTGTGTGACTAGGTTTGCTTCAAGTACAAAGGTTAATTGGAAGACACTGAGTCCAAGTTAATTGCATGTAATTTGCGATAAGTCGTGTTGCATACGAGCACATTGGATACAGATTTCAACTTGCAGCTTCTTTTTGTTACGTTGTTGGCAAGTTCCGATCACTAGGGTGACTAATGAGGGAAGGAGAATTTTATTATTAATGATTAGTTAAAAGAATTAATATACAGCTTCAAAGCATGATCTTTTTTTTTTCTGTTTTAATTTTCGGATGAATCTCACGGTGAACCTACCAACTTCATTCACTTTCTTGTTCACTACTACAATATTAAGGGGCAAAACAAGTTTAATCTTTTCCCCGACTTGTGCTCATGCATTCACTGACTTGTCATAAAAGCCGCCAAGGTTACTAAATCAGAAATGAAACCAGTTAAATGCAATGTCGGGCTGATCTGAAGTCAAAATTGAACAAATCTAAGCATCCCAATTAACCGATAATACTATTTACTTGCATGAAGCATATGCAAAACGTGCTATAGTGGAAAACCATGAAGCCAGATTATTAAAATAATACAGTATCGAATTTTTTGTGTATGAACTTGTTTTGATATTCAAATTTGATACTCACAGCGCTTCAAACTGTTACTATATCATGTGGTGTGTCAATATCCATGCATCTTAGGGTGGTATTCATTTACGATCCCAGCAAATTAACGAGGGTTCATATTTTGCAGATAGTAATTATGTCAGAAATATTGTTTATGTGACTATAAATCCCAAGAAGAGGAGGCGATAAAAGTTTAGAACTTGAGGGTTTCAATCTGTATAAGCATGGATAAGCAATTTAATGTTGGAACACAGCTAAAATCATTGAATACTGCTTAGCTGCTTGCGCATTAATGATCCATGGCCGAATATCCATACATTAATTCTACGTCCAGCAACTGGTTCTCAACTACATGTGAACATCAAATTATATAAACAAGCCTCTTTGTGCAACTTAATGAGACATATTTTATTGATTATTCGATTGGTTTCACATAAAAAACCATTCCAACGTCAACAAATTAATCGGTCACAAAGGGGTTGCCGTTGCCACACGTATTACAAAATTCTTCATCCAGACTTTAAATATTCAAACTGTCATGATTAATTGAAGAGACAAGAAAGTGGACACCTTCACTTTGAGGGTAATCCACGATCTCTGTATGCTATAGACACGTCATGCTAATCATTAAATGCACATGAGATCGTCGCCAATCAAAATGATGTTCCTGGAAATATGGAATAGCTTGGTTCTGATTTGATTATATGAATGTGGCCAATTCACCAGAGCGCTCAAAATGGAGTCAGAGTAGAAAGTTCTTATTTTTCCTGATTTAAGGTCCACAAAGAACTCTACTTTTCTAATGAAGATTCTGAAGCAGCAGGACCCAAGTGCATGATTTATATGGTTTTATAGAATTTTTCTGCTGGAAGTCTCTCCTGCCAGCAGAGTTTTTGCGTAGGTGAGGGTCATCAGTTTTATGGGGCATGCTTAATTAAGAATACACTTGCACTAGTAGGGTATGCATGGATCCTTGATATACCAGTTTCCGTTCTTCAAGGCAAGTGAAGCAAGTGGGAGACAGAGACAAGAATCCGAGGAGTTAGGACAGAGAGGGAGACCACTCAATTACCCTTCTCGTAAGGCAAAAACTGATAATAATTGATGGGGTTTGACTGAATATAGATACAAGTGTCATTACTTATGAAGCAGGGCCGAGACAAGTAACTCCCTTTTTGGGCATAAAAGAATGTAGAGATTGAACTCAACAGGGAATGAGCGGTCAAATTAAGAAGAATAACCAACAGGTTATTAAGCGAGTAATGTTATAGTAAGTGTTGAAAGAACAGTGAAGAAAGTGGACCAGAGCAGAGCAGAGGAATACAGTGAAGGGGATGAAAGGAGTAATAATAGGATGAAGCACGAGTGAAACTGGAATTTCATAGGATAGGATAGGATCAGGATCATGGGAAGGGATGGAGTGTTGGGGAAGGCGGCAGAAAGACTGACGTAAAAAAGACGCATTGTCCTCAAATGCAAAAGTGGCTCTTTGCCTAATTGCTTTGAACTATGAATTGAGGGGCAAATCCACCAGTCAACGCTTACATAGCTAGCATGTGTTCTTCTTCAAGCTTCCCCATTTTCTGGAATGCCCTCACCTCTTTCCTTGTGTACTACTAGCTCCAATCTTAATTATAAAAGCTAGTTGATTAATTTAAGGAGATTAAGAAAGTAAGTTAAGTTAATTCTTTGTAATAAATAGGTGTTGTTTTTCCAAAAATATTCTTGCTAATCAAAGGTGTTGGTGAGAACTATTATTATTAGAAGGACTACCTTAGGAAAAAAAATATAAATATTAGAGACAAAATGAATTGGGATCTTATATTTAGGATCAAAATAAAAATCAAATGAGCTTTTATATTAAGGACCGGAGCTAGTATTAACCATCATCACAACTCAATTCGATCCTACTCATCATCTCATATGCTTGACTTCAATAATAAATTTTGTCACATTTATTATTTGATATGACATTCGAGCGGATATTAAAACGAGTCAATATTCAAGTTCTCTTACAAACTCGGACATTTTCCCATTTTTATTAAGTTTTAATTAAATAAAACAAAAAATCCACCCGCCTTCAGACTTCATTTGTTTTTGCTTGAGCTGAACCCAAATATACGTCACATGATGGACTTTTTTTTTTGGCAAAAAAAAAACTTTTTTGCTTATAACCAGACACCAAATCAAACACGCAATAAATCTTTCAATGATGTTGTGAGATTTTGTACAATAATTGAAAATTTTGACATAGTTGGATGGTCGAGAATGAGTAAAAGTTTTGTAATTCATGAATATTCGGGAGGTCGCGAATATAATCCCCACTCCTTCAACTTAAAAGAATGAGCTTTAAATATGTTAAACCTTTTGTGATGCAACCATGTATTTTTTTTTTAAAGCACATGACATCCTCAGCTCCTTTTAATTTAATTTTGTTCGTATGTAAACATTTGCAAGAGATCCACTTATATGTTGTAATTAGATTAAAAAAAAATTTACATTATGTGAAATTTGAAATAGTTCGAATCTTCCCAAATTCAAAAATACCAAAGCTTGTTGTAGACTTTGATATCTCATGGTGACGAGATAAAAATGGCACAATTTAGAGGGGGACAGGCAGGAATTGTAATTTCAGAGATGGGCCGCTGTAACAATGGACTGGGCTTGTTGGGTAAACTGACTAAAAGACTGTGATAGCGATGTCACATGGTGGGGCTTTAGGGTTGAAAGCCTCCAATTGACCAGAGTTTCCACATCTTTTGTCTTGTGGGATACGGGTCGCGCCATCAGCGGACTCGTCCCCTGCCCCGAACATGGCTGTCCCCTGTTCTCTCTGACTTCTTCCTAGTTCCTCCCTTGCCGTCTCTTGCATGCTCTCTCTGTTTTCGCCTCTCCATAGAACCAACCTCGCTTCTTTCTTTTCTAATACCCTTTCTCCACTTCACATCATTTTCACTATTTCTTCAATTCACACTTCCTATTCGCCCAATCTTTTCTTCTTTAGCTGTCATCGTCTTCCCATTGGTAATCTTCTGGTCCGATTGCCATCATATTCTAATTTTGTTACCACTCAAAAAGCTTCGGCATTGAAACTAGGATATTTGCTGTTCGCCTTTTAAGTGCCTCAAGTTTAATTGTCTTCTCCAATCACGAGAGAAGACACAACAAAAAGGAAAAGTTTGGCAACGGCATGTTTTTTAGTTGAGAATTGTACTGAAGTAACGAGTGATGAATGTGAGGGACGAATAACAGAGCCCATGTGCTGCGGGACACATCAGCTGCTTTGAGGGATAAATTATTTATTCTTCTTTTCTATATGCTTTCCCTTTTGTTTATATCATCGTTCCCCCCCCCCCCTCCGGGGGGTTTGTTGGTACCATCTATGCTTTCTTTCTTTTTGCTCAGTGGGGGCAGATGGAAGAGAGAAGCTATAATACACAAAATAGTAAAAGATGAAACATTAATGGTTATGAATCCCCCGAGAATCGGGTTTAATATATTTATATATATAAATCATACATCACGCCAGTATTGAGTCCATGCTCCGATTTGTGGGTCCACCCGACCCGACATGCAGAGCTCAACTACCTTCCCGGCTTTCCCTCCAGTTGTTGGTCACACCCAATCTCCCAACCCCAACGACTCCACAACCACACCCATATCCTTCTTAATTGTTTGATGTGATCTTAATTAGATCAATCTTTCTCTCACTTTCTCACACACACACACTCTCACATCACTTACTGAACTTCAGTATCCTAGTTACATTACACTTTCATAGATAAATCAAACCTCCCAAGTTCCAAACTCGCCCTTTCACCTCAAGAGCCAAAAGTTGAGGGTGAAAGAAGAGAAAATGCCGATGATCAATTCTTCATTCTTCAAACTTCCCACAATATTGCTAGAAAGCCTAAATCAAAGCACTCAGTTAACTTCCTTTCTAGAACAATCCACTGTACACATGCTAGATCAGTCGCTCTAACCCTTTAATCCTATCAACTTGTAAATATATATATGAATTTCAAAAAAGCTATGTGGGTAAATCTGACTTCGTTGCGGTCAGTGAAGTACAACCCTTTGGTACTTGGTGTCCGTAGGAGAGTCAGAGCCGTCACACAATACCCTTTTTCTACTGATTCTTCCGCAGTTGGTAGCATTAATGAAGGAATCTTGATGGAGGAGCTGCGGTGGAGCCGGTGCCGGGGGTGGCGGAGGTGGTGACGGGATGGTCACCGGAGGAATCTCTGAGGTTTCTAGCGGTGGGGGTGGGTGTCTCCATTGAGGAAGTGGTCCTGCCAGGAGCAGAGTCTGAAGCAGAGGCCCGGCTTTCATCACAGCCTGCAGAAGCTTGCCTTTTTCCGGTAATGGCCTGTCCGGCGTAAGCTCAATCATGGATTGCGTGACAGACGGTGGCGCCGGTGCCGGCGGAGGGGGCAATTGGGGCTGAGGCACATGGTCAATGACCGGAGAAGAGACAATGCTTTCTTCACAGTCGGATGATGAGAGGCCATTGTTGGAGTCAATTCCTCTTCTGGGTTCATCTTCAATGCTAGAAACTCCAGACAGAGGAGCCGTTTGGTGTTGCTGCTGCTGGAAGACGAACTTCTCCAAGAGAAGTCTCTGGCATTTCTCGTGAGCTTCGTCTCTTTCTCTGACGGCTTTGTCGAGCAGATCCTTGAGATTGAGCAGCTGATCATCCCTCTTCTTGAGCTCCTCTTGTACTGCAGCCCTCGTTTGCTCAAGCTCCAGAGTGGTGTACAAAAGCGACTGCCTTAACTCCTCCGTTGGCTGTAAAATCAAAGTTTCACAATACCACGAAGAATTAGTCCTAAAATTCCAGATATAACGAACAACATTATACGCATCTATGAAACTTAACGGCAAAGGATGAAGTTGAGGAGAAAGCTTCCACCTTTCCCTGGCAGTAGTAGGCCCAACTTAGAAGAGGACTTCGCTGAGTATCCATGGCGTTTCCAGGACAACAGAGAAACAAAGATATTCTTCCTTCTTATAATATGAGAGAGAGGGAGGGAGCAAGGGAGAGACAGAAGGAAAGGAAAGAGAGAGTTAGGGGGATTATGAGAGGAGGTTGAAGCTCTTTTATAAGAACAAGTCCAAGATACTATTGAAGAGACTGGATTGCTTTCTCACGGAGGGGTAGAGAAAAAGCACAAAAAGCCAAAAGGCCAAAAAAAGGAGGCAATTTCTATTTCCTAATTCCTACGTCCTTACGCTCGCGCGCTCTCTCTCACTGTGTGTTTTCGTTGCACCATATGTGTATCTCCTGGACCCCTATATAACTCTCTCCTCAGACTGGCGCGAGGAAACCGAGTCCCGCGATAAAAGCGGGAGGGAGATACGAAACTAGCGGCGTTGGGTTAAAGCTTTTTTGCAAGTCGTCTCCTTAATCCCTGTATTTTTCTGCTTTTTTCCAGTTACTTGCGCTGACTGTAGCTTAAGAAAATTCCAGAAAGTGGCCTTAATTAAACTGCAGTGTCCGCTTTGGACTCAAATATCAGTACGGGCCAATAACAACAAAAATATGTCAAGACCTGCACTGGACATCCGCATGCCCAAAAATGACTCATCGCTCATCACTCACTAGTCATTACACTCAAATCATCTTTTTCTTCGTCCTTTTCGTCTTCAAGAAAGGAGGAAAAAAAAAAAAGGGACTTGATTGGATTTTTTAGAATTTCGGTTATTTTGCTCCTATATCTTTGATATATTTAGCCATTTTTGGGTAGGCATGCTTATCCTTGCGAATTATCCTGCCTCATGAGTTATTTGTGAAAATTATTCCTGAGTTCTCTGAGTGAAAAAAATTAAACAAATATTAAGAAGTCTCGAAAAGTTCATATTTATAAATTAAATTTGCATATTTACAAGTTAAATTTAAAATTTTATATTTATAAGTAATAAGACTTTTATATTTACAAATTGAATCGTGTCATTTATAATTTGTAAACCTTATATAAAAAATAAAATTTTTATTAAAAAAAATATCTATTTGGGACTATAAGTAATTTCTCATAAATCCCTTGGTAAATTGGGGAGTTCCAGACAGGTCGTTTGATTTTGCCGGAATTGAAAATGCATTATTGGCATTGTATTCACAGCGAGATCGGAACGGAGCAACTTGGGTCTCTCGGACATCTTGTGCTTATCACTAATTAGCAACAAAATCGTGTTAAGCTGTTCTTAAGAAGTTTAATTAATTAGGTGAGTTAATTTTAACTTTTGCTGGAAATTTGGGGGGGAATTTTTGTTTGCTAGCTTAAATAATTGGTTCCCCGTTGAAAAAACAAGTTGGGAGATCGTCTCTTCATTCGCTCGTTTGTCTTTCATGCTTTGAATAATTCGAGAATGGCTCTCTCAATTCAATCAAACAACTTGGCTGTCCAGAAGCAGCGTCAAGCCACTCAATCAAAAAGCTACTTCCATGTTGTTATTTATTCTTAACGCGTATACCGTTCCTATTGTCAAAAACAGATCATGGCTGCTAGCTAGCTAGCGCAATGTATACGACCGCCGTTCATGGGTAAATTGCACCCAAAATTATTTTAAGATATCGACACTTTAAAGTATTGAAATAGTACTGAAAAATACTTCTAAGATATATATTTGGATGTAACTTAAACTTTATATTTTATCATGATTTTACTTTAGTGAGTTTATCCGCACTTGATGATATGGTTTGTTTCAATAAATTAAAATGACATCATTGGCATTGACACGACGAAAAGAATGGCAGAATAACTTAACAATAATAATGAATTCGGAAGCACGGCTGATTAAATCAAAATTATCTGAACGGAATGTTTGCATATTAGACAATTGGTAACACGCTTCTAGAAATGCAGTCATTTGTGGGAGGGGCAATCATGGAGAGACACAAAAAAGTCGCTTGATTAATTAATTGGTTAATTAAATAGGATGAAAATTACGTTATAATTTCAAATATCGTATCATGAGAGCGTGCCCTGGGAATGGATTTTATGGTTCTCGTATTAATGAAGTAATTAATTAAAACACAAATTGGTGACGTTCCCTTCCCTGACGTTCGTTTTGGACTAGGGATATATACTCCCATCGAGTTTCTCCTCCAAATAATAATAATAAAAACGAAACGTAGTTTTCTCCAGCTCATTATTCCGGATGAGCCAAACAAGCCATACGTACCTGCATGTGCATTTTGAGTTTGATGAATGGTATTTAAAATTGATGAGAAATAGAATTATATATATATAAAAAAAAAAATAAAGATAACCCTTTAAACATGTATGGAACTTTGGCCGGTCTCACTGAACATGTCAACATGAGTTGTCTGAAAGGGTCAAGCGGATGGGTCTGATAATTGGTCAGAAAAAGGAGCTGGTGGCCAAACTTTTCCGCCATTAGTGTTTGCCCTCAAAGAATGGTCATGTACCCTTCTAATATCAAGGATCTTTTTTACTATCTCTCATTTTAATTATAAAATCTCGTCTGTAAACTATAAATAAGGTCTTATAATTAAAACTAGAGATAATGATATATATATATGAGTTAATATCATTTGTAATTCTAAAATTTGACATAATTTTAGTTTGGTAAGATCAGTAATTTTAGCACCTAAAATTTGATCTTATCTTGACCCGCATAGAGATTTCAGAGACTAAACATATGGTATTGAACCAAAATATATCCAACATAACCCTTTTAAATTACAACTAATTTACAGATATGTTTTTATTAATAAAAAGTATCACAAAATACGAAAATATTATTTTAAAATTAGTTAAGAATCGTGGATTTCTTTTTTTCCCCCCTGAAGAATGGTGGATTCCAAAACAAGTAAGATGTATTTATAGTAAGCATAAAATTTTAAAATAAGTGTGGATTTTATGAGTTTAATTCAAATTTCCCATAACTTTGGTCTTTAGCAGTTAGATATAATTTTGCCAACACGCGGAGGCTGCTGTTTGACCAACAATGATATTTCATATTTAATATATTTAAGTAATTATTAGAATTAGAATGAAGGGCTACCCCTACAAGTTTTATCCTGGCGTAGCGTAGGACACGTGTTCGGTTTCCGTTGTTTGGTACAGCCGCAGAAATATAATATAATTTTTAATTAACGTATTAATTAATTTACAATGTGAAAATATCCATATGCCGTCGTCTGAAAAATCCTCCCCACCATAAAATCACCGTTCCCCGCCTACCATAGATGCGACCAATTTTTTTTTTTTTGCTTTTACAAAAAACAACTATGAACAAATAACTCAGAAGAAGATAGAAAGAAAAAAGATGAAAGAGCAAAAACAGAAATCGTAATCAATCTATCGATGCGAAGGAGAGGATCGAGCAAAATGAGATTTCCCTGCAAAAATAACACATGCAGACTATTTATGTCTGTCACTTAGTTTTGATCAACGTCGAAATTGTCATCTGTGTTTATTATTTTTGTGATGCAGATTGAAGTATTACTGTTACGTTTAAATCGATTACCTCCATGAACTAATATAAACGCAGAAAGTCCTTCATGGAATACAGTAATATGTCAGAAATAATTTAGAATGTCGGTAATTGTAGAAAACCATTGAATTATATATTTGACTGGTGACTCCTCATAATTTTTGAATTCTAAACTCTGGTTTTGAGAGTCCAGGAATTCCTCAAACTCTTTGTTATGTGAATACTGTTAATTACGTTTCAATTACAGTTTTCATGCTCGAGAGACTCCTTGTGTTCTTCTCGTTAATGCATTGCACACTTGTGGAATTTAAGAACTGAGGAGGAGTAACAAGTAGTGCAACTAATAATACTTTCAGTTTTAATTATAAAATCTTATTTGTAAATTATAAATAATGTCTTATAGCGAGGACCAGAGGTAGTATTTGAGAACTTTTTAGTTTTAAATATTTTTGGCAGGATCAATCACCCCGACAAACCAACCCATTCATATACTTCATCTAATTTTCATTGTTATCTCTCTTGATCCAGTAATATAAATAGAGTTAACTAGTGAAGGCATGGACATAATTGGAAAAAAAATTAACGGAAATCTAATTATATCACGTCATATCAAAACATTGTCAAATTGAAGTAATTTTATTAAAAGTACCTCAACATGCATGATATCATTTTTACTCAATTTTTTTTAATCTTCGTCAACATATACGATACCCCCCCCCCCAAGAGAGAGAGAGAGAGAGGTTCCAGCAAGCGTGCAGCTAGCATCCTACTTGCATTCTTACTTTTAAAGTATATATCCCATGGTACTTTGGAAAATTATATATAGAAAATGCACGCCGTCTTATCCTAAACCTTCCCATCTCTCTCTTTTTGTTTTAATTAAAAAAAATGTTTCTTTACCTTTTAAAACACTCATTGTGCTCTTAAAAAAAAAGAGAACACGATAAAGGAATCAGATTGAACAATCTTATGGATTGTCCATTCAGTCTTATATAATTGTTTGCCTTAAGCATGTTATGAAGCCATTATATATATAACTTGGATATAATAATGATAGCATGGCCTGATGTGTGTGTGTGAGAGAGAGTGATTAATTATGTGGTTGGCGTTATTTGTAGAAGGGCAGAAGAAATGTCAAGGGAAAAGGCAAACAATATATATATAAGGGAGCATAAAGAAAAGAAGGAGACATGATGGGGCACTATCTTGTATGTGTTTAATTACAGGAATAATTGCCCGCTCTACGCCAAGTTATGAATATTTTAGCACCCAGTAGTGATCATATATAGTACTACTATAATATTATAATAAACATGTACACTTTTATAAGCTAACATTAGCTTCTCAAATCAATCTTAACCTGGGGGGACCAATTCATTGCTGATAGGCCCCACAGTCTGGTATTTGTGGTGCCCTTCAGTGACCACCAACACACACAAATGTAAGCTGAGAGCAAAAGACAGCATACACATGATCTGGTTGTCATTGTGGAGTGCAGATTTGTAATGGGAGTGATCAGAGGCAATGAGTTTGAACCCTTTACATGCCTACAAAGGCTATTCGATAATACGCTTTCGAATTATTGTTAATTATTAACAGAATCAACAACTTTATCTGAAATATAAAGAAGAAAAGAAAGAAAGGAAAATGAACTAATTAAGAAAAAGGGCATATAGATATATGGGGCTTCCCCACTTAGGATACAAATTGAGATATGGTTAGCAGTTGATTGTCGGCCAAATATAAGGTAATTGTGGAGGTTAAGGTATGGTGTAGGAGTTTGATTCCAAATTAGACAGGAGCACGTGAGGGTGCCTCTCTCTCTGGGTGTGGGTGTGTGTATATATATAAATGAGTATTATGAAGAATGAGTGTGCATGCTTCAACCTGCTTTTATTTTGGCATCTCCATTTTCTTTTGTCTTAGGAGTAACCTTCACTTCACCTCCCCCGGCCATCTCAGTTATATTTTTGTTTTCTGTCCCTCAAAAGTACAACATTTCGGTATTTTTCCTTTCTTGTATGTTTCACTCTCTTGCATTCTTACTTTACTATTTATGGATATCCCACATACAGTTATTTCTGTTTTCCTTAACTGCTTCTAGCTTCCATCATTGCATTATCATCTAGTTTCCTTATCAGCTTTTTAAACGAATCAAAATTCTACTATAAGCATTCCTTCGTATAGCAATACTACAAAACAGGCGTAGGTGAAGGAAGAAGAGAAGAGAACGTCCTCAAAAAACAGTGGAATAATGAAGAATAGTTGTTGAGGAATCTTGTTGCTTTAACTTGGACTGGCTTTGCTGACCATATATGTAGTACAAAGTGGTTAGTTGGGAAATGTTGGTACCCAAAGAGATTGGGTTGGTGGCACAGTATCATCTCTTTTGTCCATCACCTCCCATTTCAGTACTTGCCAACCACTTGACAACTTAACCCTACATAATTAAATTTACAATATCCCTGTGAATATATTCCAGTGGTTAACTAATTTCTTTGCTTTAATGTCATATATGGGCTACCTTTTCCCTCTTTATTGGTGCGTGCTTGAGTTAAGGATACAAGGAATGGAATGGCACTTTAATTTAATTACACACTTGCTTGTGTTGGGCGGAAGACAACAGTTAGAGAGTGTGTGTGTGTAGAGTAAATAGTTATAATTAACTGAGGGATTTAGTTGGAATCATTGCTTTAAGCACCAAAGTGATCTCAAAGACATACACTGTCTCTCTTGTGAGAACAATGACACTTGAAAAAGAATTAACGAATTTCTTTTTGGGGACAGTTAAAGGAGAGTCACATATACCTATAGAGCTAGACTTTTTTTTTTTTTTGATATAACCTATAGAGCTAGTCCTTTTTTTTTTTTGACCAGTAGAGCTAGTCTTATACTATGGAAAGGTCATATTCTTAATCTTGTCACCGAAAAAAAAAGGATCATATTCTACACTTTTGACCCTTCCACTTTTTAGTTTTTACACACACCATAAGCAAAAAAAAAAAAAAAACATTATGCGTCTCACACACACATCAAATCTTAGGTATCAGCTTGATAATTCCCTTGGTTATTCTTTTTATATATATTTATAGTTTCTGTGGAAACGGTGTTTCTTACCCTTATTACTAAAAAAAATTTGACATTAAACTGCAAATATATTCTATAATTTGCATGAAAACTTTTGGGAAGTTAAAAGGGTATATATAACTCAGACCTCTATATTCATTTGTGTATATATAGTATATAAATGATGTTAAATAACGACCTGTTATAATTAATAAAGCTTATATGTGTATATAAGTGGATCCTGTGTATCTACCTATCTAGCTATATATGTATATATATAGCGTGGAAGTGACAAATGAAGAGAAACTTGAGCTTATGGGGGCAGACAAATCTTTGAATTCATCAGCATGCGTATCTAAATAAATGTTATGCATAAGAATCCTGGCCTTCCAGATCTTGTTCAAATACATTATATGATCCGCAAACTGCTAAATGACACGGGTTACTTTCAAGCGATACGGATCATATCTTTACACAATCTTAATTAATGCATGACCCCCACAAATGGCTCTGAATTATTATGGATGTGTATATCAGAAATCAAATCAAATTGATAAAAAGATTACAGTAAATGCATGTAATGATCCAATATAAACAAGCCCTTGTTTACACGAGAATGTCATGAGGTTACTTGCTTACAGGGATTCAAAGTTTATAGAATATATATATAAACAAGTTGTAACTTAACTACTTAAGTACAAGTAAGGGATAATTACCTAAATACAAGTGATTATGCGGGAAATTAAGTTTTGATGAAGTGACAAAAGTGGGGTCGTAACGGCTACTACCTGTCGGAAGGGAGAATCATAGGCGTCAACTTTACTGAGAAACCGTGTGGGCTCCATTAACTACAAGGAGGGAAGAAAATAAAGGAATAAATAGTACTAATAATAATAATAATAATAATAATTAAGAAAGGGAAAAAGGGAGGCTCAGTTAGGGGCAAACCTTTTTTATTAAAGTCATTTAGGTGGGTCGTCAATTCCAACCCCCAATCATATCATGTTTTTGCAGATCTTTGGAATCCCAAGCGGGCGTTAACCCAAGACTCAGGCCCCCTCCTCCCAAAAAAGAGTCTTTCTTTTTTGGCAAAAAAAAAATCTTGATTTTAATATGAATTTTATGAACAGATATTTCAAATGGTGAATTAAATTTAATGAGAGCCTGCCCCATCCCCATGGACGAAAACTCTATTAGGACAGTGACTTCAACAACGCCATCTTCCAAAAGATCCGATACGATCTTCACACTTACCCTTTACTCAATCTGGACGCCATGCAAGACGTACAGAAGCAAAAATAGATTTTTGTAGTTTCAAACTTTAACGTTAATGCTTCTCCTTTTTCCTATAATTTCAACTTTGATATCTCGTTGTTATGTGACATCCTTTCCACGGTAATTTTTCGGGGGATCGATCAGCTTAAATTAATATACACGTAAATTAACATTAAGAATGGGTTTTTGTGAGAAATGAGATGATATGAAATGGAATAGAGGGAAGAAGGAACAAGAGCATGTGGGAGATGGATTTGGATAGTTAGCTGGAGACGCGCGGCAGAATGATTCCCAAAACAGAGGGCGGCAGAGGCACGCTTCTTTCAGCTTTCTCCCCTGTTTTTCAATTTACCCCCCTCTTCCTCTGTTTTCAGTTTACTCTCCTCATCACCCAATACAATCAAATCAATCATTTGTTCAATCCACCCGTGAATGTACCAAACAAAATCCGTAAAATCTCCCCACAAAAAATGTTTTTTTTTTTTAAACAAAGGATCGAAAACAGTAGGATGCGAGTGTGGTTGTGGATATATAGGAAGAGGGATTAAAGACGAAGCAAGAAGCAGAATCAAAGTGGTGTGAGTGCAGGGACCATGATGCACATCATTGCCTTCAAGGAAACCGTTGCTTGCTCATCATGTTGATAAAAATTGTTAAGACAGAGCAGGGGACCCACGCGGTTTTATCTAGTAACGCAATCCCTCATTGGTTCATACAACAAACCACACTCGACTTGCTGCTCTCTGCTCGCAACGATTCTCCTCTTGACTATAACTCTCTCCTCACATGGCCGCACACTTCCGTCACATCTCACTTTGTCATTACAACCAAACATGATCACATAACCTCACATGCCTTTCCCACCCTCTTAAAGTTTAATATCATTTCACCTGTCCTTTTCTTCCCAATCTTTTCCTTCTTTTTCCGCTCCAACCTCCCTCTCTATTTTTCAATCTCACCGCTCTCTCTCTCTCTTTTTTTTTGGGTCTGAGCCTCAAGTTGGACTTCAATGGCCTATATTAACAGCCCTTAAGCATTCCATGGGCTTGGCTCTGGACCGTGTTTGGTCATTCTGTAGCACTTGGACTTTTTACACTTCAGCCAGTGATAAACTTTGGGTTTTTCAACACACAAGGGTTAACAACACAAGAACATGGGACACACAACTCTCACAAATGATTCAAAAACATCAAACTTGACGACCTATATGGTTCTACAGGAGCCCTCTCTGTTGGTGAATTTATTCTAATCTCCGTAGTTTGACTTTCGGAGGAATCTCCTTGGGTGGTTGAACCTTCTCTTCTGTTTTTCTCAGGGGTTTTCCAAACTTTTCGTCTTCTCTGCAAAGTGAATTCAGTATGCTGAGATGAGATCGAGCATTCTCTGTTTCAGATGACTTCTTCATAGGCTTGTATTCGTGTGCTTTGAAGCTTGTCGAGCGCCTCCTCAGTTGCGTCCTGAGAACCGAAGAAAAGGAGTTATCACACCAAAGTCTTTTCAAATGTCAAAGTTCTCTCAGTAATGACATTGCATTCATCATAACCTGAGTTCTTTCTTCTCTTTGCTCTCAGTTGGATCCTTTACAGATGCAGTAACAGAACCTGTAGCTGAACAGTTGCATAGCAATGTTAAACCAGATTGTGAGAGGGGGAGGCAGTCGATGAAGAACAAAGTTGCAAGCATTTACATCGACTCCTTTTAGCTGGTTTTCTGTTCCTATTGCAAAGCTTTTCCACATTGCTGGCTTTCACCAATGGCTGCTCCGCCTTTTCGACTCCTCCCTGAAGCCAATCAAAACAATTTACATTAAAACCAATGCTAGAAAACCCACACCAGTGATCTCAAAGAACACGCAACTCAAGGGTAGAGCCTAGGCACCTTTAACAGTGATCCACCATTTTTATAGTCCATATCTTCAATTCCCTGGAAATAAGATTTGTAACTAAACAGACCATCTGCTAACTACAACATACAAATCTATTAAGAAAGTTGTTAATTATGACTGACTATAGAATACGAGCCTAGATTTGAAGCGTACCCTCACTTCAGAGTTCTTTCCTCGAAGCAAGGCAGCCTTACATAACATTTCATGCTGCAGAGCTTTCATCTGAAAGGATTATCCCAGAAATAATTTGTAAGGTAATGCAGTTTGAACCGGAGTTCACATTTACCATGGCTTTAGCTTCCAAAGTAGCGGAAGAAACAAGAAGCTTTTGGCTTACCGTTTCCCTTCCTAAATTAAGCTCCTGCAAAATCAGCAATATATACCGTTATGACATATCTTAATTATGAATGACAGATATTCACAATGCAGCTTAGAAACAGACCGCCAGTATCTGGCTGTTTGATTGAGCAAGATTCCAGTTCTGTTGTTTTAGATTCTCTACATTGGCTCGCAGCCTCAGCAGCTCAGCTCCAGTGAGTTCAATAATTTTACTTTCCAAGTTAAAGGGGAAAAAAAAGCGTAATAAAGGTGCACGACGGAGTGAAATCTATTCACATATGCGTCATGCAATGCTCCTTGAGTTAGTTAACTTCATGAATTGGAATGAATGATGTGTTATTAAAAGCACACAATGAAACTAGGACAAAAAAACATTGAGGGCTAAACTAAACTTCCGAATCAGAAAGGATAAATCGAAGGTAGTAAATTTGACCAATCATACAAGCAAAACAAACTCACTCCTATCTTGACGAAAATTGAAATATATGGAGATAAAACATACACAATATCAAAGATAGTAAGAAATCTGCCAATCGAACTTGTAGCTTGGTGGCGAAAGTGATTTGCTGTTCACATGTCAAACCACGAGTCCCAACGGGCAATCTCACACTCACAATAACAAAGATAGTAAGAAATCTTGCTATAAAAATTATTCAGGATACTCTCTTTCTGCTAGGAGCTGCATCAGAGTAGCTTTTTCCTGCATCAGCAATTCATGTTGAAAGACTAAATAAATAACGGTTACTGATACTTCAAAAACCAATAGAACAGCAAGAAGAAGAAGAAGAAGCACCTTCAAGAGTTCCTCATTGCAGTTTTTATCGGCAGGCTTTTCTGCTTGGTTATGTAGTTTGGGTTGCATTTGTGCGTTGGTAATATCAGAAAGCTTCTTCCGCACTAACTTTGCAATAGATCTCTTCATCAACATTCTCTCCCCTACTATTCCCACACTACTCAACTCTATGCAGAACCAAATTTAGCTTCACTTACCCTAAGCGGTTGATTCATAGAAAGTGAAAGAATTTAAAGAGATAGGACTTCGTTTCCAGGTTATGTGAAGTGGGGTTTAAATATAGATGGAGTTGAAGTTGAAGCGAAAGACATACTAGTAACTGGCGTTCAAGAAAAAGATATAAAAAAGATGACCAGTGATTGTACTTTATAAAAAGAAAGATGGGAATCGCTGGATATAGATGGATAAAAGAGAAAAGATGAAAACAAGACTGGATGGAATCTATGTGCTTCTTTCGATTCTTCACTCCCGCTGCTATCGTTCTTTGAATCCATGGATTGCAGATCACGGTAGGATTGTAATATGATGTGGAAAAGGAATACAACAAAGAAAAGAAAAGAAGAAAAAGATAAAGAAGAGACGCAGGTTCTGTAGGCCAATGGAAATTTTAAATATTTCAAAGCGTTTCCGACTTTAGTTAAAATTTGAGCGGGCTTGCGCAGGCATGAAACTTTTCACCCCAACACTGAGAAATTTGTATGAATCTAGGCCCATCAGCCTCTTTATTTTCAATTTCTTTAGAAGGAATAGGTGCACCAGTTATTGAACCTTCTAGAAGAACAAACTCAAAACTACAATTATATTGTCAAACTCAGTTCTTCGTATGCCATGGTAATCCCAGATTGATCAAACGAATTACGAAATCTAACAATTTCTTGCGCCAGACGATATTGCAATTTGCAAGGTGTCAGCTAACGCATCGATTCAGCTTGATGACTTTACAGAAGTCGTACTTAATGCTTACAAAACAACCTCAGACAGTCATCGTCGATTGAGTGTGAGAGTTTCTCCATTGCATCAAACCACGAGCAAAACAGCAGTTACAATTAGTAGGCATAAATAAAAATAAAAGATAAAGGAAAAAGATAAAGGTAGATATGCTTGCATATTACAAATTTGCAATCTAGGATGAGCAACCGTTTTTAACTACAGCTCAGGCAAAAAGCAAAAATATTCGTAAAGCACCATCTTTGACTTTAGATTGGCACGCCAACATCTCAAGCTGCAAGAAGAAAGAGGCATGCATTTTTTTGGCAGTCAAGATCAAATGAGGTGCAAAGTGCTGCACGCAGACGCAATGTGGCGAACTCCAAGTTTTCGCTGTCTGACATTTGGTTATCTCATGCCACACCCAAAACAAAATGACATAATTTTTCTGACGTAGTCCATTCTACCTTAGCCACAAATAAACAGCAGTATTAAGCGATGCACTCTAAAAGTACCATATAGCAAAAGTTACAAGAAATCATGGCATGCAAGGCAGCGATGTTGAACTATAAGGACAGTCAGATGATGAACCCTATGTTATGATGGAAATAAACAGCCTCTAAATTTTCCCTCTGAAGGTCTGTCCAAGATGCTAACTATTCAGTTCAGATGACGCCATTCCAGTGTATCAACATCACCTGATCATTTGTAAATGGCATCTTCAAATATCTTATTGAATATTGTTAAACTATTAGTTGGTAGTTGATGCATTTGTTAGTAAATTAGTCTTGGGTGGTAGATTTATGCATTTACCCTATTAGCGTTCACTCATGTAGTTGGTAGGTTATTCTTCCTCCTCTATATATAGTCTTGTACTTCCACACTCTATGAACCAAGAGAAAATACTGAATATTTCTTCACGTTACATCTCCTAAAAATAGCCAGGAGGAGACTGGTAATTTTGCTGACTCAATCTGATCCTTGGCTGAAAAAAGGAAGGAAAACAAAAAACAAAAGAAAATCGTGCACCAATGCCTGCAAGACTTCTGTTAAATGAACTATATCATTTGATGCTTTTCATTCAAATATATTATTCCCACGCTAATCTCAGCAAATTATGCCAAAAAGAATATGCAAGTCTCCTGGGGATAGAGTCCTGAAGATACCTGAAACTGATTATTTATGGATGAAGAAGTGAAGAAGATATGCAGCTCTATTACGAATCTGCAGGGCCAAGATTTATTTCTCTAATTAGATCATTAAGTCAGTAAATCATTGGCCAAAGATAAGAAACAGTTCGATTACAAACCTTAGATGCGTAGGAGCGCAGGTCTGTGCTGGAGATTAAACATGAACAATTTTTAAGGTAACGACAGAACATCTCATAAAGTACTGGATTGTCTTCAAACTCTGGGCAAGACAGGATCCAATTCTCTGCCAAAACTAAGTATATGTACATATTAAAGAGATCACAACTCTTGTCTTTCAAATTAATTGAAGCTAGTGATTTGAGTATCTCCTCTCCACTGTTGACCTGAGGAAAAATGCAAATAGTTAGCGTCAATATCTAAAGAAATTAGGACCAAATTGCTAACACACTTGCAGAATTAATTTGCTAGTATCTATTGCAGCCTCCAACATATTCTAGCATTTAGCCAGAGTGCATAATCTTCCAGTTTGAGTTATTCATTCTCTTTCAGTTTATAATAAAATGACCAATATTCAGTCACTAATAATAGACACGAATATTCATTTACTTGCATGAATGCTTAAATAGATGAGGTAGGGAAATTGAAAAATAAAATTCATGATTTGTATATATTTTATGTCACAAAAGATGACTTCTCAACTATAAAATAAACCAAGAAGGATTGTGTTCTAAATTATGTTACACTTGTAACCAGTTAGCAAAGAATAGTGAGGCATTAAAACAACAAACAAAGAACGGTAAAAATAGATGCACCATCAATAGCTTGCTAGCCATATGCTATCTTTCAGTAACTTGCACCTCGTTTTACACTTTATATGCACAAGCACCATTAACCTTGGCAGAAGAAGGCAAGTAACATACTCCATCAAAACAAGGAAGCAGACTTTCATAAGCAACAGCACTCCTGAGTCGTTTACCACGAGAGCTGACTTCTGAAATGCATTCGACAGCTTGAATGCAATTCAAATCCTTTGAGACGCTGCATATTAAACAGAGCACAAAAAAGAGCAAGAAAGGCAAAAACAAGCATAAATTAGAAAATAAGCTCGATCATAGTCATCTAAGGGGAACCATTAACACCAATAATACTCCAATAAGAAACTTGAGAATGTAATAAAATGTAGGATATTAAGAGTAAGAATTAAGCATCTGCTATACCCCAAAAAAAAAAAAAAAAAAAATTCTCGATTCTCAAATACATATTACATCACTAATATAGGAAAATCGCCACCATCATAGTCAGAACCCATAGTGACTAGCACTGGCATCATCATGAATCTAACCCCAGACAACAAGCGGTTACAAATCTGACCCAAGCCCTGATATTTTGGGGTGGTCCTCCAGGACTAGAATCTAGAAAAGTTGAAGACTACCATTGTCAGAAGCACAAGTAAATGCAGTACAATATTTGCAATTCCACATGACATGCCACAGAAGTACAGTCACCTTTAAATCAAGTGAGATTGGAGAACAAAGGTGATTATTATCATTAAACTTGTGTCTACTATCCAGATAAACTGCCAATTAACCAGATATTTTGATATCTTAGATGCCTATAGCATTCAACAGTGCTAAAAGGTCTCACTTAGAAGAGTTATATATCACCTAAGATTGATCAACCTGGATAGCTAAAGCAAATTTAAGAGCTACCTGTATCCATAGTTTCAGCACTTGATGAAAAGTTGAAGAGAAATCCATAGATGTCAAGAGCTCTTCTCAAATCTTTATAATTGGGAAACCAATCAATCTTGACAGTTAATTGGCCATCCTAGTAAGGAATGATGATTAATCACAAATATGCAAAAGCATCCAAGAATAAGGAAAACAAGTGTTCTGGAGTCTTTTTTAATCGACAGTGTAATCATCCCTTATCTGAGTAAATACATAAACAAGTTTACCCCTCCAGTAGATGAAAGAATTGCACACCAAAAATCACAGGTACAAGTTTGCAGCTCTTCTTTTGTTGAATATAACACTGAAAGAGCAGTGTTACACAGACATAAGATAACATTGTCCCAATGTATAATACCAATAAAATCACTATGCCATTCTTCTACTCACTTGTATTGAAGGCCCAAGTAGCTACTGATTTCTCTACATGGTGACACAAGAAAACCAATTGTGTAAGCCACCCATTGATTAATAAACCTTCAAGAAATATATCTGCTGAAGTAATACAAAATGGTAAACGAGTCAATGGTTAAGACAGACCCAAGTAGCCACTGATTTTTCTACATGCGACACAAGAAAACCAATTTTGCAAGCCAGCCAATAGCCATTGGTTAATAACCCTTTAAGAAATATGTCTCGTGAAGAAATAAAAGAGATCAACTGAGTCACTGCTTAAAACAGGCCCAAGTAGCTACTGATTTTCGGCAAGGCAGCACAGGGGGGAAAAAATGGAAGCCACCCACCGATTATTAAACCTTCAAGAATTTGGTCAAAGGAAACTTAAAAAAAGATGTATCCCGAAGGAATACAACAGGTTAACTGAAGTAATGCTTAAAACAGGCTTTTTTATTTCAGGCACTAGCATATAAGAGATATACTGATATAAGACCAGCTGAAACCAGCATTTAGCAAGACTCGAGATACGAGTAATCGACAATATACGTTGGTTAAACTAGCATATTAATGGCTTCGGCAGATAGACATCAGAGAAACCTTTCTCTACGGCCAATTCCACTACAGAATTAAGCTTGTTGTCCACAAATGATTGTAAGAGGTTGCAACTTTCAAGTTCAGAGAAATCCAGAGGAGGAAAGGCTTTCTGCAAGTCATAGAAATGAGATTTAATTCATCACAAATACGAAAACAACTTAAGAAATAAAGTAGTAAACCAAATATAAGAAAGGAATGAGTTTTGACGCAGTTTGATGACCTGGTCTCCAAAAGCTGGCACTCCCCAGTGGGAGATTTCTTCTTCACCGCCTAATTCATTCATCTACGCTAGATAGGACAGCAAGTCATCATAACAGACAAGGGCAACCTTAAAATGTCAGCGAAATAGAAACAAATAAGAGAAATTTATTCTGCCTGCTTTTCACATTTCTCAACAATCTTAGACAGCATAGCTTCATTGCCACATTCGTCATCATCCTCATGGCTGTACTTCCGGGCTTTGGCCTTTTTGGATTGCTTCTCTTTAAGCTTATTTTGCTCTATGTAATGATCATTCAGAAGATCATCCAACCCAATAACCTTCTTCCTGGTCAAAATTCAAGTGTTAATAACTTGCTAGCGTAAAAGCGACAAAACAGAGATGATGGGAACTTGCGTGCAATTTATCAAAACCACTATAAATGAAATAGCATCAAAGTTTAAATTTTTTAGTCGGTGAAGCGTAATTAAAAAAAAAAAAAACACTCCAGCAATGAAACCCTAACAGAGCAAGTTCTTTATTAGGAGAATGGTTCGTCACTGTGAGGAAACTGGAAACCAAAACGGGAAACCCCTGAAACCCAGTTTCAGCAGCCAAAAGAGGGAGAGGGGGTGAGCGAGGCTAAGACCTTTTCTTGTTGATGGAGGGAACCTTGAGAAGCTGGTCCTCTCTCTCGAAATCCAGAGGATCGTCCATATCGATCATTTGAGTTGAATAAAGAGTGTATTTTTAGGTTTCAGAGGCGCCAAACCGTTAAAGCGCTTCAAAAACTGGTGGCATTTTATAGGGGATAAGAGTTCGGGCCGGGCCAAGCCGGAAACCATTGCCTTCTGCTTGTCATTTTGGCGGGGAAATCTTCTTGGTCCTCGTACAAGAAAATAGAAAAGCGTTGGCCAACAAATAATTAAAAAAAAAACATATACATAAATAAACGTTGGAAAAACAAAACGAAAAAAAATACAACCTCCAATCTTAATACAAAAACTAGTTAACTAATTTAAATATATTAAAAATTTGGTAGATTAGTTATTTATAATAAATATATATTATTTTTTCTAAAACATCATTACTTATCATTTTTTTTTTTGCCAGAATGTGTATTAGTTAAAACTAACATTTTAGTTAATATTTAATATGTGTAGCTACTATAAGAACTAAATTGATAAAAAATGAATAAATGTGAGATACAGAGTGAATTGGAGTCTTATGTTTAATGTCAAATTAAATGTAAATCTCATTTTTATATGAAGGACCAGAACTAGTAAAATATAAGTAAACTCTATATAAATGTTGGAGACTCATTTCGATACTGTTTAAATTATAATGCGAACATTATTCCTTTTGCTAACAAAAAACATATGTAATATGGGGACGCAATTTCGCAACTGAGAACTCCTGCAAGTTCCGCGAGCGTCGCCACGCACCTCCTGAAAAAACAACTAGTGACTTGGCCATTTAACATATGTTATAGGATAATCTCGTTCACCATGAGCGCTCCTCGCTTTTTCTTCAACCAATAACCCTTACTCTTATTGATGTTGCATGCTTTTCTTAACTTAGAATTAGGTCCTTTTGTTAATTTAGGGTTTCATTGTTCTCTTTCTGTGTGGCCCCCGTGGTGCCAATGAAATATAAAAAATAATTAAAATCTAAACATGGAAAAAATTAATTATACCTTAATAAGCATTTTATTATTGAGTCAGCATTAAATTTACTATGTCAGCATTTTTCGTTAGTAAAAGTTAACAGTGTTAATATCATAGGATTGAAAATGCACTTTATAAACTAAGGAACTAAAGTAAAACTTAACCAAAACTTAAAGAACTAAATGTATACTTTAATCTAACAAGTGAAACACTTTGGATTGGGAAATTATTTCATATCAAATTGATAGTAGTTAAATATGTTGTTACAAATTACTTCTCTTTTTTAATATATGTTTTAAAGTTGGGAGAATTTCAGTATAGTCCCATAGAAGCCACACAATTCCCAATAGGTCCCCTGAGGCTGTGAAATTTCAATAAAGTATTAAAAGGCTAAAATGAAATCATGCTTCAATATTAAATTACCAAAATGCCCTTTCTGATTTTTTTTTCCCTTCCCCTCCAAAAAACAAGCATCCTCTCTGCACCGTTATTGCTGACGACTAACGACATTGGTAACTTTCTTCTTCTCAGAATCCACCGGATTCTTCTTTGTTGATGGCATCCATGAACTCTCTCCCTCGCCAAAGGCTTCTCTTTCATCTCTCTTCCTCTTTCTCGCCATCTTCTGTTTGCTCATCTACCTTCACCTTTGTCTCCCTCCCTTAGCAAGTTGTCATGGCTTGTCATTGCGCAAGATCTATTCTTTTTTTTTTTTTTTTTCAAATATGGTTTTTGGGTTTCAAAATCTATTTTTTCATATTTGTTTTCTTCGATGTGTTGGGGAGGAAAAAGAACGATACACAAAGCTGATGAAAACTACAATTTGATCTTTGTTTTCTAAATCTAGTTTTTCATATGTCTATATTTGATGTTGGAGGGGAAAGAAAACACAAAGGAGAATTATAATCAAGTCCAGTGAAAAAATAATTATTAAAAGGTTTCAATAAGAACCTAAACAGTTTGTAATGATAAGTTTTAAAGTAAATAATGATAACTTCTGAAACTTATTTTGTAATTTTTTTTATCAGGACTTTACTGTAATTCTCTAAAAAAAAAAA
This sequence comes from Neltuma alba, assembly GCF_004799145.2. Lineage (NCBI taxonomy): Eukaryota > Viridiplantae > Streptophyta > Magnoliopsida > Fabales > Fabaceae > Neltuma > Neltuma alba. The sequence goes on along the minus strand of NW_021635959.1, from coordinate 173,687 downwards.
ACAAACGGAAAGGACGCTTTTTTAAATGAAGAAGTAGGCCGCTAGTGATGATGGTGTTGGAGAGGAAACGTCTTTTTTAACGGGAGAATTTTAGTATAATTTTTTGGTTAGGCATTTTGGTAATTTAATATGGAAGCATAATTTCATTTTAGCCTTTTAATACTCTACTGAAATTTTACAATCTTTTGGTACCGATTGGGCATTATGTGGCTTCCGTGGGCCTACACTGAAATGCTCACTTCAAAGTTTATTCACGCCATGCGTTGACGAACTGAGATTGGATGTACAATTTAGCTAGGAGGAATTTGCATTTACTGATATTTTTTTATCCCTTTGGAAAAGATAGAATGGGCCCATTTGATCCACAGTGAGCTGGGGAATAAAAAGTGTTTGGACCTAAGCCCACTAAGGTTTGTGTTGGTGGTGAGTGGTATAAAGCAGGCCGGCCAACACTCGCAAACACAGTCAAAACCTGACTCGTCTCTCTGCAGTCAGTCTCTTCCCCATAACACATCATAAACGGACACAAATTTAGCAGAAGATATCATGTGGAAGTTAATGAGCCTGCAACATGGTACAGAATTGCTGAGAATTATCTTTCGATGAAATTATAGCCGATTAGCCGCCACTTCGGCTTTAGTACAGGGTCATGGCAATTAGCTCTTCGCTGAGACCAACCAGCCGTTAATGGTTTTCACTCGACATGTGTGCCATCTTCCATGGATAATTTCAACTCTTGTTTGTGGGCCCATATCGTCTTTGACTCTTCAAGAATGAAGATACGTGCATTCGTTCAAGTTCTAACTCCTAACATCCTCGGCAAATTAAAATGCGATAAATATTTGCTCCTCATTATAAATTTTCATGAACATTTAGATGTTTACGGAAAAAAAAATTGACAAAAAAAAAACCTTTTATAATTATCCATTTAATTCTTCGTTTTCTCTTTCTTTCATGATATATTGTGATTATTGTCATTGTTCAACTATTCCATGCGCCAAAAAAAAAAAATCAGAAAACAGAAAATCATTTCTTAATACGCGTATATAGCCCCCTCTACTGCTTGTATCAGATGTTAAGAAAAACAGTTACTGCTTTTATATGTGCATTGCAGATTGAAAGAGGTTCTCATAAATTAATATTCTCAGTTTAATATAATGAAACTTCTATTTTACTATATTTAATGATTATGAGTCATCACCTAAATCTAACACAATGTGTCATTAAAATGATATATAACGAACGCGCGCTCATTGTTTTTTATAACGTGGACGAAACTAATCCCCTGAAAGATGTCCTAAATTCCATAGGGGAGGAGGTACTTTTAATACTACCTCCACTTCTTAATATAAGAGTTCGTTTGACTTTTATTTTTGTTTTTTATATTTATTTTTTTCCTTAATATAGTCCTTCTAATGATAGTAATTCTAGCAAATACATTTGATTAACAAAGATATTTTTGAAAAAACAACATCTGTTTATCAAACATAATTAACTTAATTAGTTTTCTTGATCTACTCAAATTAGTTAACTAGCTTTTATTTCAAAAACCGGAATAGCACACTGGAATTAAAAAGACCGTTTTTGCCGAGAGATGAATCTTTGATGGAGCCGAGTGAATATATTCTCGTGTTTTTCTTACGAGAGAAGGAAACACCAACAAATAATAATAAAAAGGAGCCTATCTTTGGGCAGCACATATGCCTGAACCATGAGCATCGTATTCTCTATAATGATAGATAATTGACAAAGAGTGTTTCGGTCACAGCTACGAAGATTGAAGGCTGACACCCAAAAACACGATTGTTGATAAGCGAATGCACGCATCTTTCTTTGTATGATTGTATCTTTGATTGACCTTAGATACAGGCGACGCCAATGGAAATATGGAAGAGTGGCTATAAAGAAGGTGATCACTGCATATACTGCGAGGAGCACATGGGAACATGTTCCCAAAGCCAAAGCCAAAGCCGATTTACAATTTCACCTTTCCATGCCCAATAATTGCCCAGATTCTAACTTTAGGGCCCCATCGTGTCTTTGTTCCGGCGCAAGCATGTGCTCACCCAGCTCATGCCAACCCCACATTTGCCCTCATATTAAAGTCATATCCAAATGCTGGTGTCTTTTATGATCGAGAGCCTCCTAACTTCACCTCCAGTTTTTATTACGCATGGTCCCCCCCCCCCCCTCCCTTCTTCACTTTTTCAGTGTTGTTATGCGGCGTTTTTTATCATCCATTTTTTTGTCCATTCTCCGCAATATTTGCATTCTATCTAGATTTTTTGGTCCCAAATTTATCACGAGGACGTTCCAAAGATCGCCCCCTCATCACACACACCAAGAGCATCAGAACCATTACGGCTTAGATGCCACGTTACCTAATACCCATGTCGCAGTGCAGAGATTTATTGCTCACAGAGTTGTTTGTTTGGCAAACCCCTATAATCACTTGAAAGAAAAAACTCTCGTGGGGTTTTCAAGAAACAAAAACTTCTTCCCATACTTCACTCATAGAGACACAGCCGAACTTGTGTTTGCTTGAATGGCTTACAAATAATGACCCTGTTCAATTCCCTCTGGTTCATGAATCATGAGCAGTGAAAAATGAAAACAAGCAAGGGTCCCACAGATCATGCTTGAAGGGATTCCCAATCTGTCTGGATCTGCAGCCTTATTATTAGATGAAAACTTAAAAAGTACCTGGTCAGACCGTGCAATTATGGGCCCCTTCCCCCGTGGTCCTACTTAAGCCGGAACCCGGAAGAACAAAAGATTGCAGAAGAAAGAAATAACCTCCTTTAGAGATTCTTCTCATGTCCGATGGTAGAGAGAGAGGGGGGGGGGAGGGACTTGAAAACGATTACAGTTTTAAGATTCGGTATAAATTTGACGATACTAATGTATGCCTAGTTCTTTAATTCGTTTATTGAGTAAAATCTTGACCGAGTGCTTTCTTTTCTTCGGGGTTTGCGTCACAGTAAAGAACGTCACTCGGTAAGATTGTGAAGTGGGGGTTAAAAAGTTAAAAGTGGAGAGGGCATGTGTCCTTTTCAAAGCTTACGTCTTGACAGGTGGGGACAGCGTAGCAGTCGTGTAATTTAAAAGTAGGGTCGTCCCCTCTCGTCCACAGCTAATACCACAAAGCGAACACGGATAGATAGACAGATATTTTAGCAGCAATATTAGCCACGCTGGCGCTGTGAGTAAATGAGAATGAGAGTGCGATGTAAGAATCGATAAAGTTGTTTGTTAGTATAAAAAATTTTGATTTTTAATTTGATTATAAATATAAGATTTTATTTTATTTTATCTCTTATATTTATTGATTTTGTTTTATAGTAATCTTTATAGTAATTTATATATATCAAATTTCGTGACATGATAATTCTCATTAATATATACTTGATTAGTAAGTATATTTAAGAAGATAACATTTTTTTATTACAGTTAACTAACTTAATTGGTTTTTTTTAATCTATTTTATTTATTCAACTACTTTTCTATTTTATAAGTTTAAGAATTTGGATTTGTTAACACAGATTATGACCTCCCGGCTGCTTATCGAAGAAGATTCATTACTTGGAGAGTTGGAGAAGAAGAAAAAACGGAGCGAAAAAATATAAATTGGGTTTGGTGAGTACTAAATAAACAGTAATTTATGGTGAATAAGGTGGTAAAACGTTCTAACCATTGCAAGGTGGCTGTTTTGATTGGGCGGGAGAAGCTTCCTAGTTTGCCACCCTAAGCAATGTTATAAGTAACGGACACAATTGCATCAGAATTCAGCAGCATCACCGATTCGCCGTGTCGGAGATGATTTATGGAGTGACGGCGGAATTGGCAAGTCTTGTCAAACTAAAAATCATCAAAGACGGTGAAAACAATCAGTATCCCCGCAATGGAATTATGAAGGAATGATTAATAGGCGAACTTAATGGGCATAGTGGGAGACTGGGACCTTATATTTTCCAATTATTGGTTCTTTTATTTACTGCAACCTCGGTGTCCGTGCCTTTCCATCCTAACCTCTAATCATCCAAGAAGATCATAACCTACTTCGCTCCCTCTACGGTCATCCGTGCAATCTTACTGCCTTGACCAAACGCCGTTTTGTTTGTCCAGTTATAATTATGACTTCAAGATAAGCTGCAGTTATTTTACTGGAAGATAGATGCCAAACGAAAAATTATAAAGCAAATTATATACTTTTCTACTCGCAGAAATGTGGAAACTTGCAACTTGGTGTACGATGGTAACGGCACGCTGGCAATTCATGCGTCGGAAAGACCTTGGTTGTTTTCATATAGCATTTTCTTAACCTGAGGATTTCCCATATATGTCCACTTTTTACTTCCTTTTTCACCCAGCATACATGCAAGCGTGCATCCTCAGGTGAAATACACTCACTGCTTTGCCGTGTACGAAAGATCTTAATTAAAACAGAAATCAATCCCATCACTTTCTAGTTTCTACCACCCTTTTTCACCAGTACGGAAAAACGGGCCGGCCCGTCACGGGCTCGGGCTTAAACGGGCCGGCCCGTTTAAGCTTGAGTTCCAAAAATCACTCATTTTTTAAGCCCGGCCCGTGAGATAACGGGCTCGGGCCGGCCCGCGGGTTTTTAGCCCTTTTAACTAAAATGAAATTTTAAAATTTTTTTGCATATTTTATTATCAAATATAAAAATAAAAAAACATAAAGTTACTAATAAAAGATATAAATATAAATAAATTAACTCACAAATATAAATATCATCATGTCTAAACATATATCACAGTGTAATAGAGTCTATTGAATAAACAAACTAAATAGAGGACAGACGTAAACAATTAAATAAGCACTAAGTTCAGTAGATAATTACAATGTAGATGATCTGGTTTAATTATAAATAATTAACAAAAAAGTTTAACTAACAAACATAGTATACATAAAGAATAATCATTTGTCATACCGATAAAAAAGAAAAAAGTCTATCATCTTAGTTCTAAATTTGTTTCTAACTATAAAAATGATATAGATCTTTATTTAGTTCAAAAGATTTTTTGATCAATTATATTTCAAGTATAAAAATATGGGAGAATAACAAATAAAGACCATAAAAATTCACATACAGTATTTTAACAAGTTTTGACAACTTATAAATAACATATATTTTTGTGAATATGTTTAGTTTTTATTTTACAATTTTCACGTTTTTTTGGTTATTTTTCCCACAACTATAATGATTCTTTTTTTTTTTTGTGAATGCTATCTATGTGAACGGTTGGAATAAGTAAAATTAAGATTATGCTATGTCTAAAATGTTAGGGTTTCTTTTTTTTAGTTAGAAAAAAATATAAAAATTTTAAAAAATTGGCGGGCCTAAACGGGCCGGCCCGCGGCCCTATAGGGCCAGCCCGTTTATTTTTCGGCCCTACAGGGTTGGCCCTTTTAAGCCCGACTTCTCTTTCAGACTCCAAACACAAGCCCGCCCTCGACTTAAACGGGCTTTAAAAACGGACCAGCCCGACGGGCTCGGCCCGTTTTCCCGTCTCTATTTTCACCCATTGATATCGTCACTAGCAAAATTGTGGTCACATTCGTAAAAAAATCTCATTATTGTGCGCACAGCAACAGGGTCTCATTTGATACGAGCGGTGGGCGAGGCTAAGTGGCGAGAAGAGTGTTTCCAGACCGATTAAAGTGGCTATTTAATCAATAACTTTACAAAAATGCTAAGTGCAGAAGTCCCACCATCTCAATAATTTATTGTTCACTTTTTCCGTTCAAACCTTTTGTGTTCTTCCCCTTCCAATTCCATCACCATTATATTATATTATATCACATCATTCGTTCATTACTTTCAAATTCCATCCCATGTCTTCACCCCACTATTTTATTAATCCACATGGGTTGCCAACTAGTAATCACTTGTACTTTATCCTCTTATCCCGATCAGAGAGCCACTGGGAAAATAAAACAAATGAACAGTGGATTAAAACCACTGCGGAGCATCACGTGCTTCGAAACCAGTTTAGTCAGCAAGATGTATGTGCGTTGTCTTCGTCAACAATGGGTAGACACATCCTATACTCATTCTTATGAATACCATGTTTTACGTCATATCTACTTCTCACATCATTGGCTTGCCACATTCATTGCCCCGACCAAAATATGCCTCCTATTCACTCCACCACACCCATTTTTATGCCAAACTACTACAGGACTTGAAGGAAGGGGAGGGGGAGGGGGAGGGGGGGGGGCGGGACAACAGACGTTATTAGTAATACTACCAACACATAACTGAAAATCGCAAGAGCATTCACATGAAACCAACCACCCAGAAAATATGAAACCTACGCTCGAACTCCAAAGCCCAAACTACTTTTGGGAGAACGTTTATTTTTTTTATTCACGCAAAACAAAGAAAATCTCACATGCAAGCTCCTCAGATCCTCTTGAAGAAAATGAGACGCCATTAACCTGCTAATTAAAAATTTATGGATACATGTAGTATGACTTATTAAATTTTGTGTTAGGGGCATTTGCATTTGATTAAGATTTTTCACACTTTGCATAACTGACTTATGAAAACGAAGAGCCACGCTTGTTTATTTATTTTCGCTACACAAAATAAATGTATTATTTCATTAAGTAGAATTAGAATTTACTCTGAATATGAATTTGATTTGGTTATATAATTATTTGAATTACTTGAACTTGAATGACTGTACTGTTTAATAAGTTGGGGAAATAATTTTAACAGGGACAAAAGACAACGGAACAATGGGGGCCAATTGATGTGAGGGGGTTAAAAAGGACAAACTGTGAGAGGACTGAGAAAAGCAAAGGCATAGTAGCCGAGAGCCCCGCCGAAGTCCATTCTGATCCATCGCCATGTGACCTCTGAAACTTGCTTCTATCTCTCTCTTCTCTTTGCGCGACATTTTCTTCTTCGCTTTTCTGAATCCCCCATTTTAAAATGCTGCTTCAATAATTGGCCAGCATTTCCCATTACTCGACCTCATCCTACCACGCCCCTCCCTCTCAAATGCTTTACCGATTTTCGTTCCATTAGTTTTTTTCATTACATAAAATACACTCTACCACCCTTTTGTTTATTCTTGGTGCAAAAACGAAGTCCTAACAAATTCTCTCCCTCCTCCTTCACATTCCTTTCACTCTTCCTTACTTCCTACTTCTTCTCCTCCTCCTTCCTGACCAGAATCCGAAAGCTCTCCCTCAACTACTCCTACTTCTACACCCTTCTCACCTCTCACATTCTCTGCCGTTTCTTTCTTTGATCTTTAAATGCAATGGCGGAACGACCCACAAGAACCGGGTGCTCATGAAGCTCTTACTTCGCAACAAGAACGCAGCTGCTTTCACCTTATTTCATGGCTTCTCTGGTTTTCCTTTTCCCTTTACTTCTTTCTTCGATCTCATCGGCAGTGATCCCCACCCTCAGCTCAGCTCTCTCCACACAACCCATGTCTCCAATCCCCAATCCACTCGTCTGTCTCGTGCTCTTTTTGAGTCCTCCTTCATGGCTCCCCAGAAGCCTCAAACCTCGCTGGGTAAGCCCAAATTTTCAACCTTTTCTGCTCTGTATATTTGCCTCTAACAATGCCAAATTTTGCTCAAAGGCTGTTCATATTATCACAGGTGGATTGAAGAATTTGAAGATTTTTGTGTACGATTTGCCTCCGAAATATAATACCGATTGGCTCTCCAACGAGAGGTGCAGCAGTCACTTGTTTGCGTCCGAAGTGGCCATTCACAGAGCCCTGTTGACGAGCGACGTGCGCACATTTGACCCATACGAAGCTGACTTCTTCTTCGTGCCCGTTTACGTCTCCTGCAACTTCAGTACAGTCAATGGCTTCCCGGCGATTGGTCACGCTCGCTCCCTTATCGCTTCCGCCGTTAAACTCATCTCCTCCGAATACCATTTTTGGAATCGAAGCAGGGGGTCCGACCACGTATTCGTCGCTTCGCACGACTTTGGGGCCTGTTTTCACACCCTGGTGAGTTTGATATTTTAGTTTCTTATCCTTCGCTCCCCAGCGTTCTGATGTTTCTTCCAGAGTTCTAAATCACGACACTTTCTCTCATTTGAAACTCATTTTGTTTTCTTTTTGGTCTGAATAGGAGGACGCGGCGATTGCAGACGGGATACCAGAAGTATTGAAGAATTCGGTTATATTACAGACATTCGGTGTCCAGCAAAAGCACCCGTGTCAAGACGTTGAGAATGTGGTGATACCACCCTACGTGTCGCCGGAAAGCTTGCAGAACACGCTGGAGAAAGCTCCGGTGGACGGAGGGCGAGACATTTGGGTGTTTTTCAGGGGGAAAATGGAGGTCCATCCGAAGAATGTCAGCGGACGGTTTTACAGCAAGTAATGAATCCCATCATTGAATTTAACTCCCTTGTAATCAAAATCGTAATCATGCTTAGCACTTTTGGAAACTGTCGGATTATCTTGCTTTCATTTGTGGTTAATTTTACCGCATTGCCCTTCCTTCCTGAGTTGACCTTGACCCCGTGTTGTTCTTGTTTGAAGGAGGGTGCGGACGGCGATATGGAGGAGATACAACGGCGACCGGAGATTTTACCTGCGGAGGCATAGGTTTGCGGGCTACCAGTCAGAGATAGCTCGGTCAGTGTTCTGCCTGTGCCCGCTGGGGTGGGCCCCGTGGAGCCCACGGCTGGTGGAATCAGTGGCATTGGGGTGCGTGCCGGTGATAATCGCTGACGGGATCCGGCTGCCATTCGGATCGGAGGTGGGGTGGGGGGAGATCTCGGTGACCGTGGCGGAGAAGGACGTGGAGAGGCTGGGGGAGATACTGGAGGAGGTGGCGGCGACCAATCTGAGCGCGATACAGAGGAAGCTGTGGGACCCGCGCACGAAGCGGGCCCTGCTGTTCAACAATGAGATGGAGGAAGGCGACGCCACATGGCAGGTGCTGACAGCGCTGAGCAAGAAGCTGGACAGGTCGTACAGGAGGTCGAGGGTTTCGGGCCAATTAGAGAGCGACACGTAAGAGGGGGAGCAGGGTGTTTCCGACGTGGACCGGGCCTCGGCGGGTGGCACAATGGAAGACAGCTGGATTGGGAGGGGGGAGGGGGGAGAAGGAATCTGATAGGCGGGGGGAGGTGGGCCCCAGAAGAGCAGAGGAATGGAGATTTGAAAGGGGAGGGGGGTAACATTCATTGGTGGGACAGGCGGTGTGTCAGAGCGAAAGTTGACCGGAGTGGAAATACGGGCATGGAGATATGGGTAAAAGGTGTAAACTGTAAAGAAGATTTTTTTTTATTAATTATTCTTTGATACGTGATGTAAATAATTTTTTAAAAAGAGGAAAGGTGAAATTCTTTTGGACATGGGAATAAGATGAAGACGTGGGTGAAATGGCAGTGTTGGCTTGTGATGTGTTTGGGTGCAGGGTGGGTAAGAGGGCGCAGGAGAGGAGCGAAGAGTGTGAAAACTGAGGAGAATGATATAAAACGGGGGGAGTGATTATTTGGGAGGAAGTGGGAGGGCTCAGGTGTCAGGGGTCACGGGTACGGTATAGGGCTCATAAGGCCAACACACACTCCAACCATTCAAGAGCAGCTTTTATGGAGCCTTTCGTCCTTCTTCCATCTCATCGTCCCCCCCCCCCCACTTTAATTTTATTAACATAATACAACAAACTAATTTTGTTTCTTACTGGCACCTTATTTTATCCAATTATTCTCCCTATTCATCCCCTCCTATAATCCTGGCCCCTTCAACTCTAACCAAACCGTAAAGGTGGGGATGGCTGAACTGCGACTCAAAATTGAAGGTTGACATCCTCTTTCTGTGAGAATAAAAGTATCATCATTATTATTATTATTCACAAGTCATGTATCCTGGTACTGGCAACGACCTTGGGTAAACTACGATGACCATTAAGTTATAATAATATACTCGTGAATTATGATGATCACCACTTGTTTACTCACGTTTTCTTTCCCCCTCAATTCTAATAATTATTTTCCCTCTTAACTTTCATGCCTCTTGAATCGCTGGGAGCATCAGCAGGTAGACGTGAATCATTGTCAGGGGAGGGATCAGACTTATAATTCTACTCCTTTTCAAACTTGAATTTATAATTCTATCTATTGTTTAGGATCCTTCTTTATTTTTATTTTTGCCAATTTACATTTAGCTCCTTCATAACTTCTTTTTTTTTTTTCTTTTTTTTGGGGGGGATGCAAGCATTGCTTGCGAACCCTAACACTGTACCACACAGGCGCTGGCTCAGCTTCTTCATAACTGCAAACTTTCACTTGTCAACGCTTATGTTTTTTTGGGCTTATGCGTGCCCTCTTAAGACCAGGAGATTCGCGATTTACAAAAGATGGTTTTTAATGGGCCACGTCATTCTGCGGAATTCTAGGCCCAAACTCTCGTTCTTCCTGACTAAATTCTTATTCTTGTTTCCCAATTTCCAGATTTTTTTTCCATCGGACAAAAACAAATATTTTCCCATGAAAAATCAATAATAATGTCACAAATTTCTGAAACCGGTCATAAACATATTTTTGATGACGCGTGACACTGCCGCCGGAACTCATTGCCGATCTTTGAATATCTAAGAATTTTGAAGACCGCTGTTGCCCATTAAATTTAGTGGGATAGGCCCTTTGATTAAGCATAATTGCTGCATTTCAATTTTACATCAATTACTTTCAGTAGGACGGATGAACATTTAATTTGACATGGCTGTTACCAGAACATTATAACACGCCGAAAATAAGGGTTCCATAGTTAATGAGTTATGTCCTTCAATTTTACGTTCTGGAATTATTACAGCCACGTGAACACAGCAAGTACATATTGGAACCAGTTTAAGTGATAAGCACTCTGAACTATTCATCTCTCATTTGGATGGTTAGGATTTGATTTTTTTTATTTGTTCAAGATAATTATTTTAATATGGAACAAATCTAAAATGAAGATAACCTCTTAATTATGTGTCATTAACCTATACATGTCATTTATATCATTTGTCAAATGTTGTAAACATGGGTGTATATGAGCTTTTTTTTTTTGGGGGGGGAGGGGGATGAGATGTGCGATCCCTTTTGGCATGAACCAATTAGTGGTATATGAATACAAGAGACGAGCCAATTTTAATAGAATTGCTGTGAATATTAGAGCTGGTTTTTCTGTGTTGGTCTGGGTTTACATGTCAATTTGATAAGAATCTGCCCTGTACCGTCACATGATAACTACTTTCACCAACACAGTAACTTGTCTGTCCTCTTTCCTCCCGTATTTGGGATCATCGATTTCTTCCCCTTCATCTCGTTTTCACGTTCGTACCTTCAAGTTTCAAGATATTTTAATCAATTTCTTCCAACTTCCCTTTTATTCTATTATTATTATTATTATTTGGTTGGTTACCGAAGGTATGTTCTTGTCATCGAATTCATAATCTAACATCACAAGATGAAAAAGAAAGGTGGGGGCCCTGATTAAACTTAATTACCAGAGTTAATTTTCAAGGTTGTGGTTTAGCTTGTCATCACCGAACTTGACACTATGTTGTTACCATCATCCACTTTTGTCTGTCCAGCTCCCTAATGAATTGAGGGACTGAGGTAAGAATGAAAAGTTTGATAGCCGTCAAATTTCGGAGGCGGAAAACAATACATCACGGAAATTGAATTAATGTTACAATTATACAGATGCATTCATGTGAGTGAAAGGCCCCACTTGAACTTTCTTATGCATGTAAATATAAAACTATTAGGGTTGTTTTCTCGTAAAATTCCAAAATATTCTCCCCAGTTTGTATTCCCTGTTCACCCTGTGATTTCATTTTGACCAATACCGTGCGTAGCCAAGGAAGAAGACGACAACACATACTGTTTCAGATCATTCACGAGATGAAATCGAATTTGACACCACCATACTGTAAGACGTGATTCAAGGAGAGCCGAAAGTATAGGGTTAGATACCTTTCACCGAGGTTCTTTACGTAAAGTATGGCTGCCTAACAATTTTAAATTCCACGACTATACTCCATTAAGGCATCTTTTTTGAGTTCATGAACCCACTTACTGCAGAAGCTTCAATCACGTGAGATTTTAAACAGTCTCTGGAAAACACTGTAACTTCATGAGGCTCTATTCTCTAACGTCTCTTAACAAATTGGCCTTTTGTGCATGGTGTTCCCTTCGTCCTTTTGTTTGCCTTATCCTTATTTCTTATTATCTCCGGTTCTTAATATAAGACCTAGTTTAATTTTTATTTTGGTCTTAAATATATAACTCCAATCTACTTTGTTTCTCATATTTATCTATTTTTTTAAGGTACTCCATCTAATAATAATAATAATTCTAGCTAATACACTTATTAGCAAGGATATTTTAGAAAAAACAACATCTATTTATTACAAATAACTAATTTAACTTGTTTTCTTAATCCACTTAAATTAGTTAACTAGCTCTTATATTTAGGACATGAGGTAGTATATTCTTTCTTCCGTCTCTTCTGTTCATGTGTCTGCTTTATGCATCTGTTCATAGTTTATTCTTTTACGCAAAGAAATGGTAGGCCGTTACTCATCAACTCGACCTCTGCAATTGGCTCATGAATCCAGAAAACTGTAAAACATGTATGACGCGCAATAAGTTAGTGGGTCACGTTCTCCTATCATTGTTGCTGATGAACTGTCCCTGGCAAGGGGTCATTTCCGTGATAATATCAGCACACTACTTAACCATTCTAATAGCATCAAATCCGAACCATAATTGTTCTGGTGGTCCAAAAATGAGCAACAAAGCTCTATCTGGAGGAAGTTAATTCAGCCATATTGCGCACTAGGGGACAAGGTCGCACTCGTCCACAGCAGAATCCAGACACGTATTAGAAAACACTTTAACCATTTTATTTCATCATTAATAAAATCAAAAGCAATAGTACATCACAATTACACAAATCACATAGACAACAAAAACATTCCAATCTTTTGTGCGGGGTAGTGCTGGACGCTCAGCTGCTCTTGCAAACTACACTTGCACAGTGGGACCATCTCATAAAACCACCCCTCGTGATATAAACACTTTGATCTCACAAAAGACTTTAAACCGTGAATAAAAAAAGCTGACTTTTACGATCTTACTTGCTCTTGTTCAGCGAGCTGATACAAACAATGCATGTGAGAATCTTGACCTTAGCACTCTGGAATGAGCGTATGATCTCTCTTAGGGTCATGGCAATAGTTATAGACCAAGTAGTTATTTTGGACCCATTGCATGGTGGCGTATTGCTGAGGTGTCAGGCTGCTATAGCCAGAAGGGGAGACAGAGGGTGGTTGGCAGGAGGAAGGGCCATTACTGGTGCAACCTTTGAGCTTGAAGTTTTTGTACCTACCAACAAAGGGTTGGTATTTGTAATCAGCTTTGTATTTTCCATCCTCTGTAGCCCAGGACGAAGCATCCCATATTGATCCGTACACATACATTGGTCTGGTAGGGTATGTGGCATCGTTCTTCCTAGGATACCTCCTTATGGGGATATCGTCAACTAGGAATCTGCATGACAGTTTTTCCATTATAAGACAAACTCGTAAGCTACTAAGCTACATACCAAACCAAATACCGCACCACAAAGGCAAGATTTTCTCATTATGAGTGAGCAGGTTGCTCATACAGAACAGAAGCAACAAAACTATGAATGAGTTTTCTGACTCTGTTCAGAAATAAAGTAAAAAGTAATTGCAAGAGGGGGACCACATGCAATTATTGTATGAAATTAGCTTTTCAACTTAACATTAAAAGGGATTCACGTATGCCATCGGCATCAACTTTAAAGTGACATATGTTAATTACTTAATTATTATCTTATGAGGGAAAAAATTATCCTTGCCAATAAAAGTCAGTTTAATAATGCAGACATGGCTATTGACGGACGGGTAAAATTGAGCACGATTTTGAATGAATAAAATTACATGATCTCACTGGGTTTCCATAGAATAGCGTAGTTGTGAAAATCTTCTGTTGGGTCGAACCAAAGATGAAACCTCAATTCTCTGCCTATGATATTTCCATCCCCACTGCCCCTGATATATACGTTTGTCTGCAAGACGTAGGGCTTATCCGGCGTAGTACCAAGGAACTCAATATCAATTTCATCATGGTTTCCGGGGTGGTCTTGGTTGTTTGATAACTACAAATCCCAAATGTCACAAACAAGAAAAAGAGTCTGAATAAATTCTCTCGAAAACTAATGAACTAAGTCTTCAACATTCATTAAAGACATATACAGAGTAATAATAATCCTCACATAGAATGATGTAATGACTCCTGCAGTATAACCTGGTTGCAGCTTAATTGCAGCACCAAAGTACCCAGATTGATAAGATTGCAGTGACTTGAATCCACTCCCTAAGTTCAAAAATGCACAAATAAGAGCTGAGAAGACCAAATACTGATAAAGAGACACAGGAAAGCAGACACTGGCACTATAAAATATGGAATACCTGATTTAGAGTCAAGCCAGATTGTTAATGAACCCTGGTCAAGTCTCTGATGCTGAGGACCCCAGAGGTTTCTGAACCCTTGATCAAAGCCAAGAGGGCTAATTTGGGAACTTGGGAAGTAATCTGGTGAAGGTGGACCCTGAGCATTACTTGAAGAAATTATGAGAGGAAGCAGAAGAAAAGAGAAGAAAGGAGACATGAGGAGGAAAGAGGAAAGCGATGATGATGGCATTGAAGCGAAACGAAAACAGAGTGACTCTGCTATAGTGGAAGATCAGTGCCACTTGGAGATCATGACCAGGCAAGGCTATACGAAGTTGATATATATATAGGAATTCAGTTGATGGCAGAGTTATTAACGCAACAAAAATTTTTCACATTTGAGATAAACAATACGGAAAATTAATTTAATTTATGGAGCGTGCATTTTATTCGTCCTCATTACTGTCAAATCAGCAGCCATCAACTCTCCCTCTATTCCATATACAGCTCTTGACGTGAATTTTGAATTAAGGAAAAGAATTATTATTAGTAGATACGTGCAGTCATATAGCTCTTAGGAAGTGGTTAACAAGCTAGCTTTGTCTTTATTTTTTTCTTTTTCAATCTGTGATGCTTGACGTCTGTTTCACATTAGTTCTGTAAAGTTGTAACCTTTACCTGTTTCCTCTTTGTATGACATCATTCTAGTTACCTCTGACAATGTAACAGAGAGGGTGGACACACAACTTGGGAAATGTTTATGGTTCAGTGAACCTTTCCAAATCATAAACATGATCATAGTACAATTGGACAAGGGATATGTTGAAAAGAACAACGTGGAAGCTCATCTCATTCTATCTCATTGTTTTCTTTGAGAAATGTGATGGGAAATGATAACTCGTAACAATTCAAGACTGTCATCGTTCCATTTAATTCTCCAGATGCAGTTAATACAATTAAGGTTGTTAAGCCATTAAAGCAATTTGCATTGATCCCGGCGAAGGAGAAGATGGTTACATATGTAATTATGGACACATAACAATATAGCATACTCCCCTCTCCCCTAAATATAGAAGGCAATTGCCAAAATCACACAGAATAAGGAGCTATTTGCCCTTAAAAAAGTCTTATAATGTAATTCCTTATAAAGTTTAATGGTATAGAATTACAAAATAAGAAAACAAACGCTCAATATTCTAAATTTATTATCAAATTGAAGTTATTTTAAGTGATTTTGTGATATATGAGATATATAAATATATATAATTTTGTTTCATAAACATAGATGTGCTTTTTTTTTTTGGTAACTCACTAGGCCAACTTGAAAGAAAATGACTTGTATTATGGAGAGAGGAAGTATTGATAAAATATATTGATGTTTTTTTGTCAAAACTTATTCAACAACTTGCAACAACCAGAACAACCAGATCGTGTTCTTTTACTACCTCCGGTTCTATTTATAAGAGCCAGTTGATTAATTTGAAAAGATTAAGGAAGTAAGTTGAGTTAGTTATTTGTCCTAAATATGTGTTGTCTTTCTTAAAATATCCTTACTAATCAAGTGTATTAACTATAACTATAATTATTAGAAGGATTATCTTGGAAAAAATTGAATAAATGTGAGAGACAAAATGGATTGGGGTCTTATATTTAGGACCAAAATAAAAGTCAAACAGGGTCTTATATTAAGAACAGGAGGTAGTATTATTTTGCCTGTCTGACTATTTCGAGATTTGGAAAAACTATTTGAAGCACCTTTCACGGTCATGGTTAGTGGCTACAGTTACTTAAACCCATGACTTCATGACTGTGTTGTCTGCAAAATCAATTTCCCTGGGAGTTAGCTATCTAACTGCACGGCTAATCAACTGTACCTAACTGCCCTTTAACTAAAAGAAAGCAATCAGGATCAAATCTTAACCAATACTAGCTTAGCTGTTGAAATTAACGGTTCAACTTATGGCGTGATTTCCAAAGGAAGCTTGTCTCAAAGTGGACATCAAAATGTGAAGCTAACTGAAAGGACGTGAGAAAAAACAAAGATTATGGTATCCCTAAGCGAAAGGTATTCCATTGTTATCCAAATTAGACATCAATAGCCCTTTTTTTGTCTTAAATATAGAATTTAGTTAACTAAGTTACGAAAGCTAAAGAAGATTAAGGTAGGATCAAGACAAATCTCTTAAGTAAGTCTCATATTTAGAATAGGAGGAAGTAGTATTTAGAATCAATATTGAAGTGTTCAATGACTCAGCCTCTTTTTTAGACTTCACTGTGAAGATGGGACAAAAGGGCTTGTGGAGTTGTCGATTTAATGCCCCTGTTTTGGTTCGCATCATGGAGCCGTCAGGCCACAGAGACAATTAACTCTCTGCAACGTTATTCTGTGGCATCAAAATTACATTGAATGTATGTAATGGTTAGCAATAGGGCAATCGCATTTTCATGGATAAATGTTGTGTTTTAGCTAAGCAAGCAATCTAGTCATTATCATTATCTTACCTTTTTCCCTCCTCCAATTTTCAGTCATTCATATCTCTTCCCTTAATGACGGAGAAGATATATCAGAGAGCAGACAAGAAGATAAGAGTTCGATCCATATTAGATTTCCCTGTTCTGTATGTGGAGATGTGTGCGGGGAAGAAGCAAGAAGACAGAAAGCAAGCTTGCTTACGATTTTGGATAGGTTGCGTTTTCAAGTTTGCAACAATTAAGTGCAATTTGCAAAGACTATTTGAGATAAAGATTTAGAGCCTTAAAATAGAGCGATTAAGATTACCGGCAAGAAAGAAGAGATTGAGTTGGGGGTAATATATGATTGGTAGGATCTAATCATAATCTAAACCAATAAGAGAAAAAGAAGCTTGACATAAAACTCCAAAGAAAAGGGGAAAATCTTAGCGTAAACCGAATGCAGAAAATTGCAAAACTATTGGTTAATGCTAATTTAGGAGTGGGCCAGCACAAAGCATCAAAACTTCTAAAGACAAATTAGTGTCGGGCGTTTCTATAATTGAACCACATTATCTCAAATTTGTTTATTTCGTTGCAGGATTATATTCCCACTAATCTATAGACACATTATTGAAGAAAAGAAACCTTTTTATTACATCACTAATGGGAAAAGAAGAATAGCAATAATTGGTTACATAATTGCGTTAGAGTCCGAATCATTATACAAAAAAGGAAATAAAAAGCCATCCTCCCCGCCACGTTGACGTTAGTGTTCTCTGCTGAATATGAAATGAGAATTTTGCCTGTGAAGTACATATCATTAACCATATCTTCTAAAAGATCTCATGATTTGAAATCTTTATTTTGAACGGGATTTGAAGTCCACGAACACTGTAGATCCTGACCAGAACATTTCAACTAATTGAAGAAGGTGATTCCTCCACATCAATAGTACATTCTCTGCATTCATTTTGGACTCTAGTTTGATATTGTGAGCTACAGAGCACAGACCATTCGGAGTAATCCAATCATAGAAAGTTTTGGAGTTCAATTATTCGAACGAACGGTCACTATATGCGTAATGAAAGCTGAATAAAGAAATGAATGGCCCTTCCACTCTACTCGGAACTCTCCTCCTTAGCTGCCCTCTGCCGACAGTTTTGATAGGGCCCCTGCACCAGAAATTTTGAATACATCGAGTTTTTTCATCACTCAAAATAAGCATATGATTAAAAGCTTCAACCTAGATGAAACGGGAAGATAAACAAAAATTGAAATTAAATTAAATAACCAGTAAGATATAGAAACAATAGAAGCTGGTGGCAATTGTTTTATGTTCCATTTTTACCTGGCATTCTTTATATTCGCATTTTCTGATATAATCCAATGCATTAGGAGGGGGTTGTTAATGATCATTTCAAACATTTAAGTACGTTACAGATCATAATTCAGATTTCCATTCCATTCTCCAATATTTTCATGCAAAGAACATAAAAAAAAGAGCAAAAAAAAAAGGCAATGCAAGTATAATTCATTGGTGCAGAGAATTTAAAGAAGAGAAAAGGAAAACACAAACACAATGAAACTTCAAACCTGTTGAACACTCAACAACTCGTCAAAGAAAGAGAGGAATCGCATTAATATTTCCTCACAAGTGAATAAAACGGTATTGAGCTGAGTTCGCTTCATGGAGATAGGCATAGTTCATATTAGTGCTTAGCTTTCTAGAAGCCAAGCCAGCGATTTTAAACAAGCATCAGTTTCGGTACTCATCATTTTGATGAGCACCACAAGCTCATCAGATGGTGCTCCGAAACTAGTTCCGATTGGATCCATGTCCTCATTCTTCTGCTCAGATTTTTCTATTGCATATAAGCGTTGTGTATGGCTTGAAGCCTATCTGTGACCCTACGTATAGGAGGTGAGGCTTGCCTCTGTTTCCGCATTCTAATCTGTGACAGTGGCATTCGGAATAGGACGCATCCACAGCTATGTTACTGGCAAATAATAATACTGAAATAACTGTTACCTAATGATGTTCAGAGTAACTTGAATTATATATATGTTGTTTAATGTTGTGTTTGATGGTTTTAGTGATCACGTGGTGATCTTAACCACCGCTTAGCAATGATATTTGCATCACAGACTCTGTCTTGTTTAAGGTTTGTAATTTGTTACCGTAAGTTATAAACTCTGTTCTCGAGTCTGCGGTAAGTCGTTAAATACCTTCTCACTTGAACTGACTCTATCATCATCTCATACTTCTTTCCTTTATGAATCTAAAATGAAGCTACTTCCATCTTTTGGTTGATTTGTATAAGAGAAAAACCTAACCCGAGAAAAAGAAAGAAAATTCTGAGCGGCTTCCTGATGGCAAAGGCAGAAGAAGGTTGCGAGTCCATGAAGCAAAGGGATTAGTTTCCTACTCGGGAGTGGAGAAGTGGAGCTACCGAATCGAATCGAATCGCCTCTTCCAACTGCTTCCTTCCATCTTCCGTGACTCAAGACTGTTGTGGCAGGTTTTTCCCTAGTAAATATTTCGGATTAATATTTATAAACCTGAAATTTTCATAAATTACTTTTTACAAATTAAAATTGGGCCGAAACTAAATCAACATAGTGTGATTATGTGCTTTCACGGTTTGACCAATTGAAATTTGTGATTAAAATAAAATTAAATATATAATGACAGAAAAGGATATAAATTTTATAATATATATTATATGCATGTGATTTATTTTTTAAAAAAATTCTTAAAATTAAAAAATATAATTATAAAAAATATTCAGCATATTATTGAAAAAGATATGTTTAAATATTAAACAAAATATAATTAGTTGTATTTAATACATATAAATTGCCGATGGTAAAAATCTCATTTTGAACTAACTAGGCATATGCAGGAAGGGAAGGATAATTTGGGTTGTTAAAATTTTTTAAAATATATTGAATTTTGGCCAATTTTTTTTTTTGGCCTGAATTTTTTTTTTTTGCCAATTACTACAACGGACCAAAAAGCTACCAAAGTCAAATCAGCTTTAAAATTAACTAATGTTTTGACGAAAGACCATTAATTAACAACTTCTATCTTAACATTTTTTAAGTTTATGACTATCTTTTTGGATACAAATATAGTTTGGGCCGACCAAAAACTATACAAACCAGCCCTTAATCCAGGAAAAACAACCAAACAGCATAAGAATCGGGATTCCAAAACTGAATTAGGACCTTTAGACTCTAATGATGTTTGGAATCTGTTTGGAAAATAACAAGGTTCAGCATTAGAAGCATTTAGGATCAAAAGATTATTTATGTATAAATTCAACATATCATTCTTAATTTCTTATGCTTCTGAACTTAGGAGTCATTTAATATAATAAAACAAAATAGTTTTTTTAAAAAAAAATTTCAGTTAAAAAAATGTTTAATATGTTTCAAAGATTTGTGAAGAAACACAATATAGAGGTTTTACTATAAAAGGATAGTGTTAAGCAAAGTGTCTTTATCTTTAATTTTATAAAAAAAGATATAAAGTTAACTTTTTTCCCCCCCGAAGATATAAAGGAAACTAAAACCCAATGATGTTATACAATGACTTTTATTAGTTGTGAAGAATTTTTTTAGGCCAAATTGAAGAGTTAAGAGGTGATTAAAAAAAAGATACGCTTATTACTGTTGTTTTTGTTGGTGTAAATCTGACGTCAATTTGCATTTACGGCTGATAAATATTATCCCGCTTTGAGTTTTTTTTTCCTCGGTTTTTTGGGAGTTACCTTTTTGCGGAAGACGCGTGAGGTCAAAGCAGACGGTGAATTGCACAGGGCATCCTTTTTCCCGGAGGATTTGTACGCCCAGCAGCGAAAACGAATAATCCTAGTTGAATTAGCGGCTGCAGACATAAAAGACGAGATTTTGAAGCAATCGTTGCTTGGACAGCAGAAATCGAGGATTTGGGATTGTGGAGAAAATGGAGAAGGTGATGAATGTACTCAGACCGAAGCCAAATCCGCAACAGCTATTGAGAGATTGGCAGCGCAAGCTTCGTCAAGAGTGTCGCAACATTGAACGCCAAATCCGAGGTGATGATCTCAGTCTTTTTCGAATCTGTATTGTTGTTCTAGTTGCTGTTATGATTGATTTATAATTATGGGTTCGATCAGATATACAAAGAGAAGAAAAAAACGTACAGAAGGCGATAAGGGAGGCAGCTAAGAGAAATGACATGGGTTCAGCAAAGGTATTTGGAAATTTATGGTTATGTTAATTCTGTTTAGTTGCAGTTGTTTTGCTGTAATTAGTGCAGTGAGGAAGTTTAGGCAATGTCAAGCAATCTGGTTTTTTTAAGGACTGTGTGTGTGATCGTGTTTGTAGGGGAGTACCAGTGGATTTGGTGATTTCTGATCTCGGGTTTAACATGAGTTGTTGGCCAGTTATTTTTTTTTCTTTTACAAATTGCAGATGAATCTAGGACTTCTATTCAAACGGCCAAACCTCTTACCCAGTGATCAATTTGACCATATAGCTCTAGAATTTAGATATGCTATTATACTTCAAGGATTTGGGAAGAAGTTGCAATCCGTGTCCAATTGCAAAAGTTGTGTAATTTTGTATGGTCTTACTCAGAAAGATGTATTTACACGTTCTAATATAGTATTCACTTTTAGCATGAGTGGATGTGGAGGAGATCCTAATAAAGCCTTCCTTTTCGTGGGATGTTTTGCTCCCATAACATACAAGTTATTAGTGAATATTGTTTCGAAATACTCCTCTGGTCTTATTTATAAGTCACTTCCAACATGTTTCATACAGACCAAGAAAAATCTTAAACTTCATTAACTCTCATTTAAAATTCAACAACTTTTCAATTTTATCCCTATTTAATATATATTATACTTCATGTAAACAAAGTCAACACAATAATAAATGTAGAGTAAAATTGTACATCTATACAAAAAATTTCTCTTAGTATCTTATAAATATGACCAAAAAATGTCTTTTTTATCTGCTCTATAAATAGAACCAGAGGAGTATTTACTGTCATTGTTGGTTAACCATGTCCCAAGTGCTTTTTGAGCTGTGGCGTGACCACTTGCGAAAGTAAAACAAAGAGTGAATTCCTCTCGACCATCCAAGCTCGTCAGGGGAAGGGAGCTTGGGTTTGGATTTGAGAAATGGGCACTTAATTCATTGTATCTTTTTTAGTATTTCCATGCTAGACGTAAAAAAGCATCACGTAGGATGATGCATGAGCTTAGTATTAAAAAGTGAAAACAGAAACGGACCGTTATTGGCTGCAATTTGGGACCTTCAGATAGGACTTTTGAGCATCTGATTTTCCTCTTTTGAGACCTAAGGCATACTTTTACTAAAGACTCATTTCCTTCCTGTGTTGTTTTTGCAATTTGCAGGCACTTGCAAAGGAACTTGTAAGATCTAGGAAAACAGTGAATCGTCTTTACGAAAATAAAGCACAGTTGAATTCAATATCAATGCATCTTGGGGAAAGTGTTGGTAGGCTGTGCTACCTTTCACTAGCTATAAAACAGATGTCAAAACAAATATTCTTTGTCCTATTTCTTATCCCGGTGCATGCTATTATCACTTTCTAAACTCGAGGACCAACCTGGGAAAAAATCAACAATGGACTGGTGCAAGTTTTGTTTTTTGTTTTACCTGTAGTTTTCTATTCACTGATTAAATGGCGTGTATGACAAAGCATACATGCATACAGGCACTTGTATATGGTGATCATTTACGTGGCCCTGATTTAATAAGCATGCTTTTACCATCCCTCATGCTAGTTTAGTTTGCATTTGCATGCAACATTTTTCTGCATCTATTATAGTTTTCGTAATTTAGTATGATAAGTTGATGATTTGAATTCAATTAAGTAGTCCTTTCACCACGAATTCTCTTTTTATGAGTCATTATGACAGACTTGAGTATTTTATTTTTTGGTTGCATTGGCAGCAATTGCTCGTACTGTGGGACATTTATCCAAGAGTGCTGAGGTTATGAAGCTTGTCAACAACCTCATGAAGGCTCCTGAGGTGGCTGTGACAATGCAAGAATTTAGCAAAGAAATGACAAAGGTATGCTTGCAGCAGTGGTACTTGTTAACATGGAGGAAGGCAGTAACCCCCTGCCCATGGCGGGGTCACACCCAATTCTTTATTGAGTTGTTTTCTTTCTACTTGTATATTTTTACAAGCAGTCAAGTGGGAGGAATGTTTATTATGAAAAGTTAGATGAGTGAATTATGGTTTTGGATTTTTTTTTTTTTTGGTTACAAGGGGCAGGATCGAACCCGCACGCACACCCCCACACACACACGCATACCACTAGGCCAAACGGCCGGGGGTTATGGTTTTGGATTTTGCTTGAGTGTCGAATTATCAGGATCGAATAGCTCCCTTCAGGGTTTGTTAGAGCAATAACTGAAATGCCCAGTATGATTGTAACTGGCTGGAAGAAACTAACTTTTTAATAATATTGTTGTCACCTGTTTCTAGAACTGTCTATACTGGCTAAGTTTTAATCATGTTATTGGTTGGAGCTTACCTGTACCTGCTTAGTTTTAGGTTCAATGAATCAGTTTTGAGGGTTAATAAAAGATTAAGGGCTGCAAAGAACTTTTTCATCACTTAAAGGTGTTATTTAATTTTCTGATGTAGGAGTTGTAATGTTTTGGCATGAATAATATGTTGCTTGACTTTAGAACTTGGCCATCTCAGCTTAGCCCCGATAATAGTTTTCCTGAGCTCAGATTTAGAATTTTCGTACCCTATACACAGTAAATTTGAGGTTCATCAACTTATATTAATTCCCCCTGATATATTGCATCATGGATTGGTATTTTCTGTTTGCAAACACATGATACTTCACTGAAACAGGGCTTGTTTCATTTTCGGTATAAAAATTAGGTATCCTTTTATAGCTCTGTGCAAACGCAAAATGCTTTAGGAATAGGTTATGGATAGATGATTGTATACCGGACCTTTGGAGGCTGAAGTCAGATCGGAAAACATAATCGTGGTTTCAGACATGACAAATCCCAAATGTCTACACACAAATGCATTAAGAGACTTTTGTTTATGCGCAACAGAACTAAGTGTGTAAAGAAGTCTTATGAATGATAACAGTGAACACGAGAGTGCAAGACACAGAATTTTCCTGGCCTGTGACTTGAAAAAAGTGAATGCTTCTACTATATCCACCCTGTAGATGCTAAACAAAATTAATCAGTTAGTCCAGGATAGTGTTTAGTTGATGCCTGGCATTTTTATATATAAAAGGCGACCTGATGAGCTGCATACGATGTTACAAACTTAGTGGTTCTTCATTGCGACTAAATAGTCATTGTCATTTCAGGTGACCATGACTATGACATTTTGCTACGAGTTTGGACTCTGTACTAATTTTATAATATTAAGTATTGGGAGGGAAACGGCCTCTGTGCTTCTCTTGTTAAAAACAGAGATATGCAATACCTATGAGGGGTTATTTCTTGTCCACAGAGTTACTTTTTTCATTCCGTTTTTGTCATTTACTTATATTTATTTACCAAACAATTGTAAATTTGATGATGTGCCTATCTGATCAGTGAGTAATTTACTTATTTTATTCGTAGGCAGGGGTAATCGAGGAGATAGTAAGTGATGCTGTTGACACAGCCCTAGATTCTGAGGACATAGAAGATGAGATTGAAGAAGAAGTTGATAAAGTCTTAACTGCAATTGCTGGTGAGACAGCTGCACAGCTTCCAGAAGCTGTCAGGAAGGACAAGGTGAAGCAACCTGCTCAAAGTGTCGAAGCTACAGAGGCATGTGCAATACACGAGCTTTGTGTGGTTTTTCTTTTCTCTAGAAGTCTTGTCTTCCTCGGAGTCAAACTAACCATGCCATGTGTTTATCCTTCGCAGGAAGATGCTATAGCTGAGGGAGTTGATGATGAAGAGGAAATGGAAGAAATTAGGGCTCGACTTGCTAAAGTTAGGTCATAAGCTTAACTGGATTCCTGCAGCCTATCTGGTGTATTACAAGGAGATAACGACAGATTTGTATCCTACTTGATGTATTTAGATTGAAAAGGGCAAAACCAAAGTTACGCCTAGAAAAGAAGATCCTGGCAGCAGCGGTATCTTGTGTAAATAACACTGAAGTTCTTGGAAGAGCACCAAAATTTATGAGCTTGGTTTATCCTTGGTTGAGATATTTTGCAGTGTTTTGCAATTGAGCATTAAACTAAGTTTGATAATTAAATGTTCATGCTCACTAATTCGTGGAACGCTCAAATCGCCAGTGACCCGCTTTTACAGAGGAGAGAAGCTGGTTCCCTTTTATTTTTGGTGCCACCGACGGCTAACATTTTCCACGACTCGCGAATGGTGGTCAAGACTGATTTTTATATATAAAGAATCAAGCTTCCATGCAACGTGGGATGACTTGAATGTATCACTTTCTTATTATCATATAAAAAGAAGTGTTGCTGTTGCTGGAGAAAGGGTGTCACATGCTGAATAGTTGTTTGCAGCATGTGAAATCTCCTTCACAGCTTTTTCTGATCCATAAAACTCGGATGAGTAGATATTGAGCCGTCCCAAATCAATAATCAAGAATATTTTATTTTAATTCTTTACTATTATTAATGCAGTGAGATACCTCAAGTCTGATAAGTCCCTTCGTGCAAAAGTTATGCCAATTTGGTAAAGCAAGAAATGCCCCAGTGCGACCATGTTCGTAGCTGAGTTGTAAATAAGAGCGGATCTATTAATACCTATCTATGACCAAATGTGCAATTCAAGATCCATTTGTTGAAGATAAAAATGGAACAAATGGATGAATGGAACAGAGGATCATCAATATATCGAACTGTGAAACCTATTATTATCCATCGCTCGTTTCTACGTTTTATTTACCCCATCACTTGTTCCGCTTCTACATCTGATTATGAGAGGTCCGTCTTGAAAGAAATATGCAAGTGGGAAACCCATCGTAACTCCTTGGTGGCGCACGAAGCACAGTTCACGACGGGATCCTTTAATGGGTAAAGCTTCGTATGATCAAATGATGAACGCTGTCTAAAATTTGCATTAATACGTACCTTAATGGTTTATGACGCCAAGAGAACATATAAACAGTCACGGATCTCAAATGCTATAAGCAAGTGGTTTAACAGATCAGAAAATCATGATGTAGTGGTTTCTGTGACGGAGAATCAACCAAAAGAGAAGCAGTTATCTGAAAACACGCAAAAAACAACAAAAGTTGACGTAAGTTTTGGTTAAAACTTTTTGTTTTTGCATTTCTTGTGTCCTCAGAAAACCACAATGCGTAAGTTTGAAACCATTAGCAATTAAATACATCTTATCTTTTACATCCCAGTATCGCAAAGTTTAGGATCAAAACATATAATAAATTCGAATATTAGAGGCAACAGATTACGATCCCATGTTTGACTACACTTGGTTTTTCCCCCCTGTTATTAATATTATTATAACTAATTTTTCTTTGAAAAAATAATGACCCTAAAAAAAATATGTAACTGAGTTGGATGATGTCAACCGTCAATAATCCCATATGAAGCAGACATCTTTTTATCTTGATAAGAAGATCACCAAAATACTGTGTGCAAGGTACCACTACGTTATTTTGTGGCGCACATTGATGCACAAGGACGTCTCAAAGTATATGCCGACGATAAGGGTTATCTTCTACGTCACTCATAATCATAACAGCTAGAATACTAAACTCCCAGTGCTTGTATTTGATTAGGCTTAATCATTGTTATTATGAAACAAAAATGA
The DNA here is from genome assembly GCF_004799145.2 of Neltuma alba. Taxonomy (NCBI): domain Eukaryota; kingdom Viridiplantae; phylum Streptophyta; class Magnoliopsida; order Fabales; family Fabaceae; genus Neltuma; species Neltuma alba. The sequence goes on along the minus strand of NW_021635959.1, from coordinate 146,941 downwards.
GTTTGATAAGGTTTGTGTGGACCAAGCAGCAAAGTAGGTTCATTTCTCTTAGTTCTGATTTGGTCAAATTTGGTTGTGTATGTGTTCAAGGCACTAGGGTGGCATCTTACACGCAACACGTGGTTTAGGTTGGGTTGCACATTGTGGCTTTTTCACCATTAGTCCATTACAGACAGGAGAGAAATGGTCTTAGGTTGCCATAATGTGAAAAGCATATCCAAACATTAATTAGGATGTTGCCCTATCATACAGTGACTCATTTTAGTAAGCAGGAATATCAGACAGCACAACCTTTGATTATTGTTTTTTCAATTGTTCACCACACTACATCGTTTCATTATCCTTGGAAGACATGTTAAGTGTAGCAAATGATCCTTTGAAGGATGTGGTGTGGGGAAGAAGACCATCCTTACAAGTCATGTTAACTAGTTCTTCTATCTCACCTCTTGAGTACAGAAATGGCCTGCATGATTTAATTTCAATAATTTATGACCAGAATAAAAATAAACAATCATTGCTTCTTAATTCATATATCGTTCTGGGTATTTTAAATTGTCTTCGGTTATATAATATTATTTATTTCCTTTCTTCCTCTCTGATTGCGTGATATCATACTTCCATAACATCATCAGGGTTCAGACATGACCGGAGTTGAATTTGTTCTCACTTCAAATTAATACAATATTATAAATAAAAAGACCAATATCTCATACAAGGCAGACTAAAAATAACGATTGATTAAGACATAATATTTCTGAGTTGCCAGGGAATATTTTGCGAAACCAGATTTTGAAAAAGAACAAAAGCTTGCAGAAAAGAAGAAAAGAGAGGTTTTATTAGTAGAAAGAAAAGAAAATTAATTAATAATCAAAGGAGAAAAGTGATCGGTGATGGAGACCGTTAACCCTCTGATACTCAACCTTTTCGTCAATAACTTTACGGTCTTTGAGGCCAAGCACTATAAATTCCACAGCCATTCCCTCACTCCTCACAAACCACCAAACCAACAATGGAATCGTCGTCTTTAACCTCTCTGTCTTCTCTTCTGTTTCTTCTTTTCATTATTTCACCATTCTGCTCCGCAACTTCTCCTACCGCCACTAGCAATGACCTTCGTTTATCTTCCACGGCCTACCTCCCAAAGCTACAAGCAGAAAAGCTCATAAGAGAACTTAACTTGTTCCCAAAAGAATCAGTCAACACACGATCTAGCGATCCTCTGTTTTCCCCTGGAAAGATTGTGGAGAAGAAGTTCACATTTCCTAATCTTGGTGCTGTTTCTGGTGGGCCTTCTGCGGAAGAGCTCGGTCACCATGCAGGGTATTATCGTCTTCCTCATTCAAAAGCTGCCAGGTCCGTAACTTTACTCTGATTTATTTTGTCTTTATGTTCAAAATTTGGTTTGCCATTTCCTCTGTTTTATTCTCCCCAGTCCAGAGTTGTTTGTTCAAGTTAGGTAGACAGTTCTGGAATTCTTTTCTGTGATGTTAAGCGATCATTTAGATCCAAATTGATCAATAAAGTGGCCAGATATTCCAAGTTCGGTGGGAAAAGTTGACAGAGGTGGCGTGAAGACAAATAATATCCTGTTCAAAAGTATGCATACACAACCCAAATCCATATCAAATGATCATTAATATTCGAAAAGAAAGGAAAATACTTCCTCTTAATAATTATTAACGCGGAAACGACTCTAGCAACCCCACTGTTTTTCTTTACAGGTAGATGTTCTTGGAATCTTGGAAAGCTAAGCACTTAACTTTTACTTTTAGTCCCATTTGCATATTATGATCACAACTTGCGTTCACAAGGCCATGTGATTTTCATTTTATAGCCATCAATCCTGCCCGCGTAATTGGCTCAAGAAAGTTATTTGGCTTTGTGCGTACATAACATATGGGGCAGAACAAAGGCGTAAAATTTGTCCTTTTGTACATGATTGTTGGCAAATACTTTGGTCCAGGATTGTATTGAAGGCTTGAGGGGCCTCACAAATCTATTCTATGTGTGTTTGCAGGATGTTTTACTTATTCTTCGAATCTCGGAGCAGTAAGGATGATCCTGTGGTCATATGGTTGACTGGAGGACCAGGATGTAGCAGTGAGCTGGCCATGTTTTACGAGAATGGCCCTTTTCAGATCACAAACAACTTGTCTCTTTCTTGGAATGAATATGGCTGGGATAAGGTGCCCTATCATTTCTTCTTGTTTTTTTCTGGACTTTATTACCCACTCTTTATAACCACCTCCGACAATTTCTCTCTGTTTTGCGGTGCCCACGATCTCTTTTATAAAGGCATGTCTCAAAAAAATTAGGTAGTTACTATATACATACCTGTTCATATTTCACTATGGGAATCTCTTAGCCTAGAGAATCAAGCTTTTCTGTTATTTATTGATTTATTGATTGTAGGTCAAAAGAGGATCAAAGTTGTTGAACCAACTTGAATTTTCTAATTCCCATTTACTGATATTTTCTCAATTCGTAGGCCTCAAATCTTTTGTACGTTGACCAACCCGTTGGGACTGGTTTTAGCTATACTTCTGATGAAAATGACATTCGTCACGACGAAGATGGTGTTAGCAATGACTTGTACGACTTTTTGCAGGTAATATATATAACCTCTCCCTTTTCTTCGGATCAAAACGTAAAGCAAGAGATGCCTTTCTTCTTTTCTTTTTCTTTAGTGTAATAGCTCGTTCGCTTGAGAAAGAGGAATTATTGATCTTATTTATTAACTTGACTCAAGTTAATGTATAGGGGACTTTTGAAATTGCAAAAAATTTAATTTTAGTCCAAAACAGAAGTCATGTATGCGAAATACTATAAACCAAAATACTGCGATAAATAAATGAAAAAAAAGAAAGATTGTATGATATGCTGCAATAAGATTCAAAATACGCAACGATCGTGGCAGGCATTTTTCAAGGAGCATCCTCAATTTGCTAAGAATGACTTCTACATCACTGGAGAATCATATGCTGGGCATTACATTCCAGCTCTTGCTTCCAGAGTTCACCAAGGAAACAAAGAGAAACAAGGACTCCACATAAACCTTAAGGTCTTGCCTTGTTTCTCAGACAAGCATCTGTCTTAGATGCTGATTGCTTCAACTTCAACGTATCGATTTTTCTAATCTGATGTGATGTTTAAACAGGGATTTGCCATTGGAAATGGGCTAACCAACCCAGAAATGCAATACCCTGCTTATACAGACTATGCGTTAGACAGAGGTTTGATTAACAAGGCTGATTATGAGAATATCAGCAAGTTGCTCCCTCCATGTCTTCATGCAATAAAAACTTGCGGTATCTACATCCTTGCTCATTCACCCAAATATCTTCCGGTGAAAAAAAATAAAGAAATGAAATAAATTATTTATGTTTATTGACATTATTCTTGATTGGTGACTTGGTGTTTGATTTCCAGGCGTTGATGGTGGAGAAGCCTGTGTATCCTCATATATTGTTTGCAACAACATATTCAATGAGATATTGTCCCTCTCAGGCAACATCAATGTAAGAAACCAACGAAGAACACTGCTTTTAACTTAATCATGTGGCTATTTGAGATTTGATTCTGAATGATAATACCTTATTCCAAATTGACTGAGTTTTAATGCATGCTGATATGCAAACTGCAGTACTATGACATTAAGAAGAAATGTGAAGGAGATCTGTGCTATGACTTCTCAAACATGGAGACATTCTTGAACAAGAAGGAAGTAAGAAGTGCTTTAGGAGTTGGGGACTTGGACTTCGTGTCATGCAGTAGCACAGTGTATGATGCTATGTTGAAGGACTGGATGAGAAATCTGGAAGTGGGCATTCCTTCCCTTCTTGAGGATGGAATCAAGGTGCTTGTGTACGCTGGAGAAGATGATCTCATCTGTAATTGGCTTGGTAAGTCCATTGGAATCATCTTGGACCCATATTCCTCAAGTGTCAGCCACCAGATTTTATCATCAGTTAACTTTCGTAATGTGCTTCTGAATGAACAGGGAACTCAAGGTGGGTTCATGCCATGGAATGGTCAGGTCAAAAACAATTCGGGGCATCACCTACAATTCCATTCACAGTTGATGGAACCAAGGCAGGATTGCTCAAAGGCCACGGACCTCTCACTTTCCTCAAGGTTTGTTGAGATTCAATTATAAAAATATAACATGGGAATATTTTCCAAAAACTAGATTGTTGTCTCTTTAAAAAATTCCTTGCATGGTATAATTTTATTAAAATTCTGACAGAAACCCTTTAGAAATGCATTAATGATTAGTTGTTCACTTTTTCATAACTTGGGTACCGTGAAACAGGTACATGAGGCAGGGCATATGGTCCCAATGGATCAACCAAAAGCTGCACTTCAAATGCTGAGAAGCTGGATGCAGGGAAAACTAATCTCGACAGGAGGAGATCATGCCTCTCCAAAGTGATGGCTTCAAAACCCAAAAACTAAACTAAAGCTAAAACCATCCTCCTCTTGAATGGAAATTGTTGGCTTCTTCATGTGTACATGGCTTCGTGTATTGATATTTTAAGAGGGGAATAAGATTCATTTTTTACTTCTTTTTTTATTTATTTATAATTTCTGATATAGTTCGCTCTTCTTGACTTCTCTATGCTTATATCATCTCCGGGATAGAGAACTGTGTATTGAAGGTTATGCTGTAAATCTTCCACGCATATTAACTCACCGCGCACTTTTACATGCAATTATATTTTGTTTAAAACAAACAATCTATATACCCAACACAACCCAAATTAAAAAGGACTCAAAAATTTGTCATGTCGCTGTTATGTTTTAACTTGAGATGTTTTTTCAGAGCATCTACGTAACGATAACTCGGGAGTCCATTCTTCAACTTACTACCTTCGGTTTTAATTATAAGAGTCAGTTGACTAATTTAAGAAGATTAAAGAAGTAAGTTGAGTTAGTTATTTGTCCTAAATATATGTTATTTTTCCTAAAATACCCTTACTAGTCAAATGTATTAACTAGAACTATCATTGTTAGAAGAGCTACTTTGAAAAAAAAAAAATAAATATGAGAGACAAAATGAATTAAGTCTTATATCTAGGACCAAAATAAAAGTCAAATATGGTCTTATATTAAGGACCGGAGGTAGTATAACAGAAAAGATCTCATAAGCCGAGTATGAATTATCTAATAACACCACTATACCGGGAAGCTAAGATTAGATGGAAGTAGATCCCTAAGACAATAGAGACCTTGTCAACGTCGGTGGTATTCTCTCAAGGCTTCAATTGCCGGCCTAAATCCAGTCCTCAAAGGAATAGCTGATACAACTCGTAAATGTCGCGCATTACCATTTTTTGGCTTTGATAGTGTCATTCTGAACATCTCTCCCTCTAGAATTTCATTAACCATCGGGCCTGCAGTAATAAATAGAAGTGATTCCGACAAGGCAGATAACACTGAAGAACAAAGATACAGAGTTTTGGTGTCAGGTATATAAGGTTTTCAAAAACAAAAAAGTAAGCACACTTTGTCCACTTTCAACCCAAAGTTTTTCTGCTCCAAACAAGATCCTGCATTTTTAATCTGCCAAGAAAGTGTGGAGTAATCTTCATTTCAAAATTTTGGCGTTTTCCATTTTTCTTGTGTTCATTTGCAGCTCAGCCAAGTAGACCTAAAACAAATCTAAAGGCAAATGCAGGACAAGAGCTAGATTCTTAGAGACTGCTGTTTCCTACCTATATTAAGCAGTAAAAACAAGCATCGAAATGTAGAAAAATTTACCAGACAATGGGTGAAGCTTGGCAAAGTCAAAAAATTCATCGGCAGAGCATCCAAACAGAACCCTCGCAACCCTATCGAAGCAAATGACCGTGATAACCTTGGTGTCAGTTGCAATCGACATCTGCAAAACACAGACAAAAACCCAAAACGTTAAATCAGATGAACGCGACTCCCCATCTTTCAGATGAACCAGAAAAGAAATTTCGAAATAAGAACTCCACAGCGATGCTTTTTTTCTTCCTTTTGTTTTTATCAGTAGGGAAAATTAACGAACCAGGACTCGAAATAGTCGTTTGAAAGAGGCCGATGAGCAGGAGGAAGGGTTGAGGGATTTGGAGTCGCAGAATTTGCAGACAGACGAAAGGTTAGTAGAAGAAGAGGAGGAGTCAAGTTGAGTCCTTTCACAAACATGGCAGGCTTTGTAAGTGAGATTGGTGTGGTCTATAGCTAGAATTGTGCACATTATCGTCGTCGATTCTTGACCTTCCATTGCATTTGTTTTCAGTTGTCTGGGAGTTGTATATGCCTCCGACTTTCTGGACGATCAAAAGTTCCCTCCTTTCGCATTTGGTCTGTCTCCCCCTCTCCGACTCCGACCTTTCCTTTCTCCGCGCGCCCGCTGCCTCCAAAGCGCGAGTTTGGGCCAGCAAGGAGCGATCTCATCCGTTAGCAAGAGCGACGGGCCAAACTGCACACGGGAGGAACGACGCCGTTTGATCAACGCAATTAGTCCTCCCATTAGCCGCTAATAAAGAATTTAGATTCATAATATATAATTGTTTGTTCCACCCGTTTTATTTGTTAAATAAAAATATCATCCTTCCTTAACAATCAAGCTGAAAACGTTGATTATCTATATTTTTTGTGACAAAAAATGTTATCATCTTCAAAATTGGTAAAATATCTTATACAATGAAACATGTGACTTGAAATAAGCAAAAATTTGTAGTGAAATTACATATTCAAATTCAACTTCTGGTTGTGGGAAAGTAGGTGCATCCATGATCCAACTCAACTTCTTCGTGGCTGTATTCTTCAATTACGGTTGCTTCAGTTTAAAAAATTTTAAGAAAAAGTGTTGACTATTGTTGGGACACAAAGGATATTGATGAATTTATAAACTTTAAAAGAAGCAAATAGTGTTTAAATCAACTTATTTTAAATAATCTTATATTAAGGCAAATTTGTGATGGGAATTTATCTTGAATTGTGTAGCTGGCCAAAAAAAATTATCTTGAATTGTGTAAAAACATTTTTTCAGTGCATGAGATATGGAGAAGATTTTTTGGTCAAAAAAAAGATATGGAGAAGATGGAAGCATATACCATATGGTAAAGAAGGATTAATGCGCGCGAACTGTAGCAATCGGACGGCAGGACTGGGAAAGTATTCATCTCCGAGACTCTGATCCAACCTACCTTAGTAAGTGAAAAACTTCAATCTCGATTGGGTTGACCGTCTTGTTCATTTGAATTTCTACATCGATATTTGCTTTTAATGCCCCGAGATAACCATAACGACATTCAAGCTTCGCACAGTTTCAGTTAAAAAACAGCTAATTTGCTTATTCGTTAAGGTCAATCGGCGGTTCAAGCTTTAGGGCAACACGAAGGTTCATTTAATCTCCCTTCTTTTCGTTTTCGCTGTTGATTCTATGTATTTTCCCATTTTGTCGCCTGTTAATGATATATGAGTATTATATACCAATTTGACATATGAGTAGTGACCGGGAAAAAAAAAGTAGTGAACTTTTAATGCTTTGGTTTCGATTGTGCTCAGGAATGGACCAAGTTAGGATTTAACGTCAGGGAATCGTATGTGTAGGACGAAACATTCTGATAAATTAAGCATATAGTTCGAAACGCGAGTCATGGAATATGTTATTACGGTGGATTACTTAGTGAGGATACGACCTTAGAATCTATTTTACTAACGATCTGAGGTCATCAAAAGAAAGAATCTTCACGCTTGAAGTTACTGGGGGCTAGACCCCAAGTCCATCAGAGATATAGTGTTTCCTCCTCCCCTCTTTTTGGAATGCGTTTATGTTCTGACTAATCGATGTTGCTTATTTTCTTGCAGTCGGTTCTGAGCAAAATATGACCTCACTTCGGTGATTAAGCTTCTAGAATTGCCTTTGTTGCACGATCGTTGTTTTACAGACAGTGGCCCTATGGAGCCTGACAGGTACGTTTTGTAACGAGGTATATGAATTAAAACGAATTATGATAGATAACGTTACTCCTATTTATCAGACAATAATTTGTATTTGTAAACGTAGAGTTGTAATGATTATGGGATTATGAAGATTATTGTCCCGCTTCCTGTTCTAGCTAGAATTTGTTGTGTTCTTAAACTTGTCTTTCCTAATATCTATTATCTTCATTGCAGATTAAATTCCCCAACAACATTCGAAATGCCATTGGAGATTTTGGGCCATGAGTTGCAGTTTTCTCAGGTATAATTTCTGCTGTTTAAGGCCTATGGCATCTGAGTTTTTTAAAGCTTGAAATGCTCGTAGATTAATAGGCTAATGCCAGGTGAGGCATTTATACTTTATTCAGTGAAACAGACATAAACATCCACAGAAGTTTATAAAACTTGATGATGCTTTGATCAAAGGTTGTTCTGTGTGTGTGTGTGTGTGTGTGTGTGTGTGTGATCTTTGGTGCTATATATTCTTGTGTCTCTTTCCATGAATTCTCTGACAATGTAGATGGGTTGTGACTGAGGTAGGATCCTAATTCCAAGCACTTGGGAACTACTGTATGGGATGCATCACTTGTGTTTGTCAAGTTTCTAGTAAGTTGAATTCCTTTTTATCTTTCCATGAACGTATAACTTTTGTTGCATCTTTAATTTTTGGACATTTCTGGAACTTAGTTGCTTCGTTCTTCATACTCCTGATTCCTAAAGCATTGGTGAAACTTAGTGTGTATTTTTTGGGCCTCTTTTGATGAAGTAAAGAAATAAATGTAAGCCTTGATTGAATATATCCTAGGATCTTAATAATATCTAAAGGGCTGGAAAATACCTCCATGACGGTCACTGCCATTTTTCATCTTCAATTTCTTTTTCTGATGCTATGATTTTAGGAGCTATATGTTATATCTCTTTGACTCGGAGGAACTGAGGAAGTACTAGATAGAGAGAGAAGACCAACACTGCGTAGCTGTCAGACTAGAGCAATAATGTCTTCCTAATTTGAAGTTAGATCCTGTCAAGCTAGAGCATGATCAAAATTTTCAATTTCTTTAGATGTTGCCATTTGGTTCTGCGAAAATTGTATATTTTGAAACATCTAGTGATATCTCTGAATTTCAATGATTTTAACTCCCAGGCTGCATCTTGTATTGATTCAGGAAAAAAATTGCAGAAAGGGAAAGTTTTCCCCGGCTAAACTAAAAGGAAAACGTGTAATTGAACTTGGAGCTGGTTGTGGAGTTTCTGGATTTGGTGGGTTTTAATATTATAGTCAAGAAATTAGAATCTGTTCCTTGAATTAATTCAGGCTACCTACTTGTATTCCTTGGTTGGAATTGTTCTAGCTCCCCTGCTTTGGTGGAATGGTGATGCCTGGTCTGATCCGTACTTCATTTGCAGGCATGGCTTTGCTGGGGTGTGATGTTGTATTGACTGACCAAAAAGAGGTATTGCCAATACTACAGAGAAATGTCGAGCGAAATATTTCAAGGGTTATGCAGCAAAATCCTGGTATGTTTTGAAAACTTTTGAGACATCTACATTGCCATGTGCCATGTGGTGTGCTTTGTGAAAAGTGGGAGTTGAATATCTTTCTGAACTTGTACAACGTGTTTCGTTTTGGAAAGGGTTGCTTTTCAAGCATGTGCTTGGTCTTAGCCTATTTACCATCCTGCAAATTAGAATTGTAGCATCTGACGAAGACTTCTTTTATAGATTTATTTGGTTCAATCAAGGTTTCAGAGTTACAGTGGGGAGACAGTGATCAAATTAGGGCCGTCAATCCTCCCTTTGACTTCATTATTGGTACTGACGTTGTAAGTGCTAACCTCACCTTTCTGCATGCAAGGCAGAGTAAATGTCACTTCCATGTTCAATAATGCTTGCACAAGCATTCATTCTTTGTTGATGTCATATACTTTGAAGCATATAATGTGGATGAGGAAGGGTTTATGGTGAGTACTTGGGCTCATGGTCCCTTCGGTAGGTAACCTGTCTCATAACCGAACTGTAAAATGGGCATTGTTACTTGTTATTTTTACTCTTTTGGCATGCAATGTTTCATCTAGCTTTCTGTTGTTCTAACACCCCCCCTCCCAAAAAAAAAAAAAGCTTAACCCTCTTTAGGTTTATGTAGAGCATTTGTTGGAGCCTCTGCTGCAGACAATCGTTGCTTTATCTGGACCAAGGACTACAGTTTTGGTATTATTTTGATGTCATGTGTTTATTTCACCATGGAGACATGAATAATTCATTCTTCACTTATTAGCTCGCGATTTTTTTTTTTTTTAAATCATGAAGCTGGGCTATGAGATCCGTTCCACCATTGTCCACGAGCAGATGCTTCAGATGTGGAAAAAAACCTTTGATGTCAAGACTGTTCCAAAGTCCAAGGTATTTTATTTATTCGGTTGTACAGTTTAATGATGTGCAACTGTCTGTGTGCGGCCACGCATTCAGATGCATTGATAAATGGATATAGGGTGAGTTCAACCTTAATGAAATGTTTGGAGTGGCACTAAAGAGTTCAATATGTTCAGATGGATGAAACGTTCCAACATCCTAGTATTCAGCTCTTCATCATGGGATCAAAACCTGCAGTAGAGCGCCTAGAAAACTCTGCTCTCACCACTGCCGAGAAAGTTGATGGCGTTGAAACTAGTGGGGAAGACAAAACTAATGAGGAAAATGTTGCCGAAGAAAAAGGGTCTGATATTGCAGGAGAAAAAGTTGAGACAATCCCCCCGAACACAAAACTCAGTGACTGGGAAGTCAGGAGATATGGCTCGATGGCTGCAAGGATGTTGCGAGACGTAAACATAACATGATTCTAAGAGTCGTCTGCTCAGTTTTATTATTAATGACAAATTTGTATCGCATGAGCCCGAATTTTTGTTTTCTGTGGAGCTGCAAAATTCAACATGCCAGAACTAGAAAGCATTTGCGTAAATTTGAACCGTGCCAAAGCACCTTGCACTTGTCAAATTAACTTTCTACTTGACGTGAGAATGCATGAGTGAATTATGTTCCATGAAGCACAGATTAGTGTTAAATATTCGTCCTTTATAAGGATTACGCTAGTATTTTTTCCTAAGAAAAATCAAGTATTGGGAAATAGTTACCCAGGTATATTATCCGCCCGTCGGAAAAAAGAAAAACAGCTAGGAGACGGAGAGTTGACATGGTTTTAAGATCATGCTCTTCTATCTTCTCCATAATTAAGGATTTGTGCAAGAAGCAAAATTGAATTCATATTTTTCATGTGCGATGTTTACAAATTACAACCACAGAAAGAAATGGGATAAGCTCTACGTTGCTGCAACTTGGGAATAGTTTTGTGTGGCACTGCGAACAACTTGGCTGCCATTGAAACGGGCTACTAAATTTCCGTCAGACATGTCGCTTGATATGGATACTCGATCCATGTAAATTCCAAAATATGCAATCAATGGTTCTGCACGAGACTTGTCTATCTGAAGCTTCAAGCGCTGAGATTTTAGTTCTGGAAATCGCAACAGCCTCTGATATCCAATAGTGGTTCCGTTTGCAACTCTCTTCCATACCCCTTTATCAAGCGTCTCCAGGTGAAACTCAATCACCCGTTGTCCCATTTGAATAGGCTCTTGTAATTTCACAACGTTGAATGATACTAACCTTTGAAGATCTATATACAGTACCCAAGTCGATTGATTCACCCCAGGGGCCCAGTACGTTTGTATGCCTTCTTCAAGAACATTGTAAGGACTGAAACGAAAATCTTGAGTCCCTCCTCGGGTGCTGCTAGCACGAAGAAGAGCATTCAGAGCCAAATTATGGGAAAATATGGAGCTGCGGATGTCACTGAACTCTTGAAGCACTTGTATGTCCTCATCTGAAATAAGGCCTGAAGAGTTAGGGGGTAAATTGAGTAATAGATGACAGTTTCGACCAACTGATTTGTAGTATATGTCAAGTAGAGTCCTTGCAGATTTTGGAACTTCAGAAGCATGCCAAAACCAACCATGTCTGATAGAAACATCACACTCAGCAGGCACCCAATCATGACCAAATGGATCTCCTCTGCCAGAGTATCTGTTAAATGTGAAAATCATAATCGTTAAATCTCCATCTTTATTGTTGACCGAAAAAACTATCCATCTTGTCGCTCTTCAGTGAAGACAAAGAGGGCGCGACCATGCACCAGGCAACTTTATGTTGCTCAGTGATAAGTGATGACCATATCATTTAAATGGAGAAGGAGAACTAAATGAGAAAAATATATACCCCATTGTAAAGAAGAGACAATTATATTTAGGAATGTTGAGCGAAAGAGCACTCACTGGGGTTTATAATCACCAATTTCAATCGCACTCTTGTTGAATATAGACCAACAAGTGGACCCAGCAACACCGGCTTCATCACCAATCCACCTGGTGTCCGGACCAGCATCAGAAAAAATCAAAGCCCCCGGTTGGAGCTGATGAATCAGAGAAAACCAACCTTCAAATAAATATTTCATGTCCTTCTCTCCTTTCCCTTTTGCACCATCCAAAAATACATTCTTAATCTCTCCGTACCTGGTTTAAAACGGACTGGATATTTGAATTATTTGTCAAAAAATGTAACGCACGAGAGTAGGAGATTGTCAAAGACTATTCAGGAGGGGCAATCAAAATCCTAGTCAGGTTGAACCGAATATAAGATTTCACCTACGCTAAGACACAAGCACAACTCAAATTCATAATCCGTATAGTCATATGCAGTTTACAAGCAATAGCCAGTAATACAAAGTAAAGGTCGTTTCATAGGGGCGTAATATGAAATGAAATATGAATTCTACCATGGCAAAAGCCACTGCAAAGTCATAAAATCACCAGATACAAGGAGAACAAGAACCTAATTAAAAAACCTGCGGGAACTACTGAGGAATGAAAAGATAAAGACATTGTATCAATTGAAATGAGTCCGAGGTATTGATGTATTTATACGGTGGTGACTTCTAGACGGACTTGGTGTTCCTAATTTTGTTAGCACTGAAAGCAAAACTAGCACACCATGGATCACATATCAACATAAAAGAAACAACCACAATCACCAATAGACAACACAATACTCATAAATCGAATCCGAGAATCGGGGCAATTTACTAGAATGAACTCGAAAACGAAGCTCGAACCGAATTACCTAGTGAGTAGCTCAGTCATTTGCGCCAGGTAATGCTCGTTATACTCCAGAGTCTTCCCGTAACATGGCTCGTGCCGATCCCAGGGCGAAAGGTAAAGCCCAAGACCAATGCCAGCGTCCATGGCAGCGGCAGCCAACTCGGCGACGACATCGCCGGTCCCGTTCCTCCACTTGCTCGCCCGCACAGAGTAATCAGTATAGTCAGAGGGCCACAAGCAGAAACCGTCATGGTGTTTCGCAGTTAAAAGTATTCGCGAAAATCCGTATTCCTTGGCGACTCGAACCCACTGAGTAGCATTGAGCTTGGATGGGTTGAAGACGGAGGGGTTGACCCGACCGGTACCCCATTCCGAGTCAGTGAAGGTGTTCATTCCAAAGTGGAGGAAGAGGGCCATCTCGCCCAGCTGCCATTGGAGCTGGAACGCATTGGGGATAGGCAAAATGGGAAGAGGAGGAGGAGCGGGCTTGCGATTCGACGTCGAAGAAGAAGATGAAGGGACGAAACAGATAGCAAGGAGGAGTATTATGGCGGGGATTTGAAAAATTGGAAGCAAGCAATCTGAGATGTTGACCTGAGGATGGTGGCCAGTGCAAGAGAATGTCCTCGCCTTCTTCTTCATTGTTGAAGTGAAATGGAGCTCGAAAGTCGTATATGAACTAGGAAGTGAGATGGCGTTGGATTAGATGGGGGCCATTGACCAAGGCATAAGGTCGTCTTTTTTTTTTTTTTCCCAACAAGTTTTTTTAGGTAAATTGGGTGGCGGAGGAGAATCACCAGCAGACTCACAGAAGGCTTACAGAACATTTGCATATCATTCGCTAATAAGATCTAACGGCGAATTCAAACTCATAACTCTATGAGTTACATAGAACTACTTGTCAAAGGCAAAAGGTCGTTGGAGCGTCATTTCACTGGAAAGAATTGCCCACGTTGGGACGATCCAGATCCAGAACCAGAACCAATGACTGAGTTGCAATGCCACGTTGGACTATGATGCAAATTTAGGGCCACAATGTGGGCTTCAATTGGACTCAAACAATGAAAATAGACCCAATGGCTGAACACATGGCTTGGGCTTTAGCTCTATGATGCAAATTTAGGGCCACAATGTGGGCTTCAATTGGACTCAAACAATGAAAATAGACCCAATGGTTGAACACATGGCTTGGGCTTTAGCTCAAAATAGTACTGTTTATAAGGCCTGCTTCCCGCCACGCGAACACTATAGTTGCGGAGTCGATCAAGTCGTCTGGGCTGGCTAACAGTTAGTTAACGATGATATTGAAACTAAAGCCAGCTAGGACCAACAAGTGTTGGTCCAAGTAGAAAGACTTTGGATACCTTAAACATTATATTTTGAATTTGATCTTTAGGGCGGTGTATGAAAAAAACCAATGTTGAGAGAGATCCTTGTTATGGCACTTGACAGTACTCCAAGAGGTTTGTCTCCTACTGTTTGAATGGGAGGATACTCTGGGCCAAAAAAAAAGAAGTCAGCTAAGGTTGAAGTTTTTCTTTGGCCGAAACGTCATGATTAATTTAGTTCAGTTATGTTTAGTAGAAGAAGACATCATGTTAAAAATGTATTGTTGTTAACATTTTTAAATGACAGGAGGTACAATGTGGAGATGACACCTAGCAAAAGATGAGAGGAGGTTACCTCAGTGTTAGTGTGACGGTACTAAAGAGTGGGTGCAGAGAAGGAATGCTGTGTTTGTTTGATAGTGAAGAGGAAGCAGGCAACAAATGGAAGAAGGCATGAAATTCAAAAGTAGGCAAAACCAATCTTCACCAACCTCTCATCAAACAGATTAAATGGAAGTTGTTTGGTATGGCAAGCAAAGCTGTGGGTTTTACCTTTAATTATGTTGAACTCAGAAGGTAGCAGATGAATAATATCGAGAAACAACGTTAGTGAAGGTAAGGAGTAGGAAAACCCACACTTTGAGGTGACTGATTGATTGGTCCATTTTCCATTCTCACTCTTCTCACATCTCATCCATCAACACCCCCCCCCCAAGCCCTCTCACCTCAACTACCCAAAACAGAGCAAACACATCCACCTCTGATCTGTTTATATATATTATGCCCTCCAACAAATCAAACCAGAAGCCCCATCACAATGTTCATCTATGCTTGCTTCTACTTCTGACCAGACACGTACTTTGGTGTGGCTGTTATTTACGGTGGGAGACTTCTACAGTGCATGCACGTGCGGCCTATTATTTATTAACTCCCAACATTTAATTCCCTGAACAAATCAGATACCAAGCTTTTAACATTTCTTTAAAGTAAGAAAAAAAACATCAAATTAAATTAGGGGTAGAGAGAGAGAGAGAGAGACCAGCTGTGGAAGCGGGATGGGGAGGGAAGTGAGACATGTGGCGTGGAAGACGAGTACCTCCTCCGTGGCAGACACAGGGCGTAACTTATGACGTCACCTTCCTCTGCCAGCGAATCTCACTTGCTTCTTCTTTGACTTTTTTGAAATTTTCCTTTCTTCTCTTACCATCCCATCTCCCTATGCTCCTTTTCCTTTTCCTCTTTTTTTTTTTCCAAAAAAAAAAAAAAAGCCATTCCCTTGTCTTTTATTCCCATACCTTACCCTATGGTCTCATTTTTCACGTTCAGACCCTTCCTTGCTACCCCTTTTTAACCTTTTGGTGAAAAGCTCCTCTAGTTTCCAAAATATTTTCTTCCCAAAAAAAGAAGAAGTTATACTACTTTTAGTTGCTAAGAGTCTACATGTTATTTCCTTCAACCGTATAAAATCTTCCTTAATTGTACTCGTAATTTCTAAGTAATATAAATTGTATATTTTGATGTATTTGCCCCCAGGACTTTTAAAGATTGGTTTCCAAAGTTACATTGGTCTTCAAAATTCAAATTATTTCTAAATCTTCTACCCAAAAAGAAAAAAACTTATAAATCTGTGATTGTAATACGTAATGCGTGTTTCTTACGCGAGATCAGACTTCTGCTGTGGAAAAAGCATTAAAGCAAATGCGTTTATTTCCTTTCGCCATTATCTTTTGTTTAGACTGCTCATTAAAAGTCGTTTGAACACACGGTTATTATTATGTGCATCTTCCCACTGATTAAATACCATCTTTTGAAGTACAAAGTTTCCGTCTTTCCATCATCTTTTGTCAAACGCCACCATCCTTTCTATGTCCCACTAAATTTTTACTAATCCTTATTGCGTGTTTCCTATGTGAGAACAAACTTTCGAAGATGAAGGAAAAAAAAAAGCACTCTAATAGATGATGTTCTCTTGTTTAGACTATATTTAAAAGTTGTGTGAACGCGCGCTCACACTGAGGATTATGTGCATCTTCCCACTAAACATTGGGTAGTTTCAAGAGCAATTTGCATCTCATCTGAACTTTCCCCACAACGTTGTCTTTTGTCAAAATGCCACCTCAGAATTTCCAGATACGATTGTTTTTCATCACAAAATCTGCTTACACGCGTCTCTCCAACAACCTGTGTCTTTCCCTCTATAACCGGGTTCCTCCTTCCAAGTTCTTCAAGTTCAACCCAAATGATGAGCTTCATCATACGTTATACATACGTACGAAACCGACATAATTTCCAGTGTCTTCCGTGTTACGGATTAAGTTTGATCGAAACAAGTGAGAAAAGAAGGGCACATATGCAAATATATGAGACAAGCTAGGGGAAAATTAAGCGACCATGATACTGCTCATCAGTTTTAATATTGCAATAATGGGAAAACGATCAAAGCCTACGAAAATGTCCAGCTTAGTTTGCCAACCGTTGAGAAAGTGAGACGATGGTTTGCTGTTCGAGAGTCAATGTGGATGACTATGACACTTGAGCTTTTCATTACTTAATTGATTAACTGGTTTGCGTGAATACGATGGAACGATTTATTAGTAATAATTTCAAGAATTTGTGTCTAATATTTGAATTGGATGACGAAGACCCATAGTGTTTTTCAAGTCCAAGATTCCCCAAGGGGGTGGAAAAGGACGGAAGACAGAGATCAACTTGCTTGCTTGACAAAAACTTCGAGTTAGAACTCTACGAAGAATAGCTCTCACTTTTTCTTTTTGTTATATATAAATGCCAAATCAGTGCTCTGTTAGATACTTTTCTTTATTATTTTGCAGCATATCTCGGTGGATACAAACATTTGATTTGGGGTCCATTCTCATCTGTCTGTGTATGTTGATTAAGATGCAAATTAAACTAATTGGCAATAGTATCTGAACTGGTCATTCACATCATTAAATGCACATGCATGCACTATTCAAGTCTATGATTAATTGTACATAGCCAATTACCCATTAATTAATATTTCTTGGTCGCTAATGGCTAGCTACATAATAGGAATAACCCACTTGGTCGTAAAAAACAATTACTAGTTAATATGTAATCACAATTTCGGCATTAACCGAGGGCATGTAAATTTAATACATAATATAAATATTATATATATCGCTGCTCCATAACCTGCTACCAGATTGATGCTGCTACTTGTCACAACTTTATACAGCATCACATTCTATCAAAGGACTGAAATTTTGAGTACACAAGCAAGAGATTTAGTCCAATACAGATATATAGACCCTAAACCTGGTAGACGCATACCTATAGAGTGTCATGGGTATTTATTATTATCTGGTCATCTTTCTTTTGTAACATTGTCGAGGGAAAAAGCAGAAGCAAATTTCAGTCCGATATATATACATTAGACAGAGAGAAACTGAAAGAAAAAAGGACAACTTCTCTGTCCGCCAACCCAGTTGTTGGCGCAAGTTCTCACCAGCTGGATGCGGAATCAAGTTTACCTCTAGCTAGGCTGATTCTAAGAGCAATATATTCTGAAAAAACTAGTGCAAAAGAAAGGACAAAATATATAAATAAGAATGAAGAGTCGACGAGAGCTAGGAGTGGTCACAAAGATATGGAGTGACTTTATGTTTAATCGTGCGGGTAAGGTTATACGCAGAGGGCGAAAAGTTTCAATTTGAGATAATCATTGCCTTATAATTATTAGAGATAGTGGTCAACAAGCAGGAAATGTCACTGTAAGCAAGCACTATGCACAGTGATATATAGCAAAGTGCAAACAAATATGCAGGTATTATATGGCTAACACGAATAGATGGATTAAATGCAAAGCGCAAAGCGTACATCTCCATCTTCCGAGAACCTGCCTCCTAATGTTGATTATGTTCGTTGCTTTAATCTAAATAAATTAAAGTTCACTTTATGCGACCATTATATATATTCTCCTTTTAGCAACAATGATCTTCCTGTCTGCCTTTCATTATCTCTGAGTGAAACAAGACATAAAAGGTGAAACATGCGGGAAACGCATATACAATTTTAACTGTACCGACCTTACTTTGGGCCAATTGCTTGAGGACTTCAAAATCCTGGCATGAGATTACATATAAATATAAAATTATAGATTCACAAAGAAAACTGTTCAAAAAATATTCCCAAAGCAAACCTCTTTTTTTATTAAAAAAAAAAGGAAAAAAAATCCTGGATAGATTATATACCTTTCGAGTTTCGACACCCACCCCCCATGTAATAACCCTGATAAAATTAGCTATCGTACATGCATGAACGGCCCTGCGATTGCCACATAAAACTTGATGAATCAGAAAAATGCAATGTCTGAAAGATCAAAGGTTGATGCGTACTGGCATTATATCCTGGGAAATACAACCTTACACTGGGTCACTGGAGAAGTACTTCGCCGCGGGTCCAACAGACAAAGCGGGGAAGCATAATAAAAGAAGAATGTTTCCACACGAGGAATTAATTAATATTATGGGATTGGATATTTGGATAAAATTTAATATGTATATGCATCGCGTATTTATTAAGTCTATAATATTTATCATGGAATTTTAAAGTTAGGATTCAGACAGAGCTGCACGCCCCAGTATAGAGGTGGTTGGCAGCACTATGCATGTAGGATCACGTTAGCAATGACACAACTAATGAAGAAAGTTCATTAAGTTAAATTAAATATATAAACAAGACCATCACAGTATCCAGTAGTCTGATTTTTTACATATCAATCATTTCATTCATATCTTTACTAGTTAATCCCATTTCATATAAATTCATCACGCTTGTTATTACACTTGTTGAGTTTTGTCCAGCTGAGAAAATATAATAATATTTAGTTCGTATTGTTTATATATTATACAAATCGTCCCGAATTTCAATTATCTCGCGTGTTATATGATGTTGAACAAGCGATAAAAATAATAGATACAATACAAGAGGTTTTTATTCTTGTCTCTTTGTAATTGATTATGTTGGAGCAATTTCCTTATATATATACACACTTATATAATGATGTTAGATGGTTGAAAATATCCAAATCTTAATTATGAGTTATGATTATTTGAAAATCACAGTTTATTCAGTTGAGAAGGAGTATACGGAACTCACTCTTCTATATTCTAATCCATTTAATTGATGGCGATAAACATGTGTGATCTTGACTTCACCAATCTGTACCGCCGGGGGATACATCTACACTATTATTTTAAAATAAGAATACTCTTAATGATTGGTTATATTTGCAATAATTAAGCACTGATCCTGCCAACTGCAAATCCACTTACAAAAAAAAAAAGATTATGAAGCTAATAATTCACCTATATATATGCGTGTATGGATTATGAGCAAATTTTGAGAACTTCAGCCATAGATCTAAGTTAGACACCTCATGCCCCACAGAATTATTCAGCCTTTACTCTCTCCCCCCCGCCCTCCCCTCCCTGTCTCTGGCATAGCGATGGTCCAGCCAACAAAATTTTAACGGAGGCTCTAAAAGAAATAATTATAATATGATCCCCCCCCCCGGGGGGGGGGGAGTGAAAAATACATGAATATATAATAATAGAACGGGGTGAGGTTTAGTTCAATGGTTCGTCATCTCATGGCCTACGAAACCGAAGTAGCTACATGGGAGGGTGTTGCAGAAAGTGCTTAGGTCTCTATTCCTATGCAAACAAGAGGTTCTCCCAAGAAGGAACGTCATAATGAGGCAGCCCAAATCTATGAGAACTGTTCTGCCAAATTTTCACAATGTTTCTGGTTCTCATCTCCTCTCCCTCATCGATCTGTCATTACTCAAACGATGATGTGCACAAGCCATCACAGCATTGATTAGTCAATCCCCACCACCTGATCAGATGAAATATATATTCAATCCAAAGCCACCACAGAATCTGATTCCATCCAAATATATACCTACCTTTATGATCATTCTCATCACTTACCTTCTCTAGAACATGCACAGTGCTTACTCTACTTCCTTTTCTACTGTGCTTTCCAAATAACTATGCCTCCACAACAATTCATGAATAGTCTAATAATTAATTGCCCAGATGAATTATTTGCTTTTTTCAAAATCATTGCGTTTCAGACTCATGATAGAACGGTTTTTCTCAATAACTTTGCATTATCATTATATGGAGTTAATTAGCTAGCTAGTAATGTGTAAGGCTACTTTACAGTATAATTACGCGTACCTTTAAAGTCTCTTGCGTTTGTCTTGTTCTGTTTCCCTTAACTACATATATTATATATGGCTGTGTTACTTTTTAGCAGGGTGTCAATGCATTATTCTAGAAAAATAAATAAAATATGAAGGGAACGCCACTAAGCAGAAGAAAACTAGGTCATCATTTGGGCCTTGTGCTTGGAAAGTGTCACCATATTCTGGTAGCTGTAGCTATCAATTCAATTTCCCTGTTATGTTTTTCTCTGAGTATGTATGACAAACTTTGGATTCTTTTGAGAGAAGGAAGGGTGTGAATTTTCTCATGGGGCGCCAGCGTTGAACATTTTGATGTTCTATTAATTTAATTAGCTGCCTCCATCCAATTAATCAAAGAGCTAGCGAGTCAGATACAGATTTCTAATCAAATATTTTCTTTTAAATATTTTAAATATTTTTTCAAAATACTTAATCATAATATACTGCAATAAAAATTATTTATTATATATTTTGATTAGAAACTTTATTCAAAAAATTTATATGTGTGAGTATATAAAGTTTTGTCTCTAATCAAACTGAACAGCCATAAGAGTTGAAATTAATTTGCCCAGCCATTGCTTTCATTTGACTTGGGCACGCCTCTCTCTATCCATCTATTATAAAATATTTTTTCAAACTGTCCAAAACTCAGGTCTCTTGTTATAAGGTACAATCTCTCTATCCGCCAAAGTTCATTTAGAAAAGCGAGGCTTCGGAACATCAAGTTATCATAGAAAGAGAGAGAGAGAGCCGGGGGGAGAGAGAGAGAGAGAGAGAAGAGAACGGAAGAAGAAGAAGAAGAGAAGAACCAGAAGACGAGGACGAGGAGGAGAGATGGGGAGAGCTCCTTGCTGTGACAAAGCAAATGTGAAGAAGGGGCCATGGTCACCAGAAGAAGACACCAAGCTGAAGGAGTACATAGAGAAGAACGGAACAGGAGGCAATTGGATCGCTCTTCCTCAGAAAGCAGGTAAAGACGCAAATATAAATAAAGCTCTCGCCTTTTCTTATTAATTAAATATCTCTATTTCTCTCCCACTGAGATCTCCTAACTTTGGTGTTCGATCTTTTCAGGTCTAAAAAGGTGTGGGAAAAGTTGCAGATTGAGGTGGCTCAACTATCTGAGGCCCAACATTAAGCACGGAGAATTCTCCGATGAGGAAGACAGAATAATATGCACCCTCTACGCTAATATCGGAAGCAGGTACTAGCACTTTGCCATTTTTATTCAGTAGACTCGTATGAATCTGCGAACTTTGTTTTTTGCTCTCTGGGTAACAACCTCACGGAGAATTATTTTTCCCTTGTGCGTTCAGTTATATCAATTGCATGCGCTGGTGAAATGGTGATAAAATCCATCTTAAAAGGGTAAAAAGAAAAGAAAAGACACGCCGGTAATAAACTAGGTTTCCCCCCCTCATTCTGAAACCTTATAGCTATCTAGAACCTGCCGATATATATTGGACAGTTCTTCCGCATGCACGTCAAGTTAGATAGATTTAGCACACCAGCATCCCCTTGCATAAGCTGGGGTTTAATTAAAGTTCTAAACTTCAAGCTTAGACGGTGTAAACATAACAGGCTTCGTTCTTTTCTGGAAAGTTATTAACTTGAATAAATAATAATTTAAATTGCAGGTGGTCAATTATAGCAGCTCAGTTGCCAGGCAGGACAGACAATGATATTAAGAACTACTGGAACACCAAGCTCAAGAAGAAGCTCATGGGTTTGCTTCCTCCATCCAATCATCAGATCAGGAAGCCTCCAGCATTATTTCAATCCTCTCATCATGATCAAAACCCACCATTTACTTGGCAATCATCATACAGAGACTTAAGCTCTTACTACCCTAGCCCATCATCAACTATATCCTTCAACGGCCTCGAGTCCACTTCTCTTGTGCCTTCAACTTATAACAATTCAACATCATCAACAGCCACCAATTTTCCTTATTTTCAAAACCAAGAGGCCTCCTTGGCTGGTGGTCCGATGCAGTATTACTACATGTTTGGAAGTGAAGGAAGTTGCAGCACCTCATCGGATGGAAGCTGCAGTCAAATCAGCCATGGCCGAGGGGACGCCAAACCGGAAGAAATGGGTTTTCAATTCCATCACAATTACATGTCCAATGGCTGTGGGTTTGATCAGTTGAGCAGTAAGTTCATGCCCGGAGGTGAAAGTAGTATTAACCAGTGGACAGAGAAGCCAAGTGGGTACTTTGGGCAAACCCCATTAATGGATTATGGAATTGAGGAGATAAAGCAGATGATCAGTGGTAATAACGGGATATATAATAACATTGAGGAAAACAAGAGAGAGGAGAAGGGGATGATGTACTGCTACTACTGATGAGTCTCTGAGCGCAACTGATGAGTGACTGGAAGTAGTAAAATCAGAAAGATATGATGGGGTAAGGGAGGAGAGATTTCAGAAAAGACTTTGAGTTTCTGGGGTTCTGTGTGAAAGTGTGTGTATTGATGAAATCAAACATATCTTATTATTGTGACAGTACATGGTAATACCCTTCCCTTTTTTATTGTTGTGTATATCCCTCTCGAATCTGTGACCATGACAATGATGTTAGATTTTTGTAACTATCCTCTTTTGCGCAAACCCCAAGCACAAATTACGTTCTGAAAACTATACAATTGAGTAACTTTTCTCCTTTCTCTTTATTAACATCTTTAGTGGTACGAACTGCAAAAGAAAGGCGAAGAAAGAAACAAAGCCGATTAGCCTGCTCTCCTTCCCCGCCCCGTACATTATTTTAGCATATATCTGTAGTGCCTTACTTTATTTAGTTGCGCACGTTAAATAAACAAGTTAGCGTAATGGTACAATACGTTATGATTTTTCTTATCAATTATAGTTCATAATTATTCAAATATTATGCTAATACTGACGTCTGGCAAGTGTGTTCTATTACTGCAATGAGATGATTATATACAGTGAAAAGACGTTATCACCAATTATATCTTTAATGTTAGTTATCGTAAAATTAAATTTCTAAATGAGCACGTATATATATATATATTAAACCTTCCTTTTATTATTAGAGAAAATAAAGTAATTTAATTTTCCCCCAGCATGTCTCTTTTCCCCTTTCATCGATGGGTACTTTTATACAAAAAGAACCAGAAAAACGAATCCAGGACCTTACGGAAGAATCTTATGTGAACTGTGTGACTCAGTCATCAAGAGCTTGTTTGCCACAAATTTCAACATAAACCTAGATAAACAGAAAGCGATGAAGTGGCTGGCAAAATTTTGGAGTCTTGTGTGGAATTTCATGCGGGGGGAAAATAACACTTTGCGACTTTAGCGATAGTGTTATTTAAAAAAACAAAAAAGAATCAAGACAGTTAATATTATTAACTATTTTCATTTGAGCTCTCATAATTTTCAACTATATTTTATTTTGAACTGAGATTTAGTTACTTCCCAGTCAGAGTTCTTAATTAATTAACTCTCATTATTCTTCCTACCAGATTCGAAGTGTCATTTTTCTTTCCATTTACATAGGCTCAAGGCTGCAGGAAATGTTCCCGCCATATAATTTAAATTATCATATGTGAACTCCGGGAAATTTTCTTAGAATCAATACAACTCAGAAAGCAAATTCTATCGACTCCTTTCTCATTCATCATTCTTTGTCAAACACACGGTGTTATCAGTTCAACGAACAATAATTAATATGTATATTACCGGGAGCATATTCAACAAAGAGGCCTCTTATTCCAGATTAATGAAATTTTGATCGATCATCATTTAAGTAACTAAAAATCGTGAACCCTAATTCAAATATAGCGCCACAACCTGGTAACCTCCCTTGACAGACGGCAAAAATGTATAATTTAATGTAAGCATGCTGAAATATAAATGGGACTCGTCTAATCATTGTAATTCTTGATTAGTCGTTATTAATATTTTTGTCTATTGTGAAAACCACATGAATCATTGAAGTAATTTCATGTATAGGGTTAATATAATTTTTGGTCCTTCAAGTTTGTCCTCATTTTACTTTTAGTCTCTTAAATTTCAAATCATGAGTTTTGATCATTCAAGTAGTAAAATGGTTAAAGTTTTTATTAGATTCTAAAGACCAATATTTTTGATACAAAAAATTTAAGAGACCAAAATCTATAATTCAAAACTTGAAAGACCAAAATCAAAATAAGAGTAAAATTGAGGGATCAAAATTTATATTAATCCTTATATATATAATGTAAAATTTATAACCAGGGATGCTTTTCAGTCGTGAATTGTGAAGCTTATTCCTCACGTACAATACACCAAAAAAAAAAAAAAACCTGTGTAGCGTTTTTCCCAATCATCTTAGTGGATGTGAATGAACTCTTTTTACAGCCATTTGATATATATTTATCATCATCGATCAAATGATCAAGATTCAGACCACGTCAAGATGTAAATGAGAGAAGGTTTCCTGACATGATTTCTCAAATTCATACGTAAATAACCTATTTAAGGGATATCAAATCCTTTTAAATTTGATTCACCTTTTATATGTATATATTTGGGGTATTAATTAAATGAACTTTAGTTAATTTTCAAAGAAAGTCTTGCAAGAAGTTGAAAAGAAAGCACGAGGCTGAGAATACATTAGCTTTTATTTGGTGAACAAGAATAGCAAGCTATGCGGGGTTGAATAACGTGTTAACTAATTAGCTACCTGTGCAAAATCCCCCCGCCATTCTTAATAAAACTATTTAGATTACCATTCTGGCGGAAAAAGAAAACTATTTATAGGCTGCCAGCTGCGTTAAATCCTATGCTGTACTGTCACATTTTCTTAAACAATGTACAGGGTTGCTCTTTGGTTGTATAGGATATTATAAAAGTTTTATTTTTTTCTTCATTCAGGGAATGTCTTTTCTAGTGAAGTGTAAAGGTCAAAAGGTATGGCCCAAGGTACAGTCTGACAGATTAAATACATGTATATAATAACCTTCACGTTTGTTTGGTCTAATCAATGATTAAGATTGTATTAGTTGTCAACAAATACAGATAAATTACCAGAATAGTACACCTTTCGATAATTGCCTCATAGGCACCGGAGGCTTTTAATTTATTCATTATATTATAGTATTATATTATGAGTGTGTTGGGAGTTTTTTTTTTTAATTAAAGAAAAAAGAGAATCAGAAATTCTATCTTGGATCCGCCTATGAATTAATTAGTGCGTGTTATTAGGTCTAAAAAACCAATCCAGCTGGTGGACTCTGATTGACCATTGTCTGCGACCTATAGTCATCTGGTTTTTTCCTGTTCATCCCACCCAATTTCAAACAGTTCATACAGTACTTTCCATATATCATTGGGACAAAGATTGCTTCGGCGAGAACAACTATTCCTTGCTTATTTAATTAATTTCCTTCATACTAATCTATAGTTAGTCCGATTGGATTAGAGCTGATTTCATTTTTTTTAATTAATTTGATAACTCTGCCCCCTCTATTGTTGTGAAATTATGAATTTGCACCATCTGTTTTAATACAGTTCAAGTCCTTGCATTTTCAGTGACAATGATCGAGCGATAAAAATTACGGTCTTGCTTCACTGCTAATAATATTATGACCATGAACAGAACAAAAGTATATTTTGAATTTCTGCCGATCACCCAATAACAAAGAATACGTCTTTTGAATTATTCATTGGAAGAGGGAGTCTAAAAATATTATTTTTTAAGAAAATCTGACCAAACACAGTCTTGTGTAATTTGCGATGGGGTTTGAAAATTGTATAGCCGACATGTAGGACTGATAATCTCATAATGGTGTTGGGCACGACCTTTTTACATGTTGCCTGGATCTTTCACAAGAATTAACAAAGATATCTGGATTAAAGAAAAGATTAAAAAGGGATATGAAAAGTTGACATGGATGTGAGCACTATAGAGCGGCAGGTATGGACATGGCTTGCTAATGCAAGCAATTAACCTGAGCTTAGCACGAGGGTTAGATAGAGAGAGAAAATTGATCAGAGAGCATAATTTTTAGTTAAAAGATGGATGGAGACTTTTACTTCTTGGAAAACCAAAAAAAGAAGTCAAAGCTGTTGAAGCATTGACTTTGGGAATGATTCGAGCACATTTTAGATTTCAGGTATGGCAGAGGGAAGAAGGTATTGTGAACAGCGGACAAGCTTTATTGTCAAAAATGTCATAATCAGTTTTTCTTGGGACTGGTTGCACCTCCCAAATTCTTGTCTCTTCTTCTCAGATCATATCACAGACGACAACTTCATGATTTCCACCAGGATATATTGCGCCTCTCAAACTTGGACCGTGAGAGGTGAGTCTTGGACCTTCCAATTTAGCCCCTCTGTGTGTTCAGTGAAATCCGTGAAGATAACTCTGGTCAAGTGGCTTGCCACTTTCCAGACAAGTTTGGTGGTTTATTAGACTCATAAAATATAGAGAATATCATTAAAAAAAAAAAACCCTATCCAAAGAAATTGGTAAGATTTTGCCAAATATGCACTTTGTGTCAATACTTATACCCATTAGCTCCTGATACAAGATTTAATAAAATATCTATTACTTATTTTCAAAAGTGGGCTTATCTCTTTCACTCTTAAATTACTAATGACTTTTCCATTTACTCTCGATTAACTATAACAATGAAAAAGTACTTTCCAAAAATTGTGAACAAATTTCAATGTTCAATTATTTTACTAGAGCTTTATATATAAAAGCTTTATAAATACCAGAGGGATTTTTTTTTTGGGGTCAAAAGATAGATGGAAGTATTATAGACTCTCCAAACGTCACATAGATAATCGCAGATTCAAAAATCAGGAATACAAGAATGGCAATCTCTCATATGAGTACAAATCGTACCCCACGAAAAGAAGTTACACAAAACAAGTGCTATAGAAGCAATAACAGCCAAGCAGTAACCCCCAACTCCAACATGTGAGCAGAGACAAGATGAAACCCGATCTGCTCAAAGCAGTCCTCCCACCTGCAACAAAGAACATAAACTTTTAATACAAACAACAAAAATGTCATCGTCTTCTTTTTCATCCCTACCATCATCAACAGCAACATAGCAATAATGTTTATAATAATACTGAAAGAAAGGAAAACCAAATTCTCTACCTGTAGGTGGCATGAGACCAACTTAAGCACCACCAGCAGTTATATTTCCAATCGTTTTTAGATCAAAGATTTCAATCCAATATCCATCCGGATCATTTATAAATGCTATCCCTTTCATTTTCCCTGCACATTATTACTCAGAAATTATTGAAACCCAAACAGATTAACATGGCGAAGGCCAATGACCAGCCTACTAAATTTAGATCCAACTTGCTATAGTTAGAATCCATCCCACATCCTTAATTTACTCTTATATTTCACTTGATAACCATGCCTAGGTAATATCATATTATCATACTGCCACATGGACAAGTACTTGAGGGCGCTGGCTTCCTGCATTAACAGACCATGTACACAAATCATCCTTTTTTTTTTTGGCCAAAATGTACACAAATCATCCTAAAAATTCAGGTTTGCAAAGTACTTTACGAGGGTGATGCTATTTCCATGCAATTATCCAGAGTTCCATACGCTTCTAAAATGAACAGAAGCTTGTTACCATCATCTGGTTTCTTAACAAATTCAACTCCCAGACGCTCAAATCTTTCACATGCCTTGTATGTGTCATCAACAGTAACGCCAATGTGTCCTGAAACAGAGAAAATTTAATGAAAGATCAACTGCATAGATTATAAAGTCACTCTATCTCTGTATTTTTTCTGGGTAATGCAAACCAAAAAAACAAAAGTAGTAATCCTTGAATGTCCTTCTTCCTCTCTCTTTCTCTCGGTTATTTACGCTGGGAACTGTGATGTTCTTTTGTTCAGATGTGTTTTAATGATGTTTTACCAAGTGTAGGAATTCAAGCTGAAACGTGTCATATGATATGACCAATACCAACTCAAGAAATCTTTGAACTTCCGGTTCCAACCCTCACCAGCATCTAGGGAACATAAACATTAATAAAATACGGCCCACTAGCGCCACCACAATCTTGAGACTAAGTTAATCATTGACTAACTTAAATGCCCCCCTGAACTCATCTCTAAAAGAGTGCTTGGCGAGAAAGAAATTAAATACTAGGTATATACGACTTAAGCTGCTTCATATGGCACATTTGCTGAAAAATCGACTAAAAAAAGGGCCAAATCCTGCACCAAATAAGGACCTAACCGTTGCATCTATATAAAAGGGCAAGAATCAAAGTCTGTTATTTCATAAAAATTGACTCAAAATGTTCGATCAGAAAATAAATAAGGACTAAGGCTCTGCTTGGTTGGTTAGAAGCATTTTTGATGGTATACGAGCAAGAAATCTAATCACCGTCATGACCATTAGCCTCACATTTTCCCCAAATTACGTAATGGCCACTGAGATTGAGTGTGTTAAGTTATGGCTAATGAAATTGCAATGCGAAATCACGAACCAAAGTGTGAAACCTATAAAAAATTTTGCGAAAAAGATTTGGGTGGGAGGGCATTTTGGTCAAATCAGTTGGAACATAGGGGTAAATTGGTCCAAAAAAATTGCTTCCGAGGAAACCATCTAAGTTCACAAGCAACCCCTTTGGAAGACTTCTTCCATCATTTTGATGGCAAGAGGCTTGCTGGGAAGACAGTGATGGATATCAAACAACGAAAAGTCTAGTTTCCATCTCCCTTTTCCTGACTCAAGGTTCCGGCCAAGCAAAGAGGGCCAAAGGTGTTCACCAAAAAAAAAAAAAAAAAAAAAAGAGGGCCAAAGGTTTTGAGCCAAATTATACAAGTCCAGATATTTTAGGATTAGATAAAAGTGTTACATACCAAAGCCACGAGGTTCTGAATTGCCATTGTGGTATCCTTTGAACTCTGGATCACTTTCAGTACCCCAATTGCTGTACATTGTTCTATTAGTAGCTGATTTTAAGAAACACTGAGATAAAAAAGAATGAGAAAGTTATATTCCCTACTGTGTCAGCTCTATTGTAGCTTTCTTAGCAAAAGTCCACACAGTTCTATCAACTGAATTGCTGGGAGCTGTGGCTGGATCCTACACCACAAAACAGGTAAAAAAGATCAGGAACATCTCTATAAAGTTAAAACTTGAAAATGCAGATTACTCGTGACTTCTTCAACTGAATTTAGAGAATCTATACAGTCAATTGCTTAAATTTCTCCTAAAATTTTTGATATTACTCAACAAGCACTGATAGAAACGGGTAGCATATGCATATTACCTTAATGAGTTACTTCATGCAGCCAAATAGTCAGTACCTAACTGAAGGAGGAAAAGGGAATATGTGTCTTACCTCATAGCCCAAAAAGTACAGGCTAAACTTCATATCAGGAAAATCCAACCTCTTAAGCAACCTGAATCATTGAGAAATAGTACCATCATCCATGACACAACATTTCTGTCACTATTGACGAATTCAAATAAGTTCCAGGTTTAGTTGTTGAGCATATGATGGTTGCAGTTATATAAATCAAAAAAATGCAACGCCTTACACCTCAAACAACATAAAAGCTCTGTGCAACGCGAAATAAATATGCATAGGTATAATGCAGTCTCAGCAAATAACAACAAAATGGGAAATAAGACGATTAAATACATTTCCGATCAGTATTTACACAAAACGAATTGAGCTAGGGTAAAGCTTGTTATATCATACAGAGCTAAGGCATAAAAACATCTCTATTTGCCGCTGTTTGCCATGATTTTGAATGAAAATCTGATAGCAAATAAACACTACTTACAGTTCAACTTGCACAAAAGAGAAGAGGCAAGTACACTGGGATACGCCTCTTGAATATCAAAAGAGAAATAAATACTTATAGTCCATTACTGCTACTAAAGTTAGTGATAATGATTCTACTTTCGCGCATTAATAATCATTTCAGAAATTTTGCTCAAAAGAATCACTTACGACATTCCCAAGACGCGAGAATAAAAATCAAGGCTGACTTTTGGGTCCCTGATTCTAAACATCTGCAATTCAGAGTTTGAAAAAAAAAAAATTTGAAGTTATAACCGAAAACCGATGAAGTAACCACAGTCATACAGAAATTTGTGGTGTGAATGGATAAGCTCACAGTCTGCTGCATAAAGTATCCCTTGGTAGCTTCATCAGGGGTCGCCTGAAGACCGGGGTTGTTGGCAGGTGACTCTTTGGGTTCCGCAGCCATTGAAATCAATCGGAATCCGCACGATTTCTGCAGGAAGGGGAAGTTCACACAGACATTGAAGTAAGAGTATTTAAACCAGTGATTGACAGGGGGAAAAAATTAGTAAAAGAGGAGATTTTCGTTGTGCCTTTGTTTTGCCAGTGAATGAGAGCGGAGTTGAATGCGAATGGAAAAAAGATTCGGGCTTGGCGATGATTCGAAACCGGGAAACACCCACACGGTACAAGGCAGTGGCGAACGAAGAGAAAGCCGCCATGGTCAGATGCAGGGTTTGGGCCTTTCGCGGTTCGGCCACGTGTAGGAGGCTAACGTGTCAAGCTACCCAAGTACCCATAGCAGTTCTCAAGGCAATCAAATTTAGTGCTTTACTTTGTGAATGGCTGAAGCCCAAACCACTAAACGGATTCGATGAGCATTTTTAGGCCGGCGATGAATTTTGTATCATACACCTCAATTGGTGCTGCAGTATTAAATTAAAAATATAACAGTGCTGTGTTTTTTTTTTTAGGTAGTAATAATATGCCATGATCTTTTAAGTCCAACAATCTAGTTACCAATTTTCAAAAAATGATATTAGAAATGAAATCTTTTTACCAAACTCAATAGTGCAGCTAAGTCTAACAAGTTCAAACAATACCCACCCGGAAACAGCGCTCTATATTGTGTTACATATGTGCATGTGCTATTTTTTTAGTGTTGAATTTTCATTATTACATTTAAAAGGCATTCATACCAACCATCTATGCTGCAGTATATGTAATTTTAATAAATTGTTGAAGCAATTTTCTCCTGGAACTATAAATATTTTGAAAAATAGAGCAAATGTGTGAATACGATTTGTTTTTAAATTGGTATGTTTATGATAATTTGCATCCGTCTTTGTAGTGTTAGCTATGATTATTTTATGTGCATGGCATATGTATTTTATAAGAATTTATATGTTAATTTATTATCATTTTTGTTTAAATAGTCATTTGCATGCAAAACTGCTTTAAAAATTATGCCATATGTGATATTCTCTTAAACTAAGAGAAATTATCTGTAGATTTTTATGCCAAATTTTTTAAAAGAATTAATACGTTAATTTTCAGTTCCTATGGCACTTCTTCTTATTGTTAATGTAAAAACTAGTTGATAGGTAGCTTTTAGGATGAATATATATTATAAAAATCTCAATTTAATATATCTGGCATATTTAGAATTTTTTTAAAACAATCCTATTAGTCACGAATGCTATGGAGTGAGATTTTTATTAATAAGAAAATTTTTTAATGCGAATTATCAAAGAGGGTATCTTAGGAAATGCCTCTTTTTCATATTATCATGTCATTATCATTATATACAACCATGACTTTTGCTATAATTCTGCCACATGCCCCCCAGATCTATTATATCTCTTACGTCATTATTTGCTCAAGTTCTCGCCACTTGATGTTATCCGAAGCCATAGGTATTAATTATCATTGAAATATTATATTCAATGAATAGTTACCACTTGGCATCTTTAATTCAAATGGAATCCAAGGGATGCGAGTTTTAAAGAGGAGACACCGAGACAGAAGTAACACTGTATCCTCCGTCACATTCTATTTATAAATTAATTTTAATATGTCGGAACTAAAGAACTAAAAAAATAAATAAATCTCATTAACTATATCTTAAAATTTATCAAAATTTTAAGAAAACAACAATATGCAGTGAAATAGTATATTTACATTAAAATTTTAGTATAAGATAACTTGTAAATATGTCCAAAAAAAAAAGTCTCTTTCTAACAGACCAGAGGAGAGGAGTATTCATATCCCTCGCCAACATAGTATTTATATTTGTGGCTAAAGATCATGAGATATGGGCAAACTCTTTTATTAAACCAATATTTTTGTTATTATGAAATTTTGATAGTGTAAAAAATCATAATACTAGTAGGTTTTTGTCACTGTTATTGTTCAAATCTTAATTGGCAAATCACTTTCATTGAAAAAGATGGAATCAGAAATAAGTAAATAACCAGTATTATAAATCATGAAGAAAACTACGTGGCTGCTCCGGATAGAGTATGATTATGATATTGCTGTCTAAAACTTTGAATTGTGTGTGATGGCCCCAAAAAGAAAAAGTTCATTTAAAACTTTGAATTGTGTGTGATGGCCCCAAAAAGAAAAAGTTTATTTAAAACTTTGAATTGTTGTTTTTCTAAAGAAGCAGGAGTCTCTCGTTCATCGATAACATTATGTCCAATCTTTAATATAAGATCTTATTTGATTTCTATTTTGATCATAAATATAAGATCTCAATTCATTTTATCTCTCATATTTATGTATTTTTTTCTGAGGTAGTCCTTCTAACAATAATAGTTCTAGCCAATATATTTGATTAGCAAGGATATTTTAGGAAAAACAACACCTATTTATTACAAATAACTAACTCAACTTCTTTTCTTAATCTTCTTAAATTAGTTAACTAGCTCTTATAATTAAGACCGGAAGTAGTATAAGCTAATTTCTCTTGGGGTGAGATAATTTTTTCAATTAAGTCTGTACATATCATGCATAATAATTACAAATGAAACTCACAATTGCTTAGTTGATCCCATTTGCAATACAAATGTTTAAAAAGTCAATGAATAAAAAAGTCAATAGTTCAGGATTCCGTTGATAAACTGGTGAGACGAGTAATTAAATAAAAGTTTAATATGCTAAGCTAGATTATTTATTATTTTCTCACATGCCATTTAACAAGGGAATGTGCCAACTACTGTTGTTAGTTGTGAGCATCCCAGTGCCTTTGCTCCCTCCGCCCACTTATTTGTGTTCATCATTTTGTCAGCCTCATGCCCGCGTGCTCCCTTTGTTCATATCCTCCTTCTTTCGCTCTTCCATTTCCTCCTTCTTTCGCTCTTCCATTTCCTCCTTTCCTTTCTTCAGGAACCAGCCCTTTTGGTTTCTTCCTTTCCTTCTTCTTCGTCTTCTTATTGTTTTTCTTGTTTTTTTTTTTTTAAAGTATTCCTCGCCATGCCCACATTAACTCCCTCATTCTATCCAGCCGTTTTGGAGCGCCCTCTCCCTCCCTCACAGTGTCTCTACTCTCTCGTCGACTCAGGAAAAGTATTACTATTATTAATAACAACAATATTAATATCGTTTCCGCAAACCAAAAAAAAAAAATTAATATCGTTTCCTAGATGTGACGTGACCAAAGGTGATTTCGTCCTATAGTAAAATTCAACGCAGTTAGACACTAGAAGTATACATTTTTTTTTTTTGGACTCAGACACTAGAAGTATACATTGAAATGTCCCTTTTGGCAATTTTTTTGACGAGTCGATTTTAGCACTTAAAGCTGGAGATAAATGCATATGAGATTTTGCGACGTGCGTGCCAAATTTTTCGACGGAAGAACGAAGGGGCAAAATAGGCCTTCCGTCTAAATCTGTATCACGCGGTCGGGCGGGCGAGCGAGCGATGCAGAGATCTGGATATGGCCGTGATGGAATTTACAGGTCTCTCAGGCCCTCTCCCGTGTTTCCCAGGGACGAGAATCTCTCTCTCGTTTCATTTCTCTTTGGAAACGTCGCCTCTTTTCCCACCAAACCTGCCTTGTTTGACGCTGATTCCTCCCAATCTCTGTCCTTCGCTCAGCTCAAGTCCTTAGTAGTGAAAGTCTCCCATGGCTTTCTGCGCCTGGGCATCAAGAAAAACGATGTTGTCCTCTTGTTTGCGCCCAACACCATCCTCTACCCTGTCTGCTTCCTCGGGGTCACGGCGGTTGGCGCCATAGCCTCCACCGCCAACCCTATCTACACGGTCGCCGAGATTGTCAAGCAAGTGAAAGATTCCAATCCCAAGCTCGTAATTACTGTTCCTGAACTGTGGGAAAAAGTGAAGGGCTTCAATATCCCGTCGGTGATTTTGGGTTCCCAAGCCCCGTCCCTTGTCGCGCCTGAGTCGAAGATTACCACCTTTGATGAATTGCTTGAGCTTGCCGGGTCCCCCACGGAACTTCCTGCAAGTAACGTCAAACAGAGCGATACGGCGGCTCTTCTGTATTCCTCGGGTACCACGGGGGTGAGTAAGGGTGTGATTCTTACGCATAAGAATTTCATATCCGCTTCTCTTATGGTGGGCGTGGATGACGAGCTGGCTAACGAGAGAGACGATGTCTTTCTTTGCGTTCTCCCGATGTTTCATATTTTCGGGCTTGCTATCATTGTATACTCGCAGCTTCAGAGGGGCAATGCAGTCGTGTCTATGAAGAAATTTGAGTTCGAGATGATGTTAAGGGCAGTTGAAAAGTATAGCGTGACTCGTTTGTGGGTTGTGCCTCCAATCATCCTTGCTCTGGCAAAGCAGAGCGTGGTGAAGAAGTATAATCTTTCGTCACTGAAGCAAATTGGTTCCGGAGCTGCTCCTCTGGGGAAAGAATTGATGGAAGAGTGTGGTAAAAATTTCCCTCAAGCTTTGGTTATGCAGGTAACTTCTATGCTGGCCGACTAAATTCGAACAGGAAATTATAATATCATAAACTCGACATCTTTTGCAGATCATATTTTATAAAACGGACTATGGAGTTACTGTTCTTTGCTGGAAACCTCCTGGGTTTTTAACTCATAATACTCAGCTATGTTTTAATTGAGTAATTAGACGGAATACTTGAGGACACTTGATGAGAAGTTCGTTTACGTATTACATGAAACACACTACAATTGACAATATTTCGTGAATGTATCGTTGAAACAAACTGGTAACGTTAATATAGAAAGCGAGGCATTTAGCAAGTTATAGCTGACGATGTGCAGGGGTTGATGTAATTCTCTGCGTCTTCTTATTTTATCTGGGACTTATTCTTGTGTTTTCAGGGCTATGGTATGACGGAAACTTGCGGCATTGTTTCTGTGGAGAATCCAAGAATGGGTATTCGTCATGGTGGTTCCGCAGGAATGCTTGTTTCAGGAGTTGAGGCTCAAATAATCAGCGTGGATACGCTGAAGCCCCTCCCTCCTCGTCAGTTGGGTGAGATATGGGTACGGGGTCCTAATATGATGCGAGGTAGAGTTAGTTACTGTGTCATAGTGAGCTGCACTATGTTATTATATTTCACTGCCCTCGAATCTTAAGCCGTAGCATTGAGAATTCTTAAGGCCAGACGGCTTTGTCACTACTGTTATAACAATTATGTTCTAAACTGTGGTATATCTGTTCGGTTAGCACAATTTATGGCTGACACAGGCTAATTCCTTTTTATTCAATTCTACATTGCTGTTCTTTTCCTTTGTTAGAAGTAAAGAAATATTATAGTTCCCAACCCCAGGTCCCTAAGGATGTTGACATTTTAGAACTTTAAAAAAAAAAAAAAGGCCGGGGTTCTGACGAGATTCTGAAAATATGACTAAGTTGTTTGGTAACATATTACTACCATACGGCGAAGTCACAAATGTTTGCTCTCTGCTGGAGAGTCTTTCCTCTAACCTATGCGCTAACCGTTTCCCGTTTGATGGTTTTTGCGGATTCTTTTAAATGTTTTCTTTTATTTTGCATCAAGATTTACAAGTTGTGAACTTTCTTCACTTTTCTTCGAAAGCAGTTTGGCGACATTTTATATTTGGTAGGTGATGTCATGAAATTAATACCAGTTTCACAAAAAAAATTACAGGTTATTACAAGAATCCCCAGGCCACCAGCTTAACTATAGATAAACTGGGATGGGTGCATACTGGAGATCTGGGATATTTTGATGGGGAAGGGCAACTTTATGTTGTTGACCGTATCAAAGAACTCATCAAGTATAAAGGTTTTCAGGTTCGTAACCCAACAGCTGTATATATAATATAGAGAACTATACACTGAATGCCATGCATACATAAATACCCTGTCACATGTCTCAAACCTCCTCTAAGATGGAAGTCTTGAGGTTCAGTTTAGTTTCAGAATTTGGAAAGTCAATATTCAGTTTTGTCTGATTAAAATTGGTTTCAGCCCTCTAATTGTGTCTAGTCAACTGTCAAATATGGGGTTAATGATGATGTGCATGTATTTTGTTGGGGCAATCAATTAACCTCTTGATTTTTAAAAAATTATATGCACTATTTTTCTATGATTGTTAGATGTCGATGATTTTAGTTAGTCTGTCTGTTAGCTGTTAGTGATCTGTGGCTATATAAGGGACGAGTGAGAGTGTAAGGGGGATGCCTTGACAGTTAATTAACCCAAACTCTATTCTTTTGTCTTTCCTCTTTGATTTCCTTCCTTGTCTCTTTCTTTCCTTCATTTCCTATGAGCTTTCTTGATGAATTGTGTTATCTAAGTTGCTGTTATAACCAGGTTGCGCCAGCAGAACTTGAAGGACTTCTTGTTTCTCACCCTGAGATATTGGATGCTGTTGTCATCCCGTAAGTAACAAATAGAAGATTTATGATTTAGTTCTACCTGATTTGCTTGGCGATAAGAATTAAGAAATGCATACTTTTTATCTTTTCTTCAGATATCCTGATGCTGAGGCTGGTGAAGTCCCAGTTGCCTATGTTGTTCGTTCGCCCAATGGTTCTCTGACTGAAGAAGACGTTCAGAAGTTTATTGCTGATCAGGTAAGAGAAATCTGAAAAATGTGCTTGGTCACCATTAAGCAGCCGGAAAATTAAGATACCTAAACTACGCCATGTTAGTTAAAACTCCGGGAACTGAAAGTTTTAGCTTGGGGATTTAAGGAAATGCTTGCTTTATCAAGAATAAGAAAATTGATCATCTCTTCTAATCTCTTATGGTTATATAGTGTTAAGCTTTTCCTCTACAAATTTTGGTGTTGTGCATGAGCATGAAAGCAACCAAATTTACTTGGAACTGGAACTGATCTATGGCGGATTCTTTGGTCAATGAAGGAAAATATGGGTTCACTTTTTGTGTTCAAATAATCATCTATAGATAAACGATTTGCCTTTTGTGCGTGTGAGCTGTCACTCGTCCTGCTTTTGGTTTGCAGGTTGCACCTTACAAAAGACTGCGAAGGGTGACATTCATCAACGCTGTTCCTAAGACGGCGTCTGGAAAAATTCTAAGAAGAGAGCTCATTGCGAAAGCACGATCCAAAATATGAGGATAACTGGACCAAACAACCCCAGGTCCGCAACATAGTGTGGTTGACGAATGATGATTATACAATTCGAGTTCAAAATATGTTTGGAATTGAGCTAAACAGTGGCCTTGTGTATTATTTAGCACTGACAAATAAGATGTTATTGGAAGCAACTAGCACTAAATATCCCGTGCGTTGCACGGGAAGCAAGGCAAATATTATAAATATTATCTCTAATTCTAATTATAAAATTTTATTTTATTTATAATTTATAAATAATATCTTATAAATAGAATCAATATTAAAACAAAATATAGTACAAAATAACTAA
The DNA here is from genome assembly GCF_004799145.2 of Neltuma alba. Lineage (NCBI taxonomy): Eukaryota > Viridiplantae > Streptophyta > Magnoliopsida > Fabales > Fabaceae > Neltuma > Neltuma alba. Next base: position 108,655 of record NW_021635959.1, on the reverse strand, counting down.
TTCACAGTCACATCTCCAAAAACTTAAACTAATCTATTGAACATCCACGATAAAAATAAAAAACACTACAAAAATTGTACTAAGCTACTAAATAACTAATGTTCATAACATCAACTACAAACACGCATGACTTAATAGTAATATGTAATATTACACATATTATTATATGATAATTAAATTATAATTTATAATTATAATTAAATTATAATCATAAATATAAGTAGATATGAATGCAAATAACATATAAATATATAATTATCCGTCCAAAATTATTATCCAGCTAATTCTCATTACTTCATTTAATATTAATAATTAATAAGTTAATAGATTCAGTGATAAAGGAGAAATGAAGCATCCGTAACATATGTTTTGTTTTATTATGATTCTTATACTCTTCAAGAGAAGCAATTAACTGGACAAAAACCACTACATTTGAAAGAACACGATACAAATAAACAATTGCAGAAACAGAGTAATTTAACCGTTCAAACATGCAAAACAAATTTACCAATTAAATACTGCACATGATTCCTTTCGGAACTCTTAATAACCCTCACAATGACTCTCCACCTATTGGTCCTTTCATGGGGATTTTTTAGAAGAGAAACTCTAGACATGATGGGAGTTGGAACATCAAGTGCAATTGCAATAGACATTGAATTTATTTTATTTCAGTTTTAATTAAGAAAATAATTTACTGGTTTCCAGTCAAAATAATTATTTTAGGGTTAAAAAACATCTGATGAATTTATTTCAACATGACACAATCTCTTCTTACATGCTTTCATGCTTTGTCTTACATGGTGCATTAAAATTTCATGATCCATGCAGATTCCAAAATTTCTCCCGGTAAACACCATTGATTATTTTCATTTGGATGAATTAGAATAATATTTGTAGCCTTCACCATCACAAATGCCTCGTTTATTCCTTCACTATGGTTTGTCAAAAAGACTAACACTTTAAGACAGCGTTTAAGGTGAGATTTTCATCCCCATTGCAAAACAATATCATTCAAATTTCAAATCTTGCAAAAATAATCCCATAGATCTATATTTATAAAATAAAAAAAGTTATCAACAACTGAAAAATTGTAAAAAAAAAAAAAAAAACCCTTCATTATCTTTTGCCTTACTAAATATCACCTGTAATCAATAAACACAAGGTTGAAGAAGTAATATATATATATTGAAATAAACTTTACTGATTTACTACAAATGCAGATAATCTTTATGAGGCCACATTAAATCCCACACAAGCTAATATTGTCATCATAATTCTTTCACCTAAAGATTTCAAATTTTCACCAAAAAGGATTTTACGTCAAATTATCTTAACAATTTAACTTTAATATTCAAATACCTTGATTTTAATTCATCAAATATCAAACGGTGCAATATTAAAAACAATATATGACGCTTAGCCCAGACAGCCAAAAACTCTTCAAAATTAAAGATACATAACATTAAACTTCAATTAATGAAACTAAAGTATAGTTTCTACGTATTACCAAGTCTAAGATTTTCATATGCCACTAACATTGTGATTGTTGATCTAAAAAGAGAGAAAAAAACAATATTCTCTCAATCATTTCCTAAATTGGTCTTGTGCATTTCAACAGAGATTTCCCAACCAATGATCCCATTATCCTTCAACACACTACAGAAATATGATCCATGAAAAAAGTACATTAATTCATAGCATTACTCTGTGTACTACTATGATGGAATGAAAATTCGCAAACAATCTTATCATACTAAAGCCAAATGTGAAAATGTTGTTGACTTGTGATGTGTCAACCTAAAGTAGCAGTCGAGAACAAAAGCCATTTACTTTTCCTAATTCCCCATTGCCTACGCTTCCATAACTTGCATATATTTTTTGATGGAAGGAATGGGGAGTTTCTCAACATGCAAAAAACTACAAATATATTAAAATGAAAAAAAAAGAACAATTAAAATAACCAACAAAACTATGATTAAGAAAAAATGATTTCTGATACAGTATTTGTGATTCTTTTCTGTATAGTATACAAAATAATTTAACAAATAATGCAACGTTTGGGCAATTGAAAAAATTCTGTTAAAAAAGATTATATCATATTTCAGCTCAAAAGTTTGAATCTAGATTAGCCAATAGGATTAAATACCAAATATAATTATATAGAAAGGCATATCAGTCATAAATGTGAGGAAGAAAAAGTGGGTCAGAAGTAATTAGGAGCTATATGTCAATTAACCCATAACTTCCATGACATCAATTTGTGTCTCAAGGTTTCCATTCACAGAGCAATGCAACATTGTAAAATTAATTACTAAAGTATGAGCATGCTAACTACTAAAGTTCCTATGAGGAACATACTTTTGCTAAAAACATTAGAACGGACTATCGACTATGTTTGTCATCAAGATTTGTGAATACCTTCCTCTTCATTTATCATTATATTTCCAGAGAGCAAATCATTGTGAGCAAAAACCAAAGGGAAATCAGCCGATCTGCTAATCCCTGCTGCGATATCAAGAAACATATTTCGCTAATGAGAAAATAATCATCAAATTTTTCATTGAGCAAAACTGGTTCAGCCAAGGATTTCACAATGTCATTAGTGAAGTGCATTCAGAACAAAAAAATAAAAGGATGGAAAAGTATAGTGTTTACCACATACAATAAGAATGCTAAAGTCTCCCAAATCTAGTGAACATTGCCCATTCAAGAAATGTATGGAAAGTACAAATACATTGAGCTATAAAATTGCAGTGGACTTCCTGGAATGAAATTGTCTTATAAGTCCTCTGCTTCTCAGCATCATCAAGTTCAAAAGTAGATGCTAAAAAAAATAAGGAAAAAAAGCAGGAACCTAGTGATGTCAGACTTTAATTTTAGTGATGATATTGCATAGTGGACTTCTCAGCATCATCAAGTTCACTATCCCTTGGCAGGAGGGGCACCTAGTGATGATATCCCTCAAATTCATTTTAGTGATGTCAGACTTTAAAATTTCAAGGAGTTACTGTCAAATTTGGCAACAGAAAGAAATGTGTGGGTAATAAGGATCTTTTACTTAATAAAATATGAACTCCAAAATTGTGCACATATGAATTCATGAGAACAAAATTCATAGGAACCTCTACCCTTAGGCTACTTGCATTGCAAAATACATCATTTTCCTTTCACCCAATGCCACTAACAGGATAAAAGGTAGATCCTAATAAACTCGGTGAATATTGAAACCAATTTCTGTAATAAAGTCAAATATAGATGCGCCAATTTGGGTGATGAAGTGATACTCCAGTATGCTTTTAGAAAAGCAAATAGATGTGCTAATTTGTTCGTAGACGTTGTCCGTGATTCAGTTTTAGATTTTTGCCTGTATGATCAACCTTTCCCAATGAAAAAGGAAAAAACAAATCCATGCTAATGAAATTCACTTTAAACAAATATGACACAAGAATAATGATTAAATAGAATACAAAACCAATCATTAATTACATTACAGCAAAGAAAAAAGGACCTTGATTAAAGAACTTGAAGGTATCACTCCATAGCTGAGGCTACTTAGAACCTGGAACTTCCAACTGATGAAATCTTCTTGTTTTGCAATTTTAGCGATCGGCTTTGGCTCCCTCATGTCTTCCGTTAAAATAATGCATAAATGATGTTGGGCATGTAGCATTAGGTAGAGTTAGAAAGTGCATATACTTAATCAAGTGAGCAATATTTATATTCTAAGGTTACATTCCAAATTCACTTAGTCAACAAATCACAAAGATAAAAAGAACTAATGCTGTGGAGGGTGAGGTAAAAATTTAAATCCAATTCAAAGCTAAGCCCAAAGCTCAATCAATTCAGTCTTTATTTGTTGGCAAATATAGGATAATCTAGTAAATTTACTATCAAATTATTAGTTGTAAATTCAAGGTTATCCAATAAGAAGTCTTCCCATAGATTATGCCTCTCAGTCAAGAAAAGTAATTTCAATATATGCTACAGCACAATACATATAATCTATAAGAAGTTGTGCTGATCGTAAATCATAAAAAAATGTAACTTATTTCCTGAACTCCATACAATGCATAAGCCCACATCTAATTCAAATATACATGACTCGTGGGGAGAATAATTATTCACAGATATTGAAAGTTTTAATCAAAAATTTTATAAAGAACCATGAACACCCACATCAAATGATTTAAATATTATTGATTTTTTTACTAACCACACGAAGTCACTACCTACCCTTACATCAATTTTTCAAATATTTTTCCTTGTGGAGATAGAGTATGTGCTTTGATAAAAGATTGCATCATTCCATTTCCAAAAATTCCAAGAAATTAGCATCAAATCCTGTAGCTGAGATGTATTTGGCAGGCTAAACACAATATTTGGCTAACCACCACAAGGTAGGCCATGGAAGTAAAAATAATGGAGTATATATGCATAAAAGCATAAGATTTTTGCGCATTTCTATGCAAATGAACCAAGTTTTGTTTTTTGACATGGATCACTGGTCACATTAACTCATTGTGGAAGAAGATCAAGTGCATAAAAAAGTAAGGAAAAAAGAACTTGTTCATTTGAAGCTCATAGAAGCATATAATACTTAATAAGAAAAAACTAAGTTCACCGGACTAAGTAAGGAATTCACTGAACTAAGTTTGCTGAATTCTATTTACCATAATTGAAGCTCATAGAAGCATATAATACTTAATAAGAAAAACCTTATGTAATATACAATGGTCAATGATTCAACTTCAATTAGTAGAAAAGGATTCAATAAAACAGAAAAGGACACGGAATATCACAATCAAATGCATTGCCATGAGCATATCTAAAGTTTTAGATCCAGTGCAAGATTTACAGGAATGACAGGAGTCAAATTGTCAGCTGAATTTCAATACAAGATTAAGCACACAATTCAACATTATCACATAAAACCTAGCATCCAATTGCTATTGTTCCCCTTGAATAAGTGAAAACGAAATCTGAAAGGGAAAAAATAAATACCCACGATCTTGCTATTATCTCTTTCAATTATTACAGCACGCACTTAGTCTGCAGTGGCTGGATGATGACGACGCTTCTCGAATTGAATCACTGTTATGACATCGTCTAAGAGGAAGTCCCAACAGTCAGCATAACAAAAACCAAGTGCATACTCGGTAGATGAGGAAAAGAAAAAACATGCAAGTTTCTTTTGAAAAAAAGGGTAGTGCCAGCTGAATATCACGCCACACGCAAGGAAAAAGGAAGAAGCTTGGACATCACAAAATATTATAGCAGAAAAAAGAAGAAGATTTGAACATAGCCATACATATATCATAGAAGACGAGGGATAGGAACGAAGAAATTAGCAGTTGACCAATAAACTCGCTTTTGTAGCGATGATGAGAAAAGGAAGAATATTTGTGCAAGTTCTTCTCTCTTCACTCCCTCCCAGTTGCCGTGACCTGCAAACAAAAGAGGCTGTAAAGATGAAGAGGATTGAATCATCATCGGAGAGGAAGGACATTGAAGAAGATAAAGGAACCAATGGAGAGCCAGGGGTGGAAGAAGAAATTTTTGGAGGGAAGGTTGAGAGACGAGATGAAGGAAAGGGGATTTGAATGTTGGATCCTATGCTGAGAAATGAGATTGGATTCAAAATTCAAAAGATGAAGGTCAGGATTTAGCGGGATAATTCAAATTTCACGTGGGATAAATTTATAAAAAAAAATTGTTTGGCTTTGCTTATGAACAGTAACTTGAGTGGAAGAGATTTATAAGTTATATTGATTATATTTTACTTTCATGTCTGTGATAGAAAAGTTTACTCCGACCAATTACCATACAACAAGAAAAACAAAACAAAAAGATAAAACGACTTGCGGTTCTAAATCCCCAGCCAATTACACAACTGTTTAATTTAAGAGGGTGTTTGAATAGAAACAAAACTATAATTTTAGAAGTGATTTTACAATTTATAAAGTAAATACGTAAAGAAATTTGTCTTAATTTATGAAAAAATGTTTTTACAAAGTATTCATCCAATTCAGATAATATATATTGTGTACGATGCCAAAAAATGATAAATAAATTAATAATAGTCAATTGGCCATATGAGAATGCTCACCCAAAAAAATGACGTTACGTCTTGGGATGTGTTTTGACTTTTGGTGCCGTCCACTCCAACTCAATTGGCGCAGTTTTTAATGGAAATCAAATCAAAATTTATTTTTAAAGTACTTTTGAAAAAAATCAAATACCCCCTAGTTAATTATTCAACAACAAGCGATTAATTCATTACTTGTAAAAATATTTTTAAAGCCTGAAATAATATCAGAAAAAATATTATCAACAATTAATGGCGGTAAATTAAACAAAATCAAATTATTTTCAACAGTTACTGACCATCAAAATATTCATGCCGAAATTATTTTGTGTTTATATATATAATTTTCAATTGTTGAGAATAATGTTTGGCCAAAAAAAATTGTTACTGAAAATGACAATTATGACTTATCTCTAATAATCTATGAATTTCAATCATGATTGTCTGGAAAATATGAATAACATTTTTAGTCTAAATTTGTGAAATACCTGTTCAGAAAAAATTCAACGAATGAAATCAACACTCCATCCCTCTTTATTATGCTTGATCATCTCAGAATCAGATAATTCTTTCAAATCACGTAATTATCCTCGCAGCTCATTCCCAAATCCTCGATAACCCTTTCCCAGCCATGTGGGACCCTATCTTCACCTGCCTCTCCCATTCCCTTCTTTTTTTTATAATGCACGGCAGCTATCACTTTTGTTAAGAATGACTACACTTTTCGCTATAAAAAGGCTATGATTTAAACAGAAGTTGGTCCAATTCACCCATATATATCATTTAATTAATCTCATACAACTATATAGTTAAAAATTCCATTACTAATATAAAGTTATTATTGATAGATAACTTGTAAATATTCCTGTGAGTACTTTTTAATCTTAAAACTTGTTTTAATCATATACTCCTCCGATCCTTAATATAAGATTATTTAACTAATTTGATTAGATTAAAAAAGTTAAGTAAGTTAGTTAGTTATAAAAAATATTACCTCCATTCCTTAATACAGGACCTTGTTTGACTTTTATTTTGGTTCTAAATATAAGACCCGAATCCATTTTGTCTCTCATTTATACATTTTTTCCCCAAAGTAATCATTCTAACAATGGTAGTTCTAGTCAATACACTTGATTAGTAAGGATATTTTAAGAAAGATAACACTTATTTATGACAAATAACTAACTCAACTTACTTCCTTAATCTCTTCAAATTAGTCAACTAGCTCTTGTAATAAGGACCGGATGTAGTATGACATGTTTTTTTTTAAAATACCATAATCATTTTTCTTGATATGCTCCTTCCGTTTTCTACTTGATTTTGGTTGAGGGAATATTTATAGAGGTAATTTAGGAAAAATTGATAAATATGAAAAATAGGTCTTATATCTAGGAGCAAAATCAACTTAATAATTATGTCTTATATTAAAGACTGAGAGAGTATTAAATTGGGTACAACTTATCATATATTTCTATATATCCATTTTTCATCTTGCCATGATTTTAATTCTAATTTTCATTAGGGCGAAGGAAACAGTATCTAATATACACCCAGAATATTGGCCCAAAAAAGAGAAATACACCCAAAAAAAGGGCAGATAACCTTATCCATTTTATTGATAAGCCCAGCTGATCCCATCCAACCATCTCTCAAATCATATTTTATTAATTTAAGGAGCATGCATCTGGAAACCAACCCTACCCTTGGCTTTATCAAATAAAAAACTGAATTACAAGTCAAGTCCGGTGGAAGAATCTTCTTGTTTTTCTCCATTCTTGGCTTAGTTTACACTACTGTCTTTTCATAAATAAGTTTTATGAACGAATAAAACTATCGGTGAGAAGACTTGGTATGCTTGTGGTCTAACCTAACTCAGTTAAGGTGATCGAGTAAAGGTTTACAAGGACTTTTAACATTTAGTTAATAATAAACAAAACCAATAAAATAGGCTGCCACATGTTGGCATCTTGGTTGCAATTTGCTTTATCTGCTAAACTTGACAAAATAGTTAAAATTTAATTTAAATATTTTATGAAAAATTAATCTGTCAATCTCTATAATTTTATCAGCCTTTGAGTCACGTCCCTCTAATTTTGTTTCTTCTCATCAGATCCTATAGTTTACTAGCTACGTTATAAGCCCGCTTGGATCTTGTGATATTTTAATACAAACCACTGTACATACTTAGTTATAGGTTTATAATAAAAATTTTTGAAATGTATATATATGCAGCTAGTACATATTAGTACTTAGCTTATTAGGCTCCGATGGTAAAATGTGATGGGACGTAAGTGAAATTCAGAACTTGTGATTTAACTTGAAAAAAAAAAAGGTAGATCCTAGCTATTATGAAATTTACATAGCCCTTGCTGAAGCTCCTTAAAACCCTACAGAAATCAATTTTACATTACACACAAATAGAGAGACAGATCGGGCACCTTCTGCCATGATGTGGCGACCAGCAAATCGTGTAAAAGATTTAGTTTAGATTTGAATTATCATAAGCAGCTCATTAAACTGTAGCCGTAAGATACTAATAAAGGTTCATATCTAACTCGCAAGCCTTCTTGAAATAGCGCCAACTGATCTTTTTCCTTCCCTTTCTCATTTTTTGTCGACTACTGTACTAGTGTTGTGCGGATGAAGTTGTATTTGTTTTCTGGAACTCACCTAGCTAGCTTCATTTTCAAGCTGTAAATGATAGGAAACTATAAGTGAGGATTTGCTATTTCAACCTTTCCTTTAAACTCTGATCCATTGCAAGTACTACCTCTTTGAATTTTAACAAAATATTGACAGATAACCCTCTTAAAAAAAAGACTAATTATAAGTAAAAATCGACGTAAGAAGCTACATCAACCACTCTGCTAAGCAATAAGTGGGAAAATAAATTTAAATATCAAACACACACACACACACACACATATTTATATGTATGCATGTATGCGTGTGCATGTATGAAAGTGCAGACAAAAAATTGCTCTATATAGCTAGGTAGAAGAATATTCAGTCGCAGAACTAATCTCAAAGCCATTTACAATTGAAAGTTTTTCACTTTTTGGAGTAAAATGATAGTGGGATACTGGGATGCTCAGTTATAATCTGATCCACACGTCCTATCACTAATATATATATGTGTGTGCGTGTGTGCGCGCGCGCAAAACCAATGTCAAACCAAGAGAGGATCTTACAGGAATTGAAATTATTTACCAAATGAGCAACTGGATCTTTTTCATGTAATGATCTTAGGGATTTTAGGCTGAAGTTCAACTCCTTCAATTTCTTGCTCCGTTCCGGCCGAAGCAGAAATTAAAAGAAAATGGTAGATTATTTTCGGAAGCCAGATTGGGTCAAAGAGGATCAGTCAAGAGATATGAAACATCAAGCGACATCATGCGTTATATACATATATGTATTAGACATATATAAATAGCTGTACAAAGGTTCGTATATAGCAAATTAACTAAAAGAATCGATAGCGACACAGTCACAAACACACCTGAGGTTTCCCTCTCATGTACTGGAATATGTTCCTCTTGCTAGCTATATGTATGAATATGGCCAACACGAGGATAGAGTCGCTTTCCACAAAAACAAGCATTCAACAAATAACTGTTGATTCTCTTGTGAAAACGAAGTAGACTGCAAGTAGAAACCAATCTTCAGCTACCCAGCTTCACAGTACGCTGTGTCTCAATAACTCTTCCTCTTCCGTACGTCTCTCGTACGTACATTAAAATTTCTCAGCGAAAACCTCAAGTCCATTTCGGAAATCATTCATTAATTTTCCCATTTTTGATCATTTTCTCAAGTTAGCTAGCAAGAGATCTGTCAATCCTGATAATGTTTAATTAATTGATGGTTAAATTAAATCATTCATTAGTTGTCTTTACAGCAAAAAAAACCCATGAGTTGCATCTGGATCTGCAGGGAAACTATACATAAATACACCTTGATAGATAGTTACTGTGTGAGAATATTATTTGCAGTGTCGAAAACGTAGATCTAAGTGAAGAAAGGACCTTAAAAGACAGATCGAAGGTTGGCGGCGTCCATCAAACTTCAAACTTTCTCATCTTTACTGCTATTACTTGTCGATCCTACAATAGAAATGAATATATAAAGAGGTTGTAGAGATTTAGCCTTTTGTCCTGAAACGCATCAGGAAGAAGCTAGCAGGGTTATACGCATATAAGCCAATATAGCATTTGTCTGCAGATGCACCTGCACCTAATTACGCAGGACTCAACCTCATGGCTCTTCTGGTTTGATTTGGACGGTTAGGGTTGAGAGGCGAGCAACAAAGTGCAGGTGCAAATGCAGATAAAGGCCACCATGGCATCAACCCCTCATAATACCACCAATACCTAATCCTTCTATATTACCGGAGAAAAAGTTTCGTCTCTCTCTCCTCTATTCTAATCCTACTGCCCTCCCCCTTCTCATCCCTCCCTCCCTCTCTGTGTTTGTGTGTATATATATATAGAGAAAGTAAAGTTCACAGAAGACAGCAAATAGATATAGTACATCCATGAGTATGTTTGTGTATAGGACAGGCTCTCTTTAATCTTTTTGGCCCAAGTTGTTAACGTTGCTTTTGACGTTCTCGATACTTTATTTTAAGAAAAAAATTATAAATAAGTGTCCGATAGAAAATTTATTTATAAGGAAGTTTTATGAATTTGCTATACTAGTGTCGAGAAGCTTGACTAACTTTCTCGGCAAAATTTGATCATCTAGCACTGGCCACCAAAGTGTCGTCATCATATGAACCATAAAATTATTTGGTTATGAATTCCAAGTGGCGTGTTTTTCTAATTACAAACTAAATTTTATAATAGCGATTGAAATGTTCTTATTTGTAATAAAATTAAAAGAAACACGAGACTAGTCGGCAATATTTAGGTGCGTTGATTTTTGTAAAGTTGAATTGTACAGTGGCGTGGGAGGGGGATAAGGATTCAAAGATATCCAATTATTGTTTGCGATGCGCAAGGGGATAGAAAGGCGCGCGCGTACCCGCCGGGGTGCCCCACAGCCAGTCTGGGCTGAGGCCACGTGATTAAAAGGATGACGAGCGCGTGGGTTTTGACGGCCCCCCTAATGGGTGGACGCCACGTGGAGGATTATCTGACGCATCACAGGACATGGCCACGTCCCCGTGTGGGTGTGGGTCCCAGGACAGGGAGAGCACCCGGTGGGCCTACTGGGCCTGGGCCCAACTTTATGCCCTTCTCACGTGATCATTTCGCTTCCCAGACCCAACAAGCAGCCAATGAAAGGCAGCATCGAAAATGGGAAGTGATGCGTATCAATGCAAGTGACACCACCGATGAAAGAGTATTGAAGAATAATGAATGGTCACAGTATAACGGACTGTGTTTGATAGTCAGTAATTCAAAAGGGGAATGAATACGGAGAACTAAGCATGTTGTTTGGTATCCTTCATCTCAAGGTTTTCTGCTATATTTGTCCGCCACCCTGGAAATCCTCATCATCTATCAACCATCCCCTCTCCAGGGGGATTGGGCCGGTGGCCTTTTTTCTTCAACGTGGTGAAGCCCGTAACGACTTCGGCATGCAGCCTGATTTCAGGAAACAACCATAATATAAAAGGGCCTCTCTTATTCATGACATTTCCCCTTCCCAGGCCTAATATTTGTTGACGTCGAGCTCCACGAGTTGGAAGTTGGGCCGGCTCATACATAATTCATCCTTCACCACACTTCTTATACACTCTGACTATGGCCCGGACCCAAAAAAAACACCATTTTTGTTCATCCATTCTCTTTCTCTTACCCAATTTCCTAAGTAAACGTTTAGAACATACGTACGCCTTTATTATTATTATTATTATTATTTTAATATCATATTTCATGCACTTTTTTTTTGGACCTGGTATTTCATGCGGGTTAAGCTTTTACGAAAGAAGTAATATTATGTGTTTTATTTTTTTTGGCCGACTTATGTGTTGCATAAAACTTCACATATTATTTTTTTTTGGCCAGAAAAACTTCACATATTATTCAGAATTTGTGGATAAAAGATTATAATTTTATATTGACGTTGATCATGGTCGTGCCCACATAATACGTCACGCATAGGAATATGCACATAATGGCGCCTACGGACTCATATGCTTATGCATCACATTGTCGTATATTATGATGATGATGATGATGCCTTCGTCTTCAACTCCAACACTTGAACTCCGAGCACTATCTCGCCAGTTACCACTCCCCACTATCCTCGCGTAACTAACCCCTCCACCCCGGCCACTCTTTCTGCCTCCTTATAAATTCTCCACCACCCTCCAACCCTCAGTCCCTCACTTCCATCTCCCACCAAATATCCCCATGGGCCAGGTCTGGTGAATTCCCTCCTTCCACCCTCCGTCCCCCCCCCCCCCAACCTTCATCTTTCTTTCTTTTTCTTTTTTGGCTGATCCTTGTGTCATGTTGCAGAAGAAGAAGACCCAGAACGATGGCCAAACAAACGAGAAGAACGATGCCGCCAAGAAAGGCGAAACTACTCCTGCCACCGTCGTCTTGAAGGTCGACTTGCATTGTGACGGCTGTGCTTCCAAGATCACTCGTTTCCTCAGGTGCTTTCAAGGTCTGCGCCCTTTTCGCTCTTTCATTTCACTCGCTCTTCCCCGATTTTCCACTTTCCCTCTTGTCGATCACGGAGTTTCTTCCTCCCAATATTTCCTTCCTGTTCTCTGTCTCCAAATAATTCCATTACTCCTCTGATTTTCACACTTAAAGACCTATTTGTTTTCTTTAATTTCTCTACCGTTCCCCTCCCCCCCGGTTTCCCTTTTTAATATCCTATTTACTGTCTTTGTACTCCACTCAAGTGAAATTCCACATTGTTGTTAAAGGCGTGGAAACTGTGAAAGTCGATGGTGATTCCGGCAAGGTGACGGTCACCGGTAATGTGGACCCGTCGAAACTCCGAGACAAGCTCGCCGACAAAACCAAGAAGAAGGTGGACCTTATCTCTCCCCAGCCCAAGAGGGACAACAAGGACCCCAAAAACGACAAGAAGAAGCCCGACGACAAGTCTGAGAAGAAGAATCCCGACGATAAAAAATCCAAAGAGGTCAACTCCTCACATTTAGCCCCAGTTTTAGAGCACCATTTCTATTTTAAGTTGCATTCTGTTCATTATACGTATCCAATCCAAAATCCTGTGTATGTCGTTGATAATTTTTATTTTGTTAATAAAACAGCCTCAGCAGTCAACGGCAGTTCTGAAGATGGCATTACACTGTCAGGGATGCATCGAGAGGATTCGCAAGACAGTATCCAAAACCAAAGGTGGGATGGTTTGATCGTGTTTCCTAGTTCTTATTTGCCCGATCCCCTGTTTCGTTTTTTTTATGAATGCTTTTGACGGCTTATACAATGGCAATCCAGGAGTTAAGGAACTGTCCATAGACAAGGACAAGGAAACTGTGACGGTGAAGGGGTCTATGGACGTGAAAGCTCTTGTCGAAAGTTTGAAGGAGAGGCTGAAGAGGAATGTTGAGGTGGTTCCCCCCAAGAAGGACAAGGACAAGGAGAAAGAGAAAGATGGCGTGGGTGAAAAAGAAGGAGGCGGCAAAGGCGGCGGGAAGAAGAAAGGTGGTGGAGAGAAGAAGGCTGAGGAGGAAGCTGACGGCGGCGACGGCGGAGGGAAACTAGGGCAGCACAGGATGGATTTTATGTTGCCTCCCTATGCGTATGGGTATACCTGCGGTCCGGTTTATTATATGGAGCCAGTGCATCCACCACAGATGTTCAGCGACGAAAACCCAAATGCCTGCTCCCTCATGTGAGGCTTCAGATGTTTATGTCTTAACCAGAATGCAGGGGAATACAGTTTTCTTTCTTTTTTTTTCCTTTTGTGTCTTTTGGATAGGCTTGAGTGAATGGATGCAGGGTAGGGAAGTAGAGTTGCTTTTGTGGTTAGCAGAAAGGTTTTCATGCGAATAACTATAACTAGACGATGTAAATGATAAAGACAATGGCTTCTGTATCCCACTCTGGGATGTTACTTTCTGCCCATTCAGATTCAGGTTCTTTCAATGGAGCGTGAAGCTAAAAATGTTGCAATAATTGGGAAGGCGAATAGAAAACCATCACGCCTGGCCTAAGCAAAGCATGCTCATATTAGTTGTCCTATGGGTGATGGAGTCGGTCACTCTCTATCAGTTATTCTGTCCTTTTGGCCTGTGCATTTTGTCCTATTCATGGCCGAGAGACTCTGCCAAATTCTGAAGGGCAGGTTCGTTAGTGGCTTCAAGCTTTAAGCCAGGGCATTACCATGAGATCCACCTGTGGGGACACAACGGTTCAGGGCAGTGCCGGTCACTGCTTATTCATTCTATTCTATATTTTTTACTTTCTTTTTCCATACGATTCCAATTTAGGCTCCTTCCTGGGCCTCTTCTGCAACCTGACTAGTTTCTTTGGGAAAATGGGGGAATTTGGGTTGAGGGCTGGGAGCTCAGATTCATGGAGATATCGTAATCGTCGTTACTTTTTCTTTTGTGGTGTGAGAGAAAGGGCTGGATGATGAGAATTGGCACGTTATTCTTGATCGCATTAATGGTACTGTGTGTACTATTCCAATGTCTGTGCCCACCTTATGCACCCTAGCCATACAAAGTGGCATAGCAGGGCAAACCGCCACCAGACGGTGCCAAGGCATTCATTCAATTTCAGTGACAGAACAAAACGCACAACAAAGTCGTTTGAATGATTGTGTACTGATTCTCTACAATTCTCGTATGGTTTTTGTTACAGGAACAAAAATCACATTCTAAAAGATTGAAGACGATATGTTTGACAACCATATCTTAAAGACTGTTAAGGGTGTAGTAAATAGTAATTATCAATTGACCACAATAAAATAGTGTGTCCCACAAGGGTAGCGGAAAAGGATTAAAAGGAAGCAATCAATTATAAATGACTCAATTTGGGAAGCACGTGCGGGGCTTCATGGCTCTAGAAAGCACCAACCTGCGATATCAATCATGATGTGAATTTAATGGGTATTTATGCATCAAGTTATGTTGCATGTCATGATGATCCTCCGTGCCCCTACACACCACGCACTCAAACCTCCCCTCCATTTTTGTCTGCCTTTGGAAAAAGAGCCACCAACCTTCTCAGAAATTCTCAGGTAACTTCTGTGTGTGAGACACCAAAACCAACAAAACCCGTTCCAAATCCATGAGTTTCTCTATCTGAGTAATATAAAACCTCACACTTCTCAACTAGATCCATCTT
This sequence comes from Neltuma alba, assembly GCF_004799145.2. Lineage (NCBI taxonomy): Eukaryota > Viridiplantae > Streptophyta > Magnoliopsida > Fabales > Fabaceae > Neltuma > Neltuma alba. The sequence continues at coordinate 93,289 of NW_021635959.1, read as the reverse complement.
ATTAAACTGAACACCTGCATTTTTCTATATTATTCAAACTCAATTACTAGCGGATCTAATCCAATGATGGAGTACTTTCAGGATATGTTTTATTATTGCTAACTAAAGTGTGTATTCGCAAGTGTGCTTTTCGTATATTCACAAAGTAAAAGTATATGCATTTCTGGGATTCCACTCACCATATGGTTACATTTTTTTTTCCCCCACCTTTTATGTCTTTCTCCTTACCTTAGGTGCTAGACATGATGGTATTGCATGAGTTCAAACACAAACCCATGTGAGGTTAAGCAGTGCTGGGCATATCAAAGAATGTCAAGGGGATAAAGGGGGGGAAAAAAGGAACGAAAAGAAAAGGAAAGTGCAAAGCAGATTATGAGCCCCTTTTTTCCAAGGGCATTTCAAAGATTTTCATCAGAAAGTTCAGAATATGCCTTGGGTTCTTTCCATGCTTTTTCCGCTTCTCCAATCAATTATTGTAACTCTCAATGACTTTTTACACGACTCATTACTATGAAACTTCTCAAAGTGCTCAGTTCCCCCCCTTTTCCGATGTGAATTATCAATTATGTCAACATGCCATCGCAATTTCTCACAATGATGGTTTTGCTTTACAAGAAGCCAAACACAAAAAAATTACGCCCTAAAATAGTACAGTCAGTAAAGAAGAAACAACTTTTTATTGAGAAAGGGGCCACATATAAAGGGTCCGCCAGTACACTTTCAATAAAGAAATATTTACAGACACACAAATTTAAAATGCAATACAAGCATTCTAAAATACAGAAATCACATCGCGCGCACAAAACAGAAACAAAAACGGAATTGAAAATTGAACAAGCAAAATTATCGGGCGAAATCTGCTAATCTTCTTTGCGATTCGGAGGATCTCTCGGTCAATAGCCATGATTAGTTTATGAATGATTGAAGTTAAAACTCTTGTGCAATTAAGGAGCTCGCTGTACAGGTGGGCTCGATGGGATGGAAAAGTCATGGAGCTGAAGGCGCAAATTTCAAAGTTCGATGTCACTTTTTTTCCCCACTTTGCTTTTTCCCCTCCTTCCTTACCATTACCATTATCATTACATCACAGGAACAAAGTCCTTGCATGGCTTCAAGTCATTGATATTTGAGAGGCAGATAGAAATTTCCTTTGAAGTTGGAAAAACATAAAGCGGACACAATTATGAAGATGACCCCTACACAAGACTTTCACTTTTGTTTCTTTACTAAAAAGCACAATTCCCATTTTCATTTTCGTCGCAGATGACGCTCCTTACTTCCTCGCCATCGTGCCGTGGCCTCACCTTTTAGGTTGGGAGGTTACCAAATAGTCAAGTAGAAGCATTTCTAATATTCAAATTCATTCTTTAAAATAAGTTCACTTTCAACTTGAGCGAGATAATTATAATGTGATCGAATTCATCTCATTTTCATATCAATTTATGAATATCACAATCAATATCATAAAATAAACGCCTGTTAACTTCATTGCAATAGTATTGCTGTGTCAATCGCACGATATAAATGCAACGTCTAACATCCGACAACCCACATCACAGAAGTCAACAGGTTGCATCCAAAACAACCGAACCTGTTAAGCGTTAATCCAAATGTACATCTAAACGTAATCCGATGCCCTGTTGAGAATCATCTGATAACTATGCCTATCATAATTTTGGTAGCACGATTTGAGGTTAAATTCGTCTTTCCATGTATACTTTTGTTTATTGCAAGTGTCATTCTCAGGACAAGACCCTGCGGTTCTACATACAAAATTTTCAAATACATACATGACATCTTCATTCTTAGTAGACATACATGGACCAAACGAATCTTGAGAAGATTAATGGCTCGACCAAGAATTACTTGCATCAAGGTTATCATCATCAAGGATGAGTTTAACTCCATGACTCCTCAGAGCATTAACCACAGCCCAGACCTTGGTTTGGCTCTTGAAGCCTTTCTTCTCTATTTCCTTGTTTACATTCACGTGGATGCCTCGTCCCTGTCCGTCATTAAGTCCCTCAACCTTGAGCCGCATGGCCAATACCTCTCCAACAATATATGCTGCTTTTGCATTGCAAGTCCGGCCACACTCTACTGATTCCTTAATGGCATGCTCTGCAGTTGAAGCAGCTGCAACAATCCGCCCGTTGTTTCTGTCTACCACATTCGCAGTAATGTACTTTATGGATATGAATAATCTCATCACATACCGCTTCAAAACTGTCATTCTTCAAGGATCTAAAGTGCAGAGGAAGAAGTCAAGCATAGTAATTAGTTCAAGTAAATTAAACGAAGGAATTTAAGAATAGGCCAATGCAAATATAGATATAGCCGGCTATTCAACAATCTACAGAGCTAAATTCCCATCTCAATTGCTTAATGTTCTAGGCGAGACGCGCAATGTAAATATATAGTTAAAAAAAATACTAACTTGAACTGACTCAAAAAGCAGATATCATATTCATGCTCATACTGCACAATTAGAATGCTCAACTTTAGCTTCCAATATTTTTTTCGAAACAGTCACATAGACTTTCACAACTCGCTATCCAAACATAGGGCAAAATTGGCAGATATCATATTTTCCCTAAACTAATCTTCCCAATTTGATTCACGCCATAAAACTAACTAAAATAACACCAAACCAAAATAGGAAGTTAATCTTCGCTCTGAACAGAGATTCCAGCCACTATAAGAATACCCATGGTCAAGAACCAAAAAAAGGAAGGCAGATTTAACATCTAAGCAGATAATTCAACCGATGTCACGTAACTAAAAATGAATAGAGTTTCGAATACAGGAGAAGGGGAACCATGATTACCTCTCTTGGTCTCGGCACAGAGCCTAAACTCAGCCAGCACTGAGATGAACGGCGACCATGCAACAGGAAACCATAAGGATTCAGAGCTGGATCATCTTTTCCAGGGAAGCTCCGCCGGACATTGATACTCTAGCACCCCACTATATAGACCTAGATGGGAGCAAATTTATTAATTATGGCTGAAATCTTATGCCAAAGAAATAATAGAACCTTAATTTAACCATTGGGACTATTGCTAAACAATCAGGAATAGCAACCAGCATGTGTTTATCAAATTTCAGTTTCCAACACAAAAAACAACCCATCATAGCAAGAAAAATCATATTTCCGTTCCCAAGATTAGCCCATTTAACCATATCATAAGTCATGCCATTCCATTTCCTTTATAATTTTCAACCAACACATCATCACTCTAAAAGTCTCAAATTCAAAGTAATGCATTTAAATGTTAATCACCAACCTTTTGGCATTTAAAAAGCAAACTTCTCACAGTTTCATTAAGAATTCTTTCAGCATTTAAATAATTCATTCATCGACACATTATCATTCTTGACGAAACAGTATATATCCTTAGCCTCAAAATTACATAACAAGGCGTTGTAATAGCAAAATAATGAATTCTCACGCAGCAACTATAGCTACTCTTAGTAGAAATAAGAATTCCTAAATTTAGGTTGTTTTCTTCCATTATAATCAGTGGCTAGCATTTAATATTAGTGACAACCATAAGTTTATATCAACTTCCAAACATTCAAAATTAATGAGCATGTATTGGCACATCCATTATATGACATTCATACAACTATATAATCATCCCATTCAAGTATTTCACACATTTCACATTCATGGAGTAAATTATTCTTGAAATTTTTTTCAGATTTAATGTCATTCATCAACTTGCCAATTACTCATACTTTGGTTTTCTAAACGTTAGTTCTTTTATGGACACCATCTCATTTTTAACATATCACCCGGGTCAACACAATAAAGTATTAACAGTAAATTCTCTATAGCTTTTGACAACAAATCCAAGTATCTTTCTACACTTACAGCAGTGACTTGCCTATTTAAAAGAATATATATATCTATATATTAAGCATTCAAAATGATAAACAACAAGCCCTTAACATGGTTTTAGCTTCTCAACTATTTAACTGATTCCTTTTCTCCTCTCCCTCATATTTCCCACAGCCGTAAAATCATTCTGGCATTGAGAAATCAATTTCTAACATACTAGAGCACCAAATATATATACTTATTATATGCATATGATTAGCTTAGTGACTCTTTATTTGCAATACTAAATTAATTGGACCCATCACAGAAATTCTAATTCTTTTAAATCAATTTGACCGAACAGGGAATAGGCACATAACTCCATTTAACAACTCAATATGCAGCAATTCACATAAGAAACTGAACACATACACACACAGAGAGATATGTGTGTGTGTGTGTGTGTGTAGTTCTTCTATAGCATTCCCATTTAAATACAAAATTATTCATCTTAAACTCAAGAATTTCGTTGTAGAATAGCCACAAAATCAGAAATACAATCAGCAAGCCAAACACAAAAGAAGTTCTCCGACTTCTACACTGTCATAAAACAGAGTCTACATACACAAAGCTATAATCTCTTCGGACAGCAACAAACCACAAAACACAGCTAATCAACCACATGCAATACTAAATATTAACTTAATCTATCTCTAGTTACAGTTTTCAGCCATTAATCATTATTCTCTCTTACTCAGAGCCAGAGCTAATCACCCCCTCCCAGCAGAAATTATCTAATCGGAAAAAAAAAAAATAGAGAAGCTATAATCTCTTCGGCTTAGGGGCTTGCCTTTAATCAGACCCTAATGTTGCATGTGGCTTCCATTCCCTTCTTCTGCTTCATCACGCCTTTCCTTTGCCCTCTCTCGCCTCTCTTCCTCAGCCGCTCTCTCACTCTCTCGATCTAACTCCCCCCCTCCGCCTTTTTTCGTTGAAGGTGTTGTGTGTGAGTGAAGTAGGAGGGAAGTGTACTCTGCAAGGAGGAGGGAAGAGTGCGTGTCGTGCGAGAGGAAAGGAATTGGGGACTGGATTTGTGGATACTCAGTGAAGTTGGAAGATGGTAATATCAGACAAGCTGAAGCGTGGGGTATTATAGAAGGACTACAACTGTGTACGCAATTAGGTTTTGATCAAATTGAAGTCGAATGCCATGAGGCGCAAATAGTGGATGAAATCAGGAAGGACGGGATTATTAAAGGAAATTACAGGCTTTCTAAAAAGCTAAGAGAACTGATTCAGGTGAGAGCAGGTAGAATTTAATCACATTTATCGAGAGGGGAATCAAGTTGCCCATAAAGTTGCAGTTTTGAGCCACACAATGAGTGAGAAGCGGACTATCGGGGCTATACCTCCCGCAGCTGTTGAAGAACTAGTAAAGCACGACTCTGCTGGCGTAGCTGTTCCTAGAAGAATGATGATCTGGGCTATACCCCCTTCTTTCACCCCAAAACAAACAAACAAAATTAAAAACGAGGAATTTGGGCCGGTGGCTGCTGACTCAGTAGTGAAAGGTAACACGTGTAGATGGGTACAGTGCAAAGACTGTTTTGCCCTTCACTTGCATCTTTATTTCAACCCTGCCGTTTGGTAAATTTCATTATTCTTATAAAAATTTAATTGTTCGATATATTATAAGAATTTTCTTCCTCGTATAACTTCCTGAACCAATAAAATAATTTTCTTAAAATTTTCGACTAAAAATTAACCTGTAACTATTTTTTTTTTAATTTCTTAAGAAACAAGCCTTTAATTTAAGAAATTAGATTTTAAATTATCTTTACCTTTTTTTGAAAAATAAACTCTTTCTTTTTTTTACCAGAAAAAATAAACTCTTTCATAACTTCATTTGTTTCCCAAAATAATTATTTATAATTTTATTAATTATTATGGGCCGCCTTTGTATCTCTTTAGTAATATTCCTTTCCTAATTTTTCCTAAACTTCTTAATTGAAAATAAAATTTTAATAAAAAATTATATTTCTGAGGTCTTAACTAATTATTTAAACCTGTCACGCATCATATAAATTTTTAGCTCTAAAATTTGAGATATTACAAAAGTGACAAACTAGATCTCGCACTTGGCTGAAAAGCAGGTCCTTTCTCTACTCAGGAGTCAGGATGCACTGGGGGGGGGGGATGAGTCATGAGTGTTCCGGGCCGAAGAGGAATTTCGGGGTTGGGGAAGACGGGCAAAAAGGTCAGTTCAAAAATGTCTTTTTTAGACCAAAAAAATTGTCTTTTATTTGTGTTTTCTTTCATTATAGTTAATTTTTTATGGGAAAAAAAATAAATTATATGTACTTGTTTATCAAATATTTATATGAGATTTATGAACATCTCTAGATGGATCTAATAATGATTAAATTTCACTTAATCTAGTTTTTTTTTTGGCCAAAAAATTTCACTTAATGTAGTTGGCAAAGAAAATTTTCACCTGATGTAGCATAAAAAAATGATGGATGTATGATTTTGGACTTCATGTGCAAATGACCCTTATTATACTTATGAATAAAAGAAAGTAATATGCAGGAAAAAAATCTTACCAAATTAAATAATAATAAACTTATAATAAATACTCAATCCGGTTTTAGTTATATGAGCTAGTTGATTAATTTGAAGAGATTAAAAAGATAAATTAAGTTAGTTATTTATAATAAATATGTGTTGTCTTTTCTAAAATATCATTACTAATCAAGTATATTGGTTATAACAATTATTATTATTAGGATGACTTTCTTGTAAAAAAAATATATAAATATGAGAGACAAAGTGGATTAGAGTCTTATATTTAGAATCAAAATAAAAATCAAGCAATATCTTATATTAAGAACCAGAAGTAGTATTATATATCTTGATTTACGGAATATGACATGGGAATATTTTCCCTTAATTTAAAGCTAGGGGCCTAAAGTTTGAGTATCACTGTGATTTTAGACGCTAATCGCAATGAAGTTAATTGGCGTGAAGGCTCTCTGGTGTGATGCTGTTTCAATAAAAAGTTAAAAGGAAAAAAAAAACTCAAGTTTAATTTAACCAGTGTGCCGTCCGCAACTCCACATGCTTTGCACATATTTTTCTATTTCGAAGGATACAACACACATGCCTTTAACTTTCTTAGAAAAATAATTAAACCACGAATCCCATACCAACATAGAATTTAAGATCGATAATATTGATCGTTGGCAAAAAAAAAAAAAAAAGATCGATAATATTGATCATAACTCAAAAGAAGTAGAAAAGTTAATGTTTCATATAGGAATGTTACGAACAATTTTCGAACACAAATTCTCTCTTTCATTCGGGCCTCAGCCACTTTCAAAACCCAAAGTTCATCGAAGGACAGGCTATGTGAAGATTAACCAATTCGGGCCGAACAATATAGTCGAAGACGCTTTCTTATCTGGAAACTGGCCTCTCTAAACAGACGACGGAATAAAAGATAAGAAAAATTGGACAAAAACAAAGAAAGACGTAATACGAAAATTGAAGCGAGACGAAGTTTGGACTTAGTTTTGGTAGGGTGCGCCAGGCCCGTGCAGTAGTGCAGCACATGGGCGACGCTTGAGGGTCGCAATAGCAAGCTACTGGGGCGGACCCTCCCCCAAAAGAAATTAATTTAATATCATGTGGGACAATGGCCCACGTATCAGATATTAAACTGATAAGAACAGATACTACACTTGATCTTAGCCAAAAGGCCGAGAAAGGTATGCTTTGTTTCGTGGTTCTTCATGGCCTTTATAGCTGCTCCCTCATTTACTCACGGGATGACTCCCCGATGTGGAACTGTGTTTCCAGTCCTAGACAAAATCTTCATCATCACGCAGCGCAAGTGTAGAACCTGCAAACGCCGAACAACCATTAAATGAATCGCGCAGGGAAACACTCCGTTTAGCTAAAATACTTACGATTGCCTATGAATTTAAGTCATACTACTTAATTCTTTTGGATTTTAACTCAGGCAATTATCAGTTGGTGTAAAGAAATTTGGGTTTACGAATTCTTGCTTCTAATCTTTGAAAGAAATGATGGGCTCGTGCAAGTCACAAAATAACATAAGCGCTCTCCACATCCATCCAGATCAGCATATGCATATCCGCTATCAATTCACCAAGGAATTAAAAGCCATAAGCCATATGAACCACAGTATAAATTGCCAGCAGTGAGAGACCAAAAACCCATCTTTTTTTTTTCCCAGACGGATCAAAGTCAAGTGCGTCAACATCTGGACTTATTATAAATCCGAGTGGCCAAGTTCAAAGCAGATTTCAATATTGGTGATTTAAGGGGCAGAACAACGTCGTCTATGTGAATAAAAAATATCAACCCACCACCCCATAAAGTTGACACACTTGTTCATTCTTTCTGTTTTTGGCCAACAAACATGGTCATATAGTTGATTGGCTCAACGAATTATCTGAGGCTGACCAGGATGAAACTCAAAGATATTATGTGACCGAAGTTTGTTGTTTATCTCATTTTGGGATGACAAAGAGATATTACTTACTATCATGCGTTTGTTTGTTGCCTCTCTCCCACCCGCTCATCTATATATATTGAGAGAGGTCTCAACATATAGAGAGAGACTCCGCACGTTCTATTTTTTCCCCTCTTAGATTTACTTGATGTATTGAGTTGATAAATATTAGAATGTCTGATTTGATGGTAGTGGAACAACTGCTAAGATGTCGAATTTAATGTTTAATTGTAGCAAAAACAAAAAAAAAAAAAAATCTAACAAGGAGAGTGAGTCATGGTTTGATGTTAATCATATCAGCTTCATCTATGGGTGTCATGGATGACGCAATTATGGGATGGCAAGCATAAAGGGGTCAAAAATGAGGTCGCGGCGCCTTCAATATATAAGCCAGTAGGCGCCCTTCTAGTTGGAAGTTTTTGACTGTTGCAATCAATGACTCTTTGCAATCATGTTCCTTTTATTAATGCAAGACTTGCCCAACTTATATCAAACATGCATTTACACCTAACATATAATATTTCTCAACATTTTGTTATACATATGAAGCACATGCCTGATAAAAAGAATAATTAATTCCTCTAGCTAGGGTGACAAATTAAACCTGCCCATCGACCTTATATATATGTGTGTTGTGTTTCACAGATAAACAGATCTGGTAATGAGAAAGCAATACAACTCTCTCTCCCTCTCTCTCACAGAGGCAACTCTTAAAATCAGTAGGAAAGATATTTACAACTCATTAGGAAGCAAAGGACACGAAAATAAGGCTATTATCACCTCCAGGATTTGGTCTCAGCTAAGGCTTAACAGTCTTCTAATATTGGCCTAAATATTGCTGGTCATTGTCTTGGATGACAACACTAGACTTTAATGCAGCATGCTTGCCGGAATCCTAATGCTATCACCGCTCAGTATGGGGCAAAACCGGCAGGTAGACCCCACGTTGATCGGCAACATATGAACCATATCTATCCTATCATAAATGATTTTGGAGGAAGCAAACAAGCCATTTTGCCTTCAATTTCCTAACACTTTTTAATCATTTTGATGCTAAAAATAGAAAATGGCCCAAAAAGTGCAGTCACCTTGGATATAGAACAGCAAAGCTTAATTCTCTCTATCTCTCTCCCAATTCAGGTTTGAACTTCGTCAGTGCAGACCAATTAATATCCTAATAAAGATCAAATAATATATATCTCGCTCGATATTTTAAAACAACATATAATCAATAAATCTGTAAAACTTGTTGATTCTAATATCTTTGCATCATCTTTTCTGTAATATAGTCTGTTACAGGAGATATCGCAGACAGGGCTAGCTTTGTTCCAAAAGTAGATTGCCTAGATTTTACTCCCATAGCTAATCATGAATTTTACAGATAATGGACGAGACTGATAATGAGATATACTGCGTCTCAAAATTAATCTTGTCTAACCCTTCTGAGTAAACTGCATCGGTTTCAGTACTATATGTCATATGTTGACAACGCCTAGCTACCAGATGGATGGATTTCACTCTAGAAAAATAAATCATTCAAACTGGACATAACAAAAGATTAGCTAGACTGGCAAAACCGTTTCTTCATGTTGGTATCATATGCAGGAGCTTCGAAGCATGGCTTGACGAGAGTTCCAGACTTCCAGCTAACTCCAGAATTTTCATAAGCTTCTTCTCCTTCTTTAAGCCATGGCTCCGATAATATGCTCTCAAGCTCACTGGGCCTGCAAGGAATACTAATTGCACCTTCCTGATCAAACCCGTACTCTTCGGCCGCTTGCTCCAATAGCCTCAAAAACGTAGGGTGGGTCAAACATCTTAGTGGTACCACAAATCTCTTTGGCCCCTCACCATCCTCAGCTATCACTGCAAAATGGCCTTCTTTCACATCTTCTGGGACGTCATAAGAACTTGACCATCTCTTTCCAAGTAACAGACTTTTCTGCAGCTTTTCAATTATAATCTTTAGCTTCACCCCCCCACCTTTCTTCTTGCTGTCCTTGATGATGTTGTTGTTGTTTTTGTACTTGGCCATGATATAATAAAATAGTAGTGGTGTGTGCATATGATTGCTTCCTCGACCAAGTTCTACTGCAGGATAGTTAGCAGGTAGGTTACTCTATTTATAGTGACATGGAAAAGGAGTGTGAGAATCAGAGAGATAAGATTGCGTGGTAGAGAGAGGGTGGGAGAGGGAGAGGGAGAGGGAGAGGGAGAGTCGTGCGCGTGTAGTGCCGGGGAGACCAGCGCATGTGGATGAGAGTGTGTTCGAGCCTTCAATTTACCCATGATGTGTCATTTCTTGCTTATGTTTGGTTCCGAAATTATATTAGCCTTGATCACTCCGTATACCCATTTTACATTTACCATCTCAAAGCGTAATTTCAAAATTAATTATCAATTTCAATTACTCCTCTTGTCTCTATTATAGAACATATTCTAGAGGCAATTTTTGTCCCAAATACAAGTCATCAATAACCTCATTAATTATTTTTTCTCATTTTACTCTTGTTTTAATTTAGATTCAGAGTTGGTAAAATTAAATCACATTAAAGAGAGGCAAAATTGGAAAAATTTATTAATATATAACAGATTTAATTACTTAACTATTGTTCTTTGCTATAGAAGAATTAGTTGAGAATGGCCTGTAATAAAAATAAGAGAGTAGTTGATAAATGTCCTAAAATATCTCCATGGAATACGGGAAAAAAAAGTGAATTTAAAGGGAAAGCATCTAAAAATTCTCCTACCTATTGGGATATGGAATTGCAAGATCTCTCCTGATCTGTAAGTAAAACACAAAGTAGACATATTTTACATTAACCTTGAAAAGATAATAATTCAGGAGTTGAACTTGGCCCAATTACAGCTCAAGAGGCATCAATCTTGGGGAATTTCTAGCGCGTTATATATGGCTTCATTAAATTCACCATCTTGGAAGACTCATTATGAGGCATGCTTATTTATACTTGTTTCTTTTTTCTTTCTTACTTTTTGCCAACGGCGCCATATGCTTATTTATAGTATGTACTTGGAACACAAAGTGTACACATGTTTTTATTTAATCCACCAATCTCTGCATTCATGGTTGCAGTGGCAAGCCAGTAACTTCAACCATGAAATTCTTATCATTTTTGGGGATACTTTTTTGACTTTGCCTCTCCTTTCAGCAAGTGATATTCCTCTTCTTCACGGATGCTCCGTCCATGTGCATTTTTGCGGCAAGGTCGTCCGTTATTAATGGCATTATTTTCTGTAGTATGGTTGCAAATATAATTAAAAAGTAGTTGAGCTCTTGAATTGAAAGGGGGAAAAAATTAATACAATAATGAATATCCTATACTGCATTGCACATATAAAGAGAGATATGGAAGGGATACGTACAATAAATATAATTAAGTTATATACGAGTAGTTATGTGCAGAATTTGATATGATCATACATGTTAGATAACTATACACATTAGACTCTATATTGTTTTAGGACACGTGCCAATGAGAGGAATCTATTAAGAGCCAGCTAGCCTGCGTTGGTGCAGTAGAGGCAATAATAGGGATCGGAGTTATATATTACGGTTAATGATAAGAACCAAAATATGTGTTTGTTTCTAGGCGATCGATGGTTTTATTTAAGCATAAGAAAAACGAGATGGGTTATATATGATCTAAGTAGTGAACAAAGTGGGTCCATAGATGATATATCAGTGGACACATCACGTGAAATCTGATATTTCTTTGAGAGTTTTAATGGGTGTTGATGAATATATGATTTTCATGAGAGACCAGTGGGGGGAGGGACCCAGATGCTGTATATATAGTCTCCTTCACTCAGATAAAAGCACGCAGGACATGGGCTAATTAACTTGGGCAACGCGGAACTATAAAACAAAACAAAACGGAAACGTTTTGGGACCAAATTACGTAAAGGAAGGGGAAAATGCTACGTTGCTATTGCCATGATAATTAACTATTCAACTCCTGGCTAGCTGTCAAGAAAAAGGTGAAATATAATATTGACTATTTTCTACTTGTACGTTACGTTGTACGCTTAAATATTTCATCCTTGAGATCGAATTGAAAGCAGCAGCTAGCCTAATTAAAGGGTCCATCATTGGGAAGTGGTAAACCCAGCTGCAGATTTACATGAGGATAGAGATTATATTTATATAATCAAATGCATCATTGGGTGTGCCAATAAGTGGAATAGATCAAACAGTACAAAGTCTTTTAAAAAAAATGAAATTAAAAGACTGAAAAACACTAAGTAAATTTATTGTACCAAGATTTTTTGATCAAATTATCTGAAGACTTAGTTGTGATATAGCATAACGACGTTGCATGATTTATGTAGCTAGTTCTAAAGATTATTATATCTATATATTCAATTGCATGACAAGGGCAGAAAGTATCTGCGGCTAAAAAGACCTGTGAGCGACGCAAGGGAAGCGCGCAGCTCCATTACTGACGTCACAACGGTTCCTGTAAGTGGATGTGAGAAAGTTGCCTTCATAATATATATGTGGGATTGAGCGTGTTCCATGAAATCTAAGGTAAGCATATAACTGCTGAAAATTTTGACCCCGAGAACAAAATGGCCTCTACGCGTAAGCTATGTCAAAATAACCTCAATTATTGCGAGTAGTACTTGCTCCTTTTCTTTTTTTTCCCAGCGCACTTATTCGTTTGAGTAACTTCAATTTTTGACGCATTAGAAAAATTGAATTCACATTTTTTATAATGACTAATTATTATATATGCCAAAATAAACCCAAAAAAAAGAAACATATGTAAAAGATCCTAATTTTGGTTATATCTTATATGCAAGGGAGAGGAGGCGGGGCGAAGAGAGAGATAATTGTTTCCATGTTTGGTTTGACTCCAGGGAGGGGAGGGGACAAATTAAATTCTTATCCTCCCTCGATCTAACCAAACAATAATAGTGAAGGAAAGCACAATTCAAATTTCCCGAACCAAATGCACATAACTTGTCTTGTACATATAAATCACTTACCCTAAATCAAAGGTTATCTCACGAATCAAGCTCCCAAAAAAAAAAAATCCAACGACAACAACAAGTATTTTGTGACAAACAATGTTTTCACTGAATCTCTTATCGACTTTAACAAAATAATTTTCTTCAAAAGATCAGATTACGTTTCTAATGGAAACACATATAGGCAAAGATCCGTCATCTGTGAAAACTTCCATGAATTCAATTTCTAAATATTGTCACCAACGTATATTGTCAAGGAGATGCATTTTTTTTTAATACATGTCACTTCTTTGTCTAAAGGTATGTGGGACTTGCTTGCAGCTTCCCTCCTTTCACTATCAAAAATGGGACCTCAGAATTAGATGGCACGTTACGTTTGGGTCGTTCTAGAGCGTACATGTTGAAGGGGGCATAACAGTGACGTGGAGGGTTATGGAGGGTCTGGTCTTGCGTGGACATACGGGAAGGCAGTTCTCTGTGTGTGTGTGTGTGTTTTGGGGGGGGGGGGCGTGGAGGGTATACAGTTCAGACGTCAAAAGATGACAAAATAGAGAGAAATATTATGAGTACTGTACTTTCGTTTTGGGAGAAATACACATGCATGCGTATGTCGGTCATTTCCTGCCGCTACCTGTCCTGTTCAAGCGTCCTTATATTTGGATCCAAACACGCCTTCCCAATAGAATTGACAACCAAAAGCAAAAAATCTCCAGTTTGAATTGTTATTAGTTGCCACTTGGGGCTGTTCATCCCTCAGAAATTGATTGCCTTTTCACTTTGCTATGCGCAAGAGGGGCCACCTGGGAACGTAGAAGCAGTCCAAATGTTACCTCAATCAACGGATCATGCAGATTCGAAGAAGGGGAGAAAAAAGCGAAAAGAAAAGGACATGTACAGAAAGGTGGACGCTAGTTCCTTCGATTTGACCATACTATGTTTATGTCTGATCCCATCCCAGTGTCATGCGCGACGGACCAAAACGCTCACAGTCGTCCCGCATTTAATTCGTTCGTACCCAATTTGGAAATAGTGGCCTGGGCTCAACCCAATCGCACTCATTATTGTATTCTTTTACAATCGGTGCATTTTATCTTTTTCTAAGAATTCTTCAATCTCTCTGTCATGAATATAAGATTTAGTTTATAGAGTAAATTACATTATAAACTAGATATTATATTTTGGATAGAAAGTAGTAGTGTTTATACTCATAACTTTGCTCCACCATGCCCTTTCTTCAATTAAAAGAAGCAACTTTATAGACAAACAAATGAGTTCATCTGTCTTGGGCAATTTATCAGTTATAGTTCATTTTTACTGGATTTTGGAAATCCATCCAAAACCCAGAGGGGATAATTGCTGCAACTGCAACTTATGGAAATGGAAGAGTGATGCATTTTACGCGTGGTTTGTACTGAATTTGATGTGACTCATATTTGTTGGTAGCACAGACTTGTGTATAATTATATATTGATACATTAATTGCGCATATGGAACACATGAGGCTTCAAGATCAGTCATATTGGAGCTAATTCGAGTCCTTCCAACACACAACTTGATCCGACCGGTCACCTCCTTGTGCCACCATCACCCTTTTTTTTTGGCTCTGTCATGGTATTTTACTTTTAGTGAAATATAGGTATCCTAAAATTCGTTCTTTAGAAAATTGGAATGCTTCCTACGTATAAAACTGAATCAATTTCAATACTCATCTTCTTGATGAGCATCTTAAACTTATTAGATCTGGATTGTTCATATCTCATTTGAATAGTCCAGATCTGATTTCTTTTTCATTTTTGTTTGTTCAAAATAATTATTTTAATATGTAAAGAATCTAAAATAAAAGTAATATCTTAACTATCATTTTTTCAAAAAATAATTTTTTCTATTTAAAAATAATTAATTAAATATTTTAAATTTGGATCAGTCAAATCAAATGTACACAATCTAAATCTGATAAGTTTAGAATACTTATTAAAGTGATGAGTATTCAAATTATAAAACTCTACTGTTGATGAATGTTTCGATTGTTCTGAAATTGACATGCGAGTAAGACGAAATTTTTGGGGCTTTCATGTCCAAAGCTAAGAGTCCGAAATTAAAACTTCGCTAATCATTCTCTACTTCCGGATAACATCCAATGGACAGATAAATTTGTGAGGCTGGACTTCGACCTGATATATCTCATCGATGCGTTATGCTGCGTAATTTGTGGTCTAAATCCTTATTTCTTATTAGACCCCAGTTGGCAGTTTTTTGTTTCTTTTTTTTTTTGAGGGGTCCTAAATTTTCCACGGAATGTTAAACTCTAAACTCATTAAATCTAAACTGAGAATGGTTCAAATTTAAAGTCTTTAATTAATTACTTTTAAATAAAAAATATTTTTTAAAATATAATAATTAAAAAATTATTTTTATTTTAGATCCTATACATATTAAAATAATTATTTTGAACAAATAAAAATATAAAAAAAATTAAATCTAAACCATTTAAATAAAATATTAACAGCTCATATCTGATAAGTTTAAAATACTTAGAAGCACGGAAACTAGATCCCTATGATATAATACATATGTAAATACATCCACAATAAAACATTTTCTTCATACATTTCGTTGAGTTTAAAATATAAGTAACAGTTTCATTTTTTTAAAGAAAAAGTTACATTGTTCATAGGTTGTTAATTATACAGAATTCATTATATATATTATATAATTTACAGTCTTTCCGTGTTTTAGAAATTTACACTATTTTTCCTTTAAAAAATTATTCTAACGGAGTTCAGGGAAGGAAGAACCTGAAGTGGATCCAATCCAAACCTGATAAAATCTTTGCTCCTCATAACCACCGACCAAAAAAAAAAAAAAGGTTTGCTCCTCGGTGACTCTAAATCCCCTGAGGAATACGAGGCTGACATGAATCAGCCATTTAGGGTAACATCGCAACATTTTGCAACAACCACCCATGTGGACGCTTCCACTAATAGTGGGTGCAAACATGCATCACCAAGAAGCCATCATGGCCATTCAAAAGAAATGAAAGGTAGACAAAATTCTTTCAGATCAAGTTAGCTAGATGTTCAACCGCTTTCTACATTCTAGTCTACTCTTCCCCAAGCCACATATCATCTCATTTCTTTGAAAGAAGTTGTCTATATGGTCTACCATATGCAGAAAACTATCCACGTCACTTCTGTAAGATAAAACCCTATTGTTTATATCAGCCTAAACTATCAAGAATTATATTGCTATAACGTAATTCTGTTAGCATTCTGTGTCAGTACCGCTGCATTAGTTGATACATGAACATATACACAAAAAGAATGTAAGCAGAGAAAGCTCGTCATGAGAAATCTTGAAGGGTTCCGCTGGATTCCGTCGCTGCTCATCCAAGGCAACTTTATTTTGGGGAGGAAGGAATTGCATCTACAAACAGAGAAGACTATAGAAGAAAAGTGGTATGAATGCGTTGTCAAGCTGTGCGGTGTGGGCCTCCAACAAACCACTTACGGTCACAGCTATTAGTAGAGAGAACCAATGCTGCAAACAGTTGGTAAAGAAGACATCAGCTAGAAGTAGAGTGAGCTATGAAAACATCCCGTGTTATCTTAAACAAGTCCGATCGAGTTAGCCAGAAAGCTTCAGCATGCATATGCATATTGGCGGAAGGAACCGATATTACCGTCAAACTCACAAAAACACAGATATAGAGAGAGGGGGGGGGGGGGGGGGAGAGAGAGCGAGATACCTGGGTAAGAATATGTCCCGTTGACGCTAAGAGTGGAAGGAGCAATGAGCAAGCAGCCAGGACAGATGTGATACCAGCGGCCGTACCTTCAATAGTTTTCTCTGGCAAATTGGAAGAACATTCTCGTCATACCGGAAAATTCTGGTACAGATCAGTATTCACTACTGAACAAAATACTTACTGCCACTCTTACTCCACCTCAGAACACCATACTTGTGCCCAACCATTGAAGCCTTAACATCATAAAGAAGCAAGGGTACACGATCAACAATCAATTGGAATTAAAGCAGCAGTGACGTACTGATTTACTTCAACCTCACTCATGTACGTGTGCAATGTTAACATTTATCCCTAGACTAGCGCAAATGAAGAATCAAACAACGCAAAGACAACAACTTAAGCCAAATAGCAAAAAAGATTAAGTTTACCATTGTATCCCCAATTCCCAAACTCAATATTCCTGCAAAAGGGGCTAGAGGTCGATCATTGTACCCAGAAGACATCCAAATAGGAAGTGCACAGCCCAGTAAGAGTGAGAAATGGCTGAAAAAAGAACATTAGATCATGTAACGGTATTGCTCAGAAGCAGGAACTCTTATACACATAACAATATATGCCTTACAGTTTGATAGTACGGGAAAAAGACATGCAATACCTGACAATAAGGAGATCAGAGTCACGATGGTCAGTGAATGCATTCATAAATTGATGCACCAGTTGTCCCAAAGGCCAAATTCTCCACACCTGAGTCAAATAATGTTGGTGCAACGGCCAACAATAAATATGTAATCATAAGTGCAAAACCAATTAGCCTTCTCTGAAACATTTGACAGAACTAAGTTCCTACTCTTAGGAAGCATTGTCACAATACTAGAACCTTTGCAATTGGGAAGGGAAAAGAAGGAAAGTTCTGATCTAGAAATTAAGGCATTCTAAATATTCAATCTAACACGCACTGAATATTTTCCGTAATTGCATCAGTCAACATCAGAGGAAGATACAGTACACATTTTGCTTAAGCATCATTTGAGCCAAGGCTTAAGAGTCTGCATTCGTTTACCAATACCCCATTCCTAAGCTACAAACACCAAAATCTTTATAGTTGTTTAGAAAAAGTTTGAGTACAATTTCTAGAAATCCAAACCAAAAGTGTGATGACAATTTAATGATTATTTCACGAAACATTATCCTCTCATATAGTAAAAATTCCTCCACCAATTCAGTGGTCGTCCGGTTTTAAAAGCATTGGTGGTCATCATAGCAGTGCTGGAACCTTATAGCTTGCTTTGTTTGGACTCAAACCACATACTGACACTTAGTTGTAATCAATTGCTAGCAATGAGCACCAATTCTGTGACAAGTAATACGCTCCATTGAAGGAGAGTCTAGATACTTACCCGAATAATTTCTAAAGTCAAAAAAACCGCCAAAGCTGCACCAAAAGCTAGATTAAGAAACTCTGGCTGAAAGCAAAAAGAGCAGTAAGTAAATTGAGCATTATGTCTGACACACAGCTAATGCACTGCTCATCATAATACTTACAACCCCTCCCCCCCCCCCCCCCAAAAAAAAAAAAAGCCATCAAGAAATCACCTGAAAGATAAGAGCAGGCAAAAACATCAAGACAGCTAACATATGGTAGTATTTCCGCAAAAGAATCCTCTCAATCTTACTGCTTCTTGAAATGTTATAGAATCGCAAAACAGAAAAGCAGATGACACACACCCAATATATACATAATGACAGTCTTTTGACAGGCTCCGAAAATACAAAAGAAAAAACCCTGCAAAAGATATTGCAAGAATAGAATTAGTGATATGACAATATCAATGAAAAAAGATGATGATAAACACAACAGTTGTCAGTGAGAATTGAAGCTGAGACCGCCTTCCTAATTTCCATGTCAACCAGTTGGCAAAGATTTCTTTTTATATAACATAACTCTGAAGGACAAGACTACTACAAATTTTCCCAAGTTATAGACCTAGTTGGATTAGGCCTAACCATTTCCACTGCCATTTTATCTCCATACAAATACAGGTTGCATGGTACAAACAAAATATCACGTATAAATTTTACTATTTTAGTTACGCTTTAAACTTCCATACAAGATTGAAAGTCCGAGTAAGTCATGCAATCTCATATTGGGATTATCAGCATGACAAATACAATATACTTGTTTAACATACAACTGATAAGAGCTATACTTCCTAACTCCTAACAACCCACAATTACCACCACACGTTCACGATGCCACTTAACACACATGACATCCAAAAACCAGTAATCATCAGAAAAAGTGCCAATGAACCAGATATTGATTTCATACCAAAAAATGGGATGCACATGAAACTCCTGAACAAACTGCATCCATGATGGTCCAATCACAATCATGACAAATCCAAGGGAAGCAAAAAATACAAGAGATCTTCCAATCTCATTGTATCTTGTTTCAGCAGAAGCAGCTTTGATGAACCACTCCCCTATTTGAATAATATATTTGAAAGCTAATGAATACAGCAGAAGGCCAAGCAACAATCCCTGAAAGAGGAGTGACAACCTTTATTGATCTAGACATAAAGTTTATCATCAAATTCATTAGTTAAGAACTCGTACCTGAATAAAAGTGCTTATCTCACTTCGATTAATTCCATATTCTGTAGGATGCAACTCCAATGACATCGAAAGTCCAGATAGCTGCATAAATAAGGTAATCACCAGAAATTAAGTATATATTCATCTAATTTGTCTGCAATCAATATGGTTTCGTATAGAAACACTAACCTTTTCCATCGTACGCAATAACATGTCACCAAAATATAGAACAATACCTGAAGTCACAAGAAGAGCCTCCCCTAAGAACAGAAGAAAAACAACAAATTATTCCTTGATCCACCAAACAACTATCCTGAGATATGATTATATGTTGGTGGTAATAGAACCTTTATACATATTTTTTCCGTAAAAAAATGAACAAACTAATGCTACCACACCTGAGTCAGGTTAGGTAATAAGAAAGTTTTGCTCATCTTGTTTATACTCCCCAAAAAAAAAAAAAATTGCTCATCATCCCATGTTAAAAGACCCCTCTATACTGGGAAGTTTGCTTCGGATAGTTCACACTTTTACTGTCCCGTATACATTACTGCTTGGAAGAGTAATGACTCCCATCAAATTCAGAAAAATTCATGAATTATAAAAAGAGCTCAATAGAAACTATCTTGCTTCCCCTTCTGACAAAACTATAATTTA
Organism: Neltuma alba; assembly: GCF_004799145.2. Classification (NCBI taxonomy): domain Eukaryota; kingdom Viridiplantae; phylum Streptophyta; class Magnoliopsida; order Fabales; family Fabaceae; genus Neltuma; species Neltuma alba. The sequence goes on along the minus strand of NW_021635959.1, from coordinate 72,940 downwards.
GAGTCAAAGTACCAACTAGAATTCCTGACTGAAACATCTAAGCATACCAATGGAAGCACAAGATGGAAAAGTTGTGAGAAAATGCTGAATTAACTTCACTGCTGCCAATGCGTGACAAACGAACCAGGACAGTTTTAGTGCTGGGTGCAAGTCTGTATGAAAGAGTAATTGGGAGTTTAGTGGATGTCTATTTAAAAGGACTTTCTGCCCAAGTAATGCGCAAACGTGAACCTTTTCTTTTCAACAAATTAGGCTGTATGGAAAGGCCCAGCATGCATGTAAATTTTTTTTGTAAAAAAAAATCACCACCTTGATATATTGTAGCAAGGGACACACAGCACAATGCAGCATGTAAGAACATGAAGCATAAGCTGAACTTTAAAACCCGATCACTCCGTGAACATGGTGCATGCCGCAGACTCAAGCTGAGGAATATCAGTACACCCACGCTGCTGGCAGACGTTGCCCAGTATTGCAATGTCAGATAGTGAAGCTCTATATAAGGGAAAAAAACGGAATATTTGTATTTACATTGTCAAAATTATAACTTTTATCTTCCTGAAGTAGACAGAACAAAAGCAAGGCGCTGGTAGTTTTAAGAGAACCAGAAGGCAATCCAGTCACAAGGTCATAAAAACATGCGCAAACCATAAAATTTAGTCAAATTTTAATAATATTGAATATTGAATTTCAACAGGGCATTTTTTTTTTATTTGATAAGAATTTCAACAGTTACGGAACCAAGCAGGCAAGCAGCTGATTCCCTCGAATCACGCATCATTGAAATCCCAAAGTGATTAAATTTATTATTATTCGGGAAGCTAATACCTTCAAATTTAACTTCACCCAACGACAATCCTCTTGATAGCTGTATCATCTTTGAGAGAATGACCGCCGGCAGAGTGACCGTCCCAAGCAGTATGCCAGATGAGGCACCAGGCCTGAAAGAAAAACAAGTTTAAGACTTAATGCCAAGCATCCATTCGATAATTGAGATGGTGGGATGTAAAAAATAAATAAATTAAGAGGGCATGGGACATGAAATTCAGTAGAATTGGATGGCAGGGGAATTGAGGAAGAGGGGAAGGTGATGCATACCGAGTGGGGAAAAGTGAGAGAGAATTGGGTGCCTCAAAGCGGATCTCGAGGAAGAGGGAGGCAAGAGTGAGGAGAGAGAGGGTAAGGGCGTGGGAAAGAAGAGAGAAGGGGAGGGAGCAGAGGATGAGAGAGATGAAGAAGAGGACGACAGCTCTCTCGCCGGTGAAGAAGGACGACATCGTGAGAGAAGACAGGGTCCCCATCTGAAGGATGAAAACTTGGGGACGACAAGGATCACAGACGAGAAGGAGGGAAGAAGGGTTTACGCGGGAAGAGATGAGACAGGCAGTCGCATGACCCCTATCTCAGCTCAGAGACAAAAGTGAGAAACATAGGAAAGGGGTTGGTTAGATTAGAATTAGATCACGAATTTTATAAAGATCATTGTTGATTGCTGATGAGAGGTTGGTTAGATGAGAACTAGATCACGAAGGATGAGACAGAATGTGCTCATCCTGTGGGTTTCATCATGGCTGGGCCTGGCATCCTTGTTGACAATCCTGCCTTTCAACTGGACGATCCATGACTGGGTCGCCCGCCCGAGGTCAGCCGTCAAACCCGCGCTTTTCATTTTTCAACGGTTCACCCTTATGGGCCGGCCAACCTCAACCGCAGAACTTTGCACGGCACGTCATTCTTCTTCGGTTTTTTTTTTTTTTTTAAAGAACACCTTATAGGCTAAACTATTCCTTTTTGTTTTTAAACAATGAAAGACTTCAGTTGAATAAAACTGCATAACTACAAATACACATCCCTTGATTTCCTTCTTAGTTTTATCTCAAAAATAAAAAATTATAGAGGCTTGGGTTGTAATACTATTAATTTATTTAAAAAAAATAATTTGTATAAACAATCCGAACATATGCACATTAAAACCAAAAAAAACACGTGTTTATTGGCAGTTTCAAGTTCAACCCTAATAAAAAGAAAAGTCTTCTAGGTAGTGATGTTTCTCCAGTCCGCCGTCCAATTGTGGTGGTCGCGGTTCCGAAGCCACCGTCTTTATTATATATCTTGAACGAGATATAACATTGTTTTCGAAGAATTTTGTACAGCTTGCCTATACTTCTAAAATAAATTTTCTTCTTATTTTTCTCCATAGAGTTGGAGATAAATTCTCCCCCAATTTTTCTTTAGTCTCCCACTTTTATTCTCTCGTCCAAATAAAATATATATATACTTTTCTAGTTTTTTTCTTCATTTTCTCTCGGGGTTAAATCAAAGTTCTGCTTCTTCGTTATTTCTCCTCACTAAGGCCCATGCATCTCACAGGTTTGCAGGCTCAAACACCGGTCTAAGTCCGACTGCACCCATTGGCTCATTACCAAGCCTCATGTCTCCGTATTATACGTGTCCTTCGGAAGCTATGCCCATAATTGCCAAGCGTCACTTTGGGGGGTGTTTAGACAGGAGCTAAGTTATGATTTTAAAAATATTTTTACGGTATACGAAATAAATATGTGGAAGAGTCTATCTTGTTTGGTAAAAAAATGCTTTTGAAAAATACTTTTTCATCTTCCCAAACACTTTTTTGTGGAGATAGCAAATGGGCTTCTGCTTGCCAACATGAACTTCATTTAGGTGCTTCCACCCGATGCCATGGCTCCAAAGGTCAGCGTTCTTTGCTCCTTCGATTTGATGAGACAGTTAATGGCCGTGGGATAATCATACCTTGGTGTGGTCAAATTGGGGTGTTGACGCATCCAGCCATTGGAGGGTTTTGGACTCCTTGTGGTTGTGGGTGGAATACAATATTGGGGGGCATGTGAAGTGAGGCTCCCCTGCTGTGCTTTCCCTTATTGACAGATCAATTTACTAATAGGAAGCTAGTGGTTGATGATTGGGGGATCGGGATCAACTTGAGTGATCGATGTGGGCTGATAAGGGAGGAGGAGATATCGAAAAATGCGAGCCGTTGGATGGATAAAAAATGGTGAGGAGAATTTAGGAAAAATATTAAAAAAGATGAGAAACTTCGGTGCGTTGACAAGCAATGGATCTTCTGGAAAAAAAAAATCTAGAATGCTTTATTACGGATTTGAAGGTCAAAGTCTCCAAGTCTAGCGGCAAAAACTTGTCCAGAGAAAATCACTGCTAAGGGACTTATTTTTTTTTTTTTTTTAAAAAAACTATGGCAGATATTATTGTACAATGGATAATATATAACTTTTAAAAACTACAAGCCTTTATATACATGAGAGTGGATGTGAGCTTATAATAAGTTGTTTCTTATTATTAGTATTCAACTCTTTGTATTGTTTTTGATAAAAAAAAAAAACTAATTCATATTAGAATAAAATGCAGAGTATGAAGCCCCCCCCCAAAAAAAAAAAACACAGAGAGCCTAAGCTCTGAAGTAACTGACAATGTTGCTAGTAAGGAGTATTATACTTTTTGAATAATAACATATGAGTGTTTTGCGTTGTTGGTATGTACAACCACATAGAATCAGATGTAAATAGAGTATGAGCCATTTGGGTTTGCAAGCCGAACAAGGTTTTGGTAACCTAGGCGAAATTGATTCTCAAATTTGCCTCTCTGTTTTTTTTTTTTTTTTTAAACAAAGAAGGGGAAAAAACTTTGTTTTCTCTAGCTTTTCCTGCAGACCCTCTTTTTCTTGGATGCATAAGGGGTCAAAGCCCAAATAATGTTTTTTCTTTAGTTTCTTGGATGCATAACCTGTTGAGTTTGATTTCTCTATCGGGGAAAGGGGACTTGAAAAAAAAAATCAATTTATATTTTAAATTTTATAAACAATACTGTATAAAATAACCGTCCAATGTCATCATATTCATGATTTATCAATAGGAGCACACTTTTTTAAATTCCTTTTAACAAGCAAGAATTTAAAAACTGATCAATTATATAAGCCGGCTGCTTCATAATGGAAGAACATCTAAAGTTTCTTCCTATGAAATCATGTTTAAATTACATTATGTTATACTACCTCTGGTCCTAATTATAAGACCCAGTTGACTAATTTGAGGAAATTAAAGAAAAAAGTTAAGTTAGTTATTTGTAATAAATAAGTGTTGTCTTTCCTAAAATATCATTACTAATCAACTATATTGGCTAGAACTACAATTATTAGAAAGACTATCTTGAAAAAAATTAAGTAAATATGAAAGACAAAGTAGTATTACATTACAGGGGGTAATAAAACAACAGAAAAACCCTAACACACGCTTTTATCTTGATATTTAAATTAAGAATTGCAATAAGATCGATGGGGAACAATAATGGGAAATAAAAACATATTGCTGGGTGATAAATAGGTCACGCGTTTTGGGCAGAGGGTCGTGGGCTGGTAAACAAACATACACACGCGGGGGAACATGGGGTGGACAGGGCAAGACGCTTGGACCTCTCTTCGCTTGTGCGTTCCAAGGCAGTGGGCACACCCATGAATCCGTCTCAGATGGCTTCTGTCTCAACGTACAATTATATGCCTCGCGATTATTCATTCGTAATTGCATCGTCCAATGTTATGGTCACACTTTCAGATGCTAATAAACCAACAATTTACTGTATGAGATGAATAACTCTATTGCAATCAAAAGGCCAGAGGTTACTCCGGGATTACAATGGTAACCAAAAGATACGTATAACCGAATGGTCAGAGAATAGCAGAGGATAACAGAAAATACCACAGTGTGGTCCAGACAGGGAAAAAGGAAATCACAGATACAGAAAGAAAGAAGTCACGTCATATTCCTTGTCCTCACTCCCCTCACTCCATGCTATTTATTCTCTTAATTTCCATGAGGCTTTCCTAACTCTTCGGCTGCGTCTCCTACTCGGCCCATTACTGATATTCTCCAGCCCATTTACTGCCTCTTGGGTCATGACATTGCCTCCCTCTGAGACCGCGACCTTGTCCCCAAGGTCGAATGTAGGATATGACCGTTGGAACTCGGTCAGATCTTCCCAGGTAGGTGAGTCACCTCCTTGCCACTGCACTAAGATCTGTTGAATCCATGTACCTCCCCGTTGCACGTTCCGGCTCTCTACAATTTCGATGGGCTGTAAAATTGGTCCTTCTAATTCGGTGAGAAGGGGCAGAGGAACACACGGTGTTGCGACATCATTCTCACATTTCTTGAGTAGTGAAACGTGAAAAACAGGGTGTATCTTTGCCGATTCCGGAAGCCGCAATTTGTAAGCGACAAAGCCAATCTTCTGTTCAACCACGAAGGGACCGAAATATTTGAGGGACAATTTTTGGTGTTTCCGAAGGGCCAGGGAGTGCTGTCGATACGGTTGTAATTTTACAAATACCAGGTCACCTACGTCAAAGTGGACGTCAGTTCTCTTTTTATCAGCAAACTTCTTCATTTTAGCCTGAGCTTTCTGCAAGTTTCGCTGCAGTGTGGCTAATATATCGTCTCGTAACTGAAGCAATTGATACAGATCTGTGGGTAGCTCATCGGAGAGCGCAGCGGCCAACAGGTGAGGAGGATCACGTCCATAAAGTGCCTTGAAGGGGGTCATACCGATAGCAGTGTGATAAGAAGTATTATATGAATACTCCGCCCAGGGAAGATAGTCTAGCCACAGACGTGGGCACTCAAATACGAAACATCGCAAGTACATTTCTACACATTTATTTAGGATTTCGGACTGCCCATCTGTTTGAGGATGATACGCTGATGTCATGCGCAATTCCGTTCCCTGTAATTTGAACAGCTGCCTCCAGAAAGAGCTAATAAAAACACGGTCTCTATCTGAAACAATGGTTCGAGGGAAACCATGTAACCGAACCACATTCTGAATAAAAGCATCAGCCACATGTTGACTTGTAAATGATGTTTTTAAGGGAATAAAATGTGCATATTTGGTTAACCTGTCAACAACCACATAGATGGTAGAATAGCCCCTAATGACCGGTAAAGCCACAATAAAATCCATAGCAATATCTTCCCATACAGCCTTGGGAATGGGTAATGGAGCCAGCAACCCCGCAGGATGAGTTTGTACATGTTTGGCTTGCTGACACACTAAACACTGTCTTACGAAGCGCTTTACGTCCCTTCTCATGTTAGACCAATGAAACAGCCTAGCTAGCCTTTGAAAAGTTCGAAATGCACCAACATGTCCTCCTATCACCGAAGAATGAAATTCGAGCAGGAGACGGTGAATCAGTTCGGCACACTCATGAGGTATTACCAGTCGTCCCTTCCACAGTAATAAACCATCTTTCACCGAATACCCGATCATCGTTTCAGGGTGTTGTTCACACTTCACTATCTCGTCTTGGATATGGCGTGAGGTACGAGCTGCTTGTCGAATTTCTTCCATCAATGAAGACTGAATTTGAATCAAAGCCATATGTGCAATTCGAGACAGAGCATCTGCCGCCTGATTTGTCTTCCCCGGTTTATATTCAATTGAAAAATCATAGCCCATAAGCTTCGGTAAATACGTTTCTTGCTCTGGAGTTTGTATCACTTGCCCCTTCAAATGTTTTAAGCTTTCCTGATCTGTCCGTATCACAAAATGATGACCGATCAGGTAGTGTCTAAACTTGGCTACGGCTTGAGTAACCGCGAATAATTCTCTGACATAAGCAGATTGCGCCTGCATCCTTGGTGACATCTGCTTCAAGAAATACGCAATCGGGTGTCCGTCTTGACTCAACACAGCACCTATTCCTCTCCCAGAGGCATCAGTTTCCAGTATGAAGGGCTTCGAAAAATCTGGTAATGCTAGTAATGGAGCCTGCACCAAAGCTGTTTGTAATCGCTCGAATGCTTGCTGAGCCTCCTCACTCCATTTAAAGCCATCTTTCTGTAAAAGCTTGGTCAAAGGGCATGCTATGTTAGCGTATTGCTTGACAAAACGCCTATAGTATCCAGTCAAACCGAGGAACCCTCTCAGCTGCCCCACATCCTGAGGAACCGGCCACCGTGTTATTGCAGTTATTTTCTGTGGGTCCATTTCAACCCCTGAGGCAGTGATGATATGTCCCAAATACTCCACTCGAGTCTGCCCAAAAGTACACTTAGACATCTTCGCAAATAGCCGGTGAAACACCATCGTCTCAAGAACCCGTTCCACATGTTCCAAGTGTTGCTGCCATGATGGACTGTAAATCAAGATATCATCAAAAAAAATCAAAACAAATTTTCGTAGGAAAGGCTGAAAGACTGAGTTCATAAGGCTTTGAAATGTGGCAGGGGCATTTGACAACCCAAATGGCATTACAACCCATTCGTACAATCCTTGATGGGTCCTAAAAGCAGTTTTCTCCCTATCCTCTGGATACATGAGCACTTGATGGTATCCTGAACGTAGGTCCAACTTAGTATAAAACACTGAACCGCCCAACTCATCAAGCAACTCGTCCACAGTCAGCATGGGAAATGAGTCTTTAATAGTGACTGCATTCAGAGCGCGGTAGTCCACGCAAAAACGCCAAGTACCATCTTTCTTTTTAACCAATATAATTGGAGCAGAGAACGGACTGGTGCTTGGCTGAATATATCCTTCGTCTAATAATTCATTCACCATTTTTTCTATTTCGGCCTTTTGACTGTAAGGGTACCTGTATGGTCTTACCTTCACTGCGCTGGTTCCTTCCGCCAAAACTATTCGGTGATCCTGTTCTCTGGGAGGTGGTAATCCATGGGGTTTATGAAACACCCCCTCATACTTATTCACAAGGTGCTGCATATCGTCGGGTAACAAAGCCTCTTCCGTAACACTTACCTTGCCTGTCAGCGTAGTGGCTTCCATTTGCAGCAAATAGCATTCTAGCACAGCATCGGTATCAACCATCCTCTGAAGTTGATGGTATTCGGCTCGATATGTCAATCTTCGGTTGGTGCCACGCAAGGTTATGAAGTCTTCATTATTATAAAACTTGATATAAGAGTCTCCTATAGCATAGTTGGCTATGTGAGGCCCCAACGTCGCTAGCAACGAAGCCCCGATCACAATATCAGATCCTGCAATTGGTAGCACAAAAGCAGGAAACTCGAGCTGGTGTCCTTGTATCGACACCACCACTTTCTTCACAATACCTTCCCCCTTCATTGAGTTTCCATCTCCTATCATCACCCGTACATGTTGGACAGGCTCTATAGACAGCTTCAAATGACTCGCAATTCGGGGATGGATGAAACTGTCAGAGCTCCCCCCGTCCAGAAGGATCTGAACGCTCTCTCCCCTCAACCTTCCCTCAAATCTGATTGTGGCTTTACCAGGTGACCCATGGTACGCTTGGAGTGATAAATGATGGATAGAGACGGGTTCCTCCTGACCCTCTCCCACACCGTCTCCAAAAGATGCATCTGGTCCCTCTCCGTGCCCCTCTTCTTCGTCGCAGTCAATGATCATATACTGCTTGTTGGGACACCTATGCCCGGGTGTAAACTTCGCATCACACGTATAGCACAACCCCTTTTCTCTCCGAATCATCATCTCCGCAGGGGTCATCTTCTTTATAGGACCGAGTGGTTTGGTCGTCGGCGTAGGCAGCAGAGGCGGGGCAGAGTTTCTTGTATTAAACCCACTCGACGTTGGCCCCACGGTCTTGGTGCTGACCCCCTGGGGACTTAGTGCATTTCTCGTCTTTGTTCCGACCGTCGTCTCAGGGTTGTCGAATAGTTTCGCAATTTCAATGGCTTTCTGCAGATTTGGAGGTCGTCTCGCTATCACCTCCCTCCTGGTTTCTGGCTTGAGTCCTCCCGTGAAGCAGTCCAGCAATGCATCATCAGATACTCCCTCGGTTCGATTCGCTAAAGCCATAAATTGTCTGCAGTATTCCTCCACCGAATGAGTCTGCATGAGCTTGAAGAGCTTTGATCTAGGCTGCTCCATCAGCGATGGCCCAAACTCTGCTTCCAGGGCTCGAGTTAATGAAGCCCAGTTGTAAATCACCTTTGTCTTTTGGAGTAACTGGAACCAGGGAATGACGTCTCCCTCCATGTTGATAGCTGCCAAGACCAGACGGTGTGGTTCTGATATTTCATAGTACGTAAAGTACTGTTCTGCTCGAAATATCCAGTTCTGTGGATCAGTCCCATCAAATTTTGGAAAATCAATCTTCATTTGTCTAGAATGATATGGCTGTCCGTGTGACCCTCCTGCAAATGAATTCATCTCTATCGTTGACCCACCTGACGTCATCAATTGATTAATACGCTCAGTATTGCGCTGCTGGAGCTCTAGTTCCTTACTCATCCCGGCGAAAGCAGCCTCCAACTTATCGATCTTTTCAAACCGTGTATCCGGGGATTGAACCATCGCTTCAATGGCTGCCTCGATTCGATTCAACCTGCTCGTATTATTGGTCTCTTGCTTATATATCTTCAGCTCATGCTGCTTAACAATGTCACCCAAACTCTGGATCGTCTCGGTGATCTTTGATTCATGGTGTTTCATCTGTTCGCACACCGCCTTGAACTCAGCTTGCATGTCCTTGAATCTGGTAGCCTCCGCCATCGTCGACTCTCAATGAAAGCACCAAATTGTTATGGTCACACTTTCAGATGCTAATAAACCAACAATTTACTGTATGAGATGAATAACTCTATTGCAATCAAAAGGCCAGAGGTTACTCCGGGATTACAATGGTAACCAAAAGATACGTATAACCGAATGGTCAGAGAATAGCAGAGGATAACAGAAAATACCACAGTGTGGTCCAGACAGGGAAAAAGGAAATCACAGATACAGAAAGAAAGAAGTCACGTCATATTCCTTGTCCTCACTCCCCTCACTCCATGCTATTTATTCTCTTAATTTCCATGAGGCTTTCCTAACTCTTCGGCTGCGTCTCCTACTCGGCCCATTACTGATATTCTCCAGCCCATTTACTGCCTCTTGGGTCATGACATCCAACAAAATACAAACAGCTAGTGGCCAACTCCGTACGACCCACTACGGAATCAAACTACAGGGACGCAATCACGCAAGGCATGCCAAGCACGTGCCTTCGTTAAAAATTTAATTTCTAAATTAAAAATTATTTTTTATTTTGGATTTTATACTCATTAAAAAAATTAAATTTAAACCATGTGTATTAAATGTGGACAAACCAAATTTAATGAGCACGAAAAGGTTTCGTAATGTTCAACCCTTCATGTTTTTTCAATCAAGGGTTACGTACCATCTCGTGTTTTTATAATAGTGGCCAAAATGCCAAATAACAAAACGACTATAATTCTGGCAATAATGAGAATAGACATCGTAAGATGCTGGGTTCGGAGAAGAGCAAGAGGGGGCCAGCTCTTAGTTTCCATCAACTTTTTTTTTTTTTTTTTGCATATAATTCTCTATTAATTGTACATTAAGGTAAGCTTCTTGGAATTCACAGTTTTCCCATTATATGTCGGGCCAGCTTAGCTAGAGCCAGCCTGTGTCAAGACTTAAAACGAGCGGGAAAACTCTGAGTGGTTGGAGACTACCCCTCTAATCCTATTTATATGATAAAAGGAAAAGATTTTTTTAATCTTATTTATAAATTAATTTATTAAATTTTTATTGTAAATATACTGTATTGTCATTTATTTATTATAGTATAGATAACTATTTTTTTAAAAGGTGTATATACTAAATGAAGTAAAACTACAAAGTTACTATATTTTAATAGAGAGTTGATATAGTATAAGATTGAAAGTAACTTGTAAATGGAAGTGATGGGAAGAGTAAGTGGCACCATTATTATTAATATTAGGTATTCTTCCTTTAACTGGAAGAGGGATCGCGTCCTGAGGCGACCAATTAATATAATGACAATACATGCACATCTCATCTAATAGAATATTCCTTTGATCTTATTTACAGGGAAGAGAGAGAAAATATTTTTTAGTCCTATTTATAGTTATTGAGAAAAAAATTTTGTATAGATGTACAATTTTACTTTTTATTTATTATTGTGTTTAAATTTGTAAAGCATGTTGAGAGTGACTTATAAATAGGATTAGAGGAGTATGCGACAATTATTATCATGTATAGAAGTGAGGACATCACATGTTTATAAAATATTGAGGTGAATGATATATATAGCATAGATAGAATATAGATTTGATGCCGTTAAGCAAACAAATTGCTTCATAATTATTAATTTAACAACTGGGGGGATATTTAATTTCTATGGAAATTGCAGAGGTATCCACATGCCACCAACCACAAATTGATTATTCTGAACATGTCAGATCCACATGGAATCCACCTCACTCGTTTTGCTACTTGCTGCCGCAGCAGACATCACTCCTTATAATTAAAACCCAACTAGCTGGCTGGCCACCGCAAATGAAAGAGACCACCCACTCTTCTTCTCTATAATTAACGATACCAGAGAGCAGCATGGGATTCCCAAACTCACCAGAACAACACCCACCTCACGCCATTCTCTTCGCTTACCCAACTCTAGGTCACGTAATCCCCTCCGTCCATCTCGCAATCAAGCTCGCATCATGTGGCTTCGTCATCACCTTCGTCAACACTCACTCCATCCACCACCACACCTCTCGAGCCGCCTCCGACTCTTCCCACCCCAAGGACGACATCTTTGCCGCCGTCCGAGATTCCGGCCTCGACATACGCTATACCACCGTTTCCGACGGACTTCCGGTGGGGTTTGACCACTCTCTCCACCACGAGCAATTTATGCAGTCCATGTTGCATGTGTTTTCGGCTCACGTGGAAGAGCTCGTGGCGAAGCTTGTGAAGCAATCTGTGCCCCCGGTCACGTGCTTGATCGCCGACACTTTCTTTGTGTGGCCGTCCATGATAGCCAAGAAGTTTGGCCTCCTTTATGTTTCCTTTTGGACGGAGCCTGCTTTGGTTTTCTCTCTCTATTACCACATGAACCTTCTCAGAAAGAATGGTCATTTTGCTTGCCAGGGTAACTAGTTTATCTCTCTGTTTAATCTCTTCTATATATACATACGTCTTTCTGTTTATAGTAAGCTATAACGTAATCACTTCATGACTTGCGGGTATAATACTCATAAATATACGAAGATGTGCTGAACGATTAATACACATAATGCAGTTCTGTAGTAACTTGTCTCATTATTTTCTTGCTTATTAAACTCATGAACGTACATGTGTTTGGAGGTCAGATGCTCGTGATGACTCTATTGACTATATACCGGGCGTGGAAGCCATCCATCCCAAAGACATGATGTCATATCTGCAAGAAAAGGATACATCCACAGTGTGCCATCAAATAATTTTCAACGCCTTCAAAGAAGTAAGAGGTGCAGATTTTGTGCTCTGCAACACGGTTCAGGAGTTGGAGCCCCATACCATCTCTGCTCTGCAAGCCCATGTCCCCTTTTTTGCCGTCGGACCCATCTTCCCACTCGGCTTCACTAAGAGCACCGTGCCCACCAGCCTCTGGTCCGAATCCGATTGCACCCAATGGCTCGATTCGAAGCCTCGTGCCTCTGTCTTGTACATTTCTTTTGGAAGCACTGTCCATGTTGCCAAACGTGATCTCTTAGAAATCGCAAACGGGCTTTTGCTTACCCATGTGAATTTTCTTTGGGTGCTTCGACCTGATGTTGTGAGCTCTGAAGATCAGCATCCTTTACCTATTGGATTTGAAGAGGCGATTCATGGTCGTGGGATGATCATACCTTGGTGCAGCCAAATTGAGGTGTTGACTCACTCGGCCATTGGAGGGTTTTTGACTCACTGTGGATGGAATTCAATATTAGAGAGCATATGGAGCGAGGTTCCTCTGCTGTGCTTTCCATTATTGACTGATCAATTCACCAATCGGAAGTTAGTGGTTGATGATTGGAAGATCGGGATCAACTTAGGCAATGCATGTGGTCTGGTTAAGAAGGAGGAGGTGTCACAGAATGTGAATCGTTTGATGGATGAAAAAATGGGGGCAGAGTTCAAGAGCGCTGTGAGAGATATGAAGAAGACATTGAGGCACGCATTGATGACAAATGGATCTTCCAAAAAAAATATGGAATGCTTTGTCAGAGACCTAAAGACCAAAGTCTCTACATCTCATGCTAGAAGCACTTCTAATGGTCATTCCGTCATTGACTCCACTTTAAAGCAAGCATCTTGGAACTTATTTTTCTCATAAGAGAGAGAAAATCCAAGTAATTAATAAACACTCCATTTACTGATATGCGATGTGCAGATTTTGAGGAAGAGTTAAATTAAAATTTGTTGTTATTATTGAACTCTGTACCTTTTTTATAAATTAAAGACAAATTCATGTTGGAATAAAATGAGTTTAAACTACAAAGTAAGCATAAGGACAAAAACAAAAACAGCTTAAGCTCTAGAGTAGCTGGATATGACTAGTAAAAAAAAGAAAAAAAAATGAGAAAAAGAAAAGTAGATGCTAGATATCTCACCAAACACATCCTCAGAGAGAGCACAAGCAAAGTCCGAGGAGCTTAAAATCTTTGTATATAGAGCAAAAAATCTGCTGAATATAACAACTCATTTTGGAACTTTCTTGAGAATTTACTGTAACATACTGTATTTACTGAAGATGAATTAATCGCATTATACAGGAATCCATTTTGGAACTTGCTTTCTTTCGATAAAAGGAACTTGTTTTCTTTATAAAGAAAATCTATGTGGTCAAGAAAGCCTATTTACTAGCATGCAACTTGGGCGATTGATGTGGGCTCATGAGGAAGGAGGTGGTGTCAGAGGATGTGAGTGGTTCGATGGATGAAAAATTGGTGGTAGAAGTTAAGAGCGTTACGAGAGAGATGAAGACATTGGGGCATGCATTAATGATCCAAGGAAGGAAAACTTCCGAAATCTGGAACCAAATAACGTCTAAGACCTTGAAGGAAGTCATGCGTGCAGATTTTTTGTAGAGCTGGAATCCCATTTAATTTTTGCTTTGCAAGCCCATATTTCTTTGCCATTAGACATAACATGCCACTTAACTTTGCTATGATTGTGCCCATCGGCCTCTAGTCAAACTCGGACTGCATCTCATGGCTAGCTTCCAAGTGTCACGACTCTGTCTTGTGTGTGTGTGTGTTGGTAGCCCTCTCTTTGTTCCTAGAAGTGACCTTTGCGAGATCGCAAATGGTCTTCTGCTAACTCAGGTGAACTTTATTTGGATAGTTTCACCGGATCTTGACTCCTCTTAAGACTAACACTTCCCATTGGTGGGATTTGAAGGGGCCGTTCATGGCCATGGAATGATAGTCCCTTGTTGTAATAAAATGGAGGTGCTTACTCACCCTGCAATCGGGGCTTCTGACTAATTACGCGTGGCGTTCAATATTAGAAGGCATTTGAGTGAAGTGCCTTTGCTCTGCTTCCTACTAGTGACTGTCCAATTTGCTAATCGGAAGCTAGTGGGGGATCATTGGAAGATTGGAATTAACCCGGAAAATTGGTGTGGCTTAATTAGCAAGGAGGAAGTGTTGGAAAGCTTGATCCTTTTAACGGACAAGGAAGTAAGGGCATAGCTGAAGAGCAATGTGTTAAAGACGTGAAAGACACTAAGGGATACGATGACAAATAGATCTTCTGCTAAAAACATGCAACGCTTCGTTAATGATTTGAAACCCAAAAGTTTTGTCAAAAACATGGCCAATAATCACTAATCGCACTATGTAACAACCAATCTTGGAACTTTTTTTTTTAAATAAAAGGATCTTGTTTTTCTTGGAAAGAAAATCTATGTGGTCAAGAAAGTCTATTTTCTAGTATGTAACTTGGGCGATTGATGTGGGCTGATGAGGAGGAGGTGGCATCAGAGGATGTGAGTGGTTCGATGGATGAAAATTCGAGGGCTGAGATCAAGAGCACCGCGAAAGAGATGAAGAAGACAGTAGGGCATGCATTGATGGATCTTCTGAGAAGAGTATGGAATGCTTCGTCGGGAACCTAAATATCTAAGTCACTACATCTCATGGCAAAAACACGTTCAATAGTCACTGATTCCACTTTGAAGCAATCATTTTAGAACTTTTTCCTCGTAACAATAGACAGACAAAATCTAAGTGGTCAAGAAGCTATCCATTTACCAATATGCAATGCGTGAATTTTGAGGAAGAATCAAAGTAAGGTTCTTTATTGGTATTCTACTCTTCATCTTTGGTAAAAAAAATTGTCCTTTCCTTTAATATTTGGATAAAATGAGTCTAAATTACAGAATAAGTACAAGGACAAGAAGAAAGAGAGCGCAAGCTCTAAAATAGCTGGATATGACTAGTAAAAATAAAAATAAATGAGAAAAAAGCTAGTAGATACTTGATATCTCACGAAACAAGTCTTGAGAGAGCAGAAGCATAGTCAAAAGAGTATCTAAACTCTTTGTATATGGAGTAGTTGAAAAAGATTTTCATTTTTACCTTGTGTATCATGAAGAAAATTAATTTCTAAATTAATTTTTGCTATCAACGGATGATACTCATAGTTCTATTGAAATATAGAAAAAATCATCTTTAAATAATGAATGTAATTATTAAAAAGTCTTACAATAAGTGAACTGTATCTAATGATAAGTTTTTGCAAAAGAAGAAAAATACTTATATCCAGTTTCCTATATTCAATATATCAAGTTCTCCAATCATACATGATTATATGTACTATTTTTTCATGTGGGTTTATAATCTAATGATAATATTTTAAAAATAGCGAGCATGACTATATATGATTAAAAAACTTGATAAGAAATATAAAGAATTTGACGCAAATATTATTCCTATAAAAAATAACAACATATCCATACTACTCATTTATTGTGAGACTTGTTAGTAATTATATTCTTTTTTTAGAATCTCATAGTGATTTCCCTAAAATGTACTCCTAATTTTCTCAAAAAATATATTATTATTAATTCCATGAAAATTCTTTATTTAGCATGGGATCTTAATTCTCTACTGATAACTATATTTCATGCAATATCTCGACATCATCTCAAAAATAATTATAAAAATAAAAAATGAAAGAAGACTCCTTGATTTTAATGATGTGATGTAGAGATATAGCATAGAAAATACTAGTAGAAAATGGAAAGAACGCTTATAAATTAACGAACTAATGTTAAAAGGAGAAGTCGATAACCGAAATCGAGGATGTTCCAGATCGCCATTCCATGCCGAACACTCGAAAATCAGTTATTGCAATCTAAGCCTTTAAAACCCATCAATATCTCTTATGAGTTATATTAGGTTCAAGCTCAGCCACTACAAACTAGGTGCAGCATATCATAATTCACATCAATCATGTCAATTTTCATTCAAGTGTTTCATCAAGCGGAATCGAGAGAGACCGTTGAACAGTTTCCCTAGTAGAGATTTGTCTTCCGATCTATATGCACAGATCATTATCACACTTTGGTGGCAGCTGTTAAAATCTAGTCTGAAAGTTCAGAGGAATAGTAAACTGTTTCTTACTAAGATGCCTAAAGTAATTAAGTGCTTAAACGTCCCTCAACAGTAATGATGTTCCGAGAAACGTGAAATATCCAGAGGTCGCAATCCAGGATGAAGCAAGGAACGCAGCAGAAGATAAGAGGACAGTTTTTATGGAAAAGTTGAGTTCCGAGGTAAAAACGATCTCTGAATAAATCAAGCACGGCTGTATCGGACAAGAAACTTCATGTTTGCACCTCAATTTTCAAGATAAGATCGCAAAACGAAATGACAGGTTCACATGAACAATGATCATCTTGTATTTGTGGTCTCTCGATTACACCGAAAGCTTTTGAACATGGATATTTTTCTACCCATACAAAAACATAATATTAAAAACATGAAAATTCGATAAACAACCGCCATAAGAAACAAAACCAGCAAATTCTTCCATTTGGAATTACTGTCGGGGGAGATATTGTAAGCACTTTGGAGGGCTTGAAAGCCAGATATTGTCCTCACCTGCCCAACGGCAAAGGATGTGCCTAGATACTCATTCTCCAATAGCCCCTACAAATATGAATACACTAAACATTTTCAAAGAAAAGCCCCATGTAAAAAGAAAAATTGTCATTGACATACATATAAACAAGCCAGCCTGTTGAATTTTCCAACCATGCGGGACGTACAACCATAACACATCTACTTGCCTGGATTGAATATGTATGGAAGGCTATATAAGACATTGGATACATCCAAACTGGTCTAGGCATAGCATCTCGAATTCTGAAATACCCAGCAGAAAGGATCATGACCACCTGAATCAGCATATATTTTCATTGAAGGTTAGTTTAGGAAATGCTTGGTAATCAACGGTGCCTAAGTTCATAGGACATGCCGTACGATATAAACTAATTGAGCAGCATTTAAGTTCTGTCAGTGTTTTACACAGAAACTGATCAGCAGGCAATGGAACTCACATGTATGCACAACAGTGTCAATACACTCCAAAAAGCTTCTTCCCATAAAGTAGAGACGACCAGCATAAGTCCTTCATTCACCAACAAAGTCATGAAAAAGTTCAGCACAAAGTACATCAATAAGCTGAACTCATCTCGCAGCCCTATCATGAAATAGAAGACTAGACTGGATGAAATCGACATGAGAAACAGGAATGGAATGCTGGAGAAGAGTTGCCCAAGCAAAAAGACTAATGCACTGGAGTGCTGGTTAGATTTTTCGCAGGCATATATCTGCAAAACAGCAAAATAGTTTATTCCCTTGAAAAGGTCTTGAGAGCAGAATGTTACCATTGAATAAAAAACATAAGCCTTGATAAAGTCAAAACTAATGATACCAAAAACAGCAGCAGCAGCAGAAGACTTAAAAGCATGTAAAACATATTTGCCTCTTCAATTTTGCTGCTGAGAAGTATAGAGTGCTCGTCCTACTTTAAAGTCAAAATAAACTGTGAATGCTAGCATTTTACTATACTTGAAACAATATATGACTTAAGCAGTAAATTGTCACAAGGGCTTCTCAGCCCAGCAATTATTCCCTGGAGAAATTGAGAAAAGAACAAAAGTATGAATTTGAGAATTGTAAAAGGTTTCTAGGCTTGTAAATTTCAATTAAGCAAGCTCCATATAATTCACGTGTTAAAGCGAGTGGCTGCTGTCTGCATAGGACAGGGCATCAAATAAAAAGGGTGGGGGGGAAGGCTGAACAGATTCTAACTACATCCCATATGAAAAAATAATGCTTACTTTTATAAATAATACAGCACATCAAACGGAAACTTTCAAATTGTTGCAAAGCAATACTTGTATGCAAGTAGCAACAAGATTACCTTAATTTCTCTCTTCAGTGCAGGCAACCCAGCAATACTTAAAAGTGAGCAGAATGTTACAAATACAAATATTGCCGCAACTCTTGCCTGCAATGCAGAAGATGTGAAGCATAACATAAGCGCACAGCCGCAAAAGCAACAATTGAAAGATAAAATGCAATCACAATGCTGAGACTCACCACAACTGACGACAGAGAATGCCCCAAACCAGAAAATACAGTGCCAATACAGAGTGTGAGAAGCACATAAAGAATAAGGCGAAGCCAGTAATATTTCCACTCCCTTGACATAATTAATAAAGATCTCCACGTCAAGACTGCTATCTGAGTTCCAATACCAACTTTGCCCTTGCTTTTGAGACCTGGGCCTTCCTGTGAAATAAGCATCTTTTCAAATATATGTAAAAGGAATTTTCAACAGTGACTCCCCTTGGACATAGACACAGCCTGATAAAAGTCTAGTGGATGCACCAAAACTAAGTAGTGGCCTCATTGTCAGACAAAGAACTCGTTGTTAACACAGCTAATTTAGAAAAGGCACATCTCCATTCTACTAAGTGGAGGCACGCACATCTCCATTCTACTAACTGGAGGCACCTTTTCTCAATAAGGAGAGACGGAGATACTCTTCTGAACCAACAGGGACACCTCCCTTTGACACACTAGAAGTATCTTTGACTGGATCAAACGCATAGCTTCCTAACTAGGTGCCTCCACTTAATAACTATGCCAATAATTAAATTAACTTTTTACTTAATTAAAAAGATTAGTATCATGCAGGGACTATCTGCATACAATAAATATTGCGAAGTGAGAACACAATCTAATCTATCCATGTTCAAGGACCGCTGCATATATGACAACTTACAAAGAACATACCCCTCTTGCTACGCCCGTCTATGACATGGTTTAAAATCAAGGACCATAAACAAATACCTATATGTATCGATAATTGAAGCCTAAACTATAATTTTTACCAAGCAAAATCACTAGATGAATAAGGAAATTAGTTCGACCAATATAATAGCAACATACTTTCTCAGTGAGTTTCAGAATCATAGATTCCACAGCAGCAGCATCTGCAGATGTTTTATAAGTTGCTTCAAGTGTCCGTATAGCAACTGCAGTGTCCATGTTCACTGAGGAAAATTCGTCCTGCTATTATGACAATTGACAGTGTCAATATAGTATCAAATACATTTAATCTGGTTAGCCAATAAGAGAAAAACAATGCATTGACCTGATTAATCATCTGGCCATGGTTCCCCTAGTTGTAATATAGTTTCAAGTATAAATATAGGTTGCATATCCACATATGTTTACAGTGCAAGAATTCTCACATTCTTATCCTCATGTAACACCAACCAGACTAAAAACTTAAGAAAATTGTGCACTAGAAATAAGTACCTGCCAGTTTTTACACATTGCAATTATCCTGTCAAAATCTGTATTAATTGCACGTAGAAAGTGATCTGAAGGACTTTGCATGATTGGGCAAGGAAATCCAGCATTTGAGAAGTGCTTCATCAACAGAGTTACAGCAGTTAGGAATACAGTAAATATTGCACTTAAAAGCAAAGAGTGTAAGAGAAAAGGATATTATGAATCTTGCAGCCCATTCATATCATATCTTCACATTACAAATAGCAACCCTATCAAGCATAAAAATCAATATCTGCCTCCTTCTATTTTAGTTGGTGATTTCTTAATAGCTTCTCGTTCAGGTTTCATGTGGAAGATCAAATCAGCTGGATGGTACTGTTGTTTACCTGTAAGCAGGCTAATGTTTCTCCAAAGAAAAGAGTATTTCCATTTGAAAGCAGACAAATTCGGTCAAAAAGGCCAAATACTTCTGTGCTACTCTGATAAATAGTGAAAATAAGAGTGCAACCAGTGCTTGCAAGCTTCTTCAATGTAACCATCATTAAAAGTGCAGAGACACTGAAGGAAAATTAATTAAATGGCAAGAATCATCAATATTATCAACATGAATAGAAAATATAAGAAGTGTATGGATCCCCACTGTCCATAAGACATGAACAATGCAGCTCATCTTAAACCGTGTGTTGATACAAGGGACCTACTCAAGATAAAAGCTATAAGGCATATGGATGAATAACATTGATGCAATGCTCTGAGAATAGACCAAGCAGTTCGTGTTGTTAGGTCTTCAAAAGATGTAACATGAATGCAATGCATATAAAAAGATGGGAAATAATTAAACTTGTAATTTACAAGAAATTTCATACTTTATGGTCTAGGCCCTAGCAAACATAGATTATTATTCTGAGAACCACATGAAGCACATGAAAAACTACAAGGATAGATGCAATAGCATGTTAACTAAACAGTTTCCAGGTCTAGCATACAGAGATAGACTGTAGAACATCATTTCATAGATCCTATAGAGTAATGCATGTCAACTAATACTTGCCAAACTACTAATGAAATTATAAATTGTTGTAAGAGTAAATATGAAGCAACTAATTTTAGAATTCTTCAGAAGTGCCATGCCAAATATAGAGCAGAGAAAATCAGTGCAAAAAAGTTTAAGAGAATTGAAATAAACACCTGTCAAGATGATAAAGGGGCTCATCTATAAATAAGATATGCGGTCTCATAACAAGCTCCTTAGCAATGCTAACACGTCTTCTCTCCCCCTTAGGAAGGCCTTTCATATAGCAATGTCCCCCAATAAGTTTATTTGCATAGTCACCTAAAGACATTGCATGGATGGCATCCTCCACCACACTCTTTTTCCGACAAAAGAAACTAGGAAGTTGCAGCAGGGCTGAATAGTACAGAAACTCCCTCACAGTGAGGGATCCTATCAGAACAGTTTCTCTCTCCACAAACCCCTGCAGAAATTAAAAACGAAATTAAAACAAACAATCCAAAGCAGAAGAAGTTTCTTCTTGGGATGACTACAGGCTCATATGAGGAAAATGTTGTAAAAGCTAATTGTTAATCAAGTTCCAAATTAATCACACACAATAAGATAATACAAGGGCATATAAAATCATAATTACCTAGATGCAACAGAGATCACCATACATATCAGTCAGTACGGAAAATGCATAATAACATAACAAACAGAAATAAAAAACGCTTATTTCCAAAACTAAAATGGCACAAAGACACATTGAAGCTAGCACGTCCAACTTCAATCATTAAGATTCTGACCTTAGAATAATGCAGCATATAAAAGTGTGATATATGATGAATAATTAGACTATGATTGACCGTTCATTAATATCAAGGTAATGGAAAAAATCAAAGACTCAACAATGTGAGATACTGAACTCACATATGATCCATAAGGCATGTGCGATTTTGCTCCATTCACAAAAACCTCGCCATAAACTCTAGCTGAGGGATGCAATCTTCCTGGTGTAAAAGGAAAGTCATTTTAGCTTTAACCATTCAAGTATATGAGAAATGAACAAGATGGAAAGCTTATTAAGCAAGGACAAAGGAAGCATGATTCAAAACCTGCAATAGCTCGTAATAATGTAGACTTTCCAGACTTTGCAGGACCCATAATCACTGTCATAGTGCCAGGTAATGCATAACCTGCTGAACTCTTGACAACCTTATCGGAGTATTTTCTTTTTCCCTTTATCATAACAGTCAAGTCTTTCCACACAACAGAAGCCCCAGCAATTTTTCTGGGAATAATTGCACCATCTGGTAGATGTGGGGATGGCAAGGAACCGCTGTTGAGCTTTGAAAGGGATGGAGAAGCTGAAGTAGTCGCAACATTAATAGAGTCACCTCCTTCCTCAACTCTAACATCAATATTGGTATCCTCCCACTCTGGTGAATCCTCAAATGAGATAGGCTGTCTAAGTGAACCAGGTTTACGCAGGTAAAAGAAGCTACTTGACGGCACTCTGCTTGCTGGGCTGCTTGCTGCTGATGATGATGACCTATAGTTATCTGATTGAGACTGTATTTCTTCCATTATATTCAATTTTCAAGACATCAAATATTAGACATCATTGTCAGCAGGATATTTCTCATCATCCTATCGATACAGCTGTCTTGTTAAACTTCTAGCACATAAGTCTCATTTTTTCAACATCAGGCTCTAACAGAACTCTTTGCATTTTGGCAGCCTGTTAAGGGAATGAAATGTTCAAAAGGTCAATGCCAAATCAAGAATTTCATCTACTCTCGCTATTTAGTAACACAACGACAAATTATTTTAACAAAAAAAGGGGGGGGGTAACGAAGTAACCATGGGCGGAAGAAGGGACTAATTCTGATAATGGGAACAGTGAGAAAAAAGAAGACTTTTTAAACTCGACATTGCAAAATAAGTTTGCCTGTCTATGGTAAATGACTTAAAATCTAGTCAATAAGGTAGAATATTCCTTAGGATTTCCATGATGGGTTTTGGTTTGGTGAAAAGTAAAACCAGAGTTCTGAAGATATAAGCACATTAAGAGCTCAAGTGTGTTGCTGCCTTCACTGTTGCTCATAGAAGAGAAACCTAATACGATGGCAAAGCCAACGGATAAAATCACACACACAGTGAGATCTTCAAGCAAAACCCAAAATATAAACATGGAGGGGGCGGAGGGAAGAACCGCCATAGAACTCAATAGTCAGGAGCATAAAGCTATTAGTGAAAGAGCATGAATGAAATCCTGCAGAGAAAACTCATGCATGTTCAGTTGTTCACCGAGACAAAGTACACGTGTTCTC
The DNA here is from genome assembly GCF_004799145.2 of Neltuma alba. Lineage (NCBI taxonomy): Eukaryota > Viridiplantae > Streptophyta > Magnoliopsida > Fabales > Fabaceae > Neltuma > Neltuma alba. The sequence goes on along the minus strand of NW_021635959.1, from coordinate 49,973 downwards.
TGAGAAAAGAGACGAACCCAAGGACCAAGCCTAACCTCGTACGCTGGCACATAGAGTTCCTCGCGGGTAATAAAGATTGAGCAGAAGCCCCACCTCTTAAGTAGCAGGACATCAGCAAAACCAAATACATGAAAACTAAAGGTTCCTCTTTTCGAACTTTGCACTGACCAACCAACCAAAATGCACAAAGCCACCACTTATAATAAAGCATATGGAGCTAACCTCCACAAACGAGTTCGGAAAGGGAAAAAATAGGGGAGATAGCAAGAAACAAACCTGGATCTAAGCAAGATAGAAGAGAAGGGAGAAAGAGAAGAGTGAATTCGAAAGCTGAGCAATGACCAGGAGAGCTCGCGGATACGCTCTGAATATATTGAGTGGGAGATCACTACTGATTGAAGCCGCCTATCCCGGGGTTTTTTTGCATGCTTTGTTAGCATTTCGCATCTCACTTTATCTTTATTTTATTTTCCTCCATCTTTTTTGTCTTTTCCTACGCCGCGTAGCATTTCTTTTTCTCCAATGTAATGATGATGGCTTCCAGGTACCAGGTGCCCACCCTGCTGTGTTTTGGGACCCCTTTGACTTGATGCTTTAATAATTGATTGCAAAGCCCTTTGAGTAATGATAATAACATTATGAAACCTGATAAATCATTCGACAATGGAGCACTCTATCAAATGCTACTATATTCTCAATGGGGTCATGCAAGAACATTTTTAATGTTCTGGTGTGATCTCATGATTGGCAATAAATTCAATCTTTCTTCTGTGCTATAAAAAATGAACATCAGTCTACAGTCACCGTGACAAATCAGAACTGCTTAAACGCTTCAAGGTTTGTTCTTTTCATGTTTATGCCTCGCCGAACAGTGGACCCTTAAGGAAACCATCGATAAAACTGATCGATTGTCCTGCTTGACTTCACATTTAAAAGAAGTTATACTTGCCTTGAGCCAATCAATCTCCAAAACTTTTTTTTTTTTTTTACATGAATTGAAAGTTTAACACTTAATTCGAACACATGAAAAGAGGGGGAAAAATTATGCTAATACTTGACCTTTTTTTTCCCCAACCAACAAGATGGCTTGAATTGAACCACATCCCAATATGTTGGCTTGCGCCTCATGAGATGGGGTATTGTTTCGAGTGAAAATCATGAATATAAAAAGTATTGTTTTAAGCGGTTTTGTTCAATTCAGCTGACAAAAAATCCAATTAATTAATCTCAACATCATAAAAATCAGGTCAAACTTAAAATGTATACTTTTTATTAATCTGGAAGGCATACCGACAAAGCTATACTAAAATAACTTCTTGAGTCCAAAATTCACTCTACGTTTCATGTTTTTATGTTGAAACTTTGTCCTAACCCGAGTGTGAAGCAAATACGCCTACTACTTGATTGGCCGACTATTTATGTAACTCTTTTTTCTGAGAGGATTCTAAATAGAAATGTTGGGAGAAAGAAGAAGATGATCATTACTAGAATTCTTGTTCAATAGAGAAGTATGCCCAGTGAAGAAGCTACTTGTATATCTCTGTATAATTTTCAGAAGTAATTTCTAGATTTCCAGTTAATGATCCTTGAGGAGCAAGGATCTTTTGAAGGGGGCATTGTCATATGAAAATTAGAAGAGATCATTAGTTATGATTGTTAGTGTTTGGTATTTTATTTTTTGGTTACATTAGTGTTTGGTATTTTTGTTTATATTGTACTCTTCCGGTCCTAAATATAAGACCCTTATACATACTAGTATAAGACTAGTATGTATAAGGGTCTTATATTTAGGACCGGAAGAGTATTTTCGTCTATTCCCTAAGACATTGAGGTATAGGAGAATAAGCTATAGATAGAATTACTCAAGTCATTTGTACCGCAGATGAATTCCAATTTCTCATTCATCTGCTCTCTCTTGGTCCCTCTCTGTACCTCCTATTTTCATTTCTTTGTTTTCTTTCATAACGAGTGGTATCAATATGTCTTAAATATAATATGTAGTTTGTAGTGCAAACTAGATATTATATTTATAACAATCGGCAATACTTATTGTTCCCCTCATTTTAGACCTAACAATTTTTTTTTTCATTAGCGTAAAATCGCCTGATCACTAATTTATTTTTTAGTTATAAATACCTCTAGTCTATTTTAAAAATGCACCTGACTATAATTCATCAACGCCATTATATATATATTTTAAATAAAATAACACTACATCTGATCCTAAACATAAAAGCTAATTGACTAATTTGAATAAATTAAGAAAATAAGTTAAGTTAGTTATTTGTAATAAATACTTCTCCGGTCCTTAATATATGAACCAATTTTTGAGTTGGTTTATAGTCCTAAATATAAGATCCATTTCTCATATTTATCAATTTTCTCTGAATTACCCTCATGGATACTGTCTCAACCATAATCAAGTAGAAGAGGGAGATGTGGTATTAAGAAAGATGGTTATGGTGTTTTAGGAAAAATGTATCGTTTTTCTTATAATCAACTAACTTACCTAACTTCCTTAATCTAATCAAATTAGTTAAATGGGTCTTATATTAAGGACCGGAAGAGTAGTTGTTATCTTTTATAAAACATCTCTACTGATCAAGTTTATTGGTCAGAACTAACATTATTAAAAAGACTACTTTGAAAACAAAACCTAAATATAAGAGACAAGTGGATTATTGTTTTATATTTAGAATCAAAATAAAAATTAAACGAGATCTTATATCAAGGACCGAAGATAATATTTGTTAATTAATTTTTGTGTTAAAACATGTCTTATTTTATTATTTACACATTCGCCCCTTGTCGGGTTAAATTTATAATTCATCAAGAATATCTTTATGGCCGACCAACAGTTTTATAATATGATAAAACAATGTAATAACCAAATGGACAAATTTAGGAGATGTGGTTAAAAATTGTAAAAAAATGTTAGGATTATAAAATCAATCAGCTTTGTATATTTTAAATGTATATTTAAAAGTTAATTTTCTATGTTATCACATGCAACACGCAGAAAAAAATTTCTAAACTTCATATTATAATAAAAATAAAAAAAACGCAAGCGTCTAAATGATCATTTAAGCAATATTTTTGTTTAATATGATTATTTTGGTAACAGGAAAAGACTTTAGTAATGCTATTGGATGGCTAATTAACAGTTTGATGATAAAATAAAATTTTAAAAATAAAGGAAAAAAATCTACCTCCTCATATGACATCAATATTTAATATAGATAGATAGAAGATAGATTTTTTTTTTGATAAATTAATATAGATAGGTTGAAGATGGCTTTTTTTACCCTTTTTTTTTGGTTATGTAAATGCAAACCCAAAGCTGAGGAGGAATCGCCTCATTCAGGGTCACATGGGTTATAGGTCGAGGAAGGCCCAACTTAAGGTCTGCCAAATCAGATATTGGATAATTAGATAATATGGAAAAATGGGTATATCCTGTTCTTCGCTGATGGACGCTTCACTTATCCGGACAATATGAAGACTCTTGTGGATGATGATTATACTGGGTTTTGATTTTTTTGTAATTTGGGCTGTTAGCCCTCTTTTGCATTAAAAAAAACAAAATTATGTGTGTGTCTATACATAATTACTCTTTTTTTTTTTACAAAAAAAAAGATAAGGTAATTTTTGTATGAAAAAAAGGATAATGTGAAAAAATATGATAATTATGTGTGTGTCTATATATAATTAGTCTTTCTTTTGCTGGTAAAAAAAAAAATAGTCTTTCTTTTACAACAAAGATAAAATAATTCCCCTGTAGACGGGATAAGTGATTTGAAAATATTTTGAATTATTAACAAAAAAAGATAAAGTAATTGTCCGAACACTTTTCTTGCCAAATAAGCTTATTAAGTTAAATTCTTATAAATTCGAAACCTAGCCAAACTCCTTGTACTGTTTTCCCGTCCGGCATTGCCCTCTCCTCTTTCATCGCCAGAAAGTTTTGTGCTTTGATCCTCAATACGATCAATGTCTCACCAAGCTGAATCATCTGATTCGTGAGCTCACTTGTTTATGCTATTTTTCGCTTTTCACTGTCAAAAATTTTGCTCGCTTTTGCAGTTCGATTTCATTCTATCTGCTGTCCTGTCTGCAGTCTGATGTTCGATGTTCGTTTGTGTTTCAGGAAATCAGGGAAGAAGGACTTCTCGACGGCGATTTTGGAGCGTAAGAAGTCGCCGAATCGACTGGTTGTAGATGAGGCCGTCAACGACGACAACTCAGTGGTGTCGATGCACCCTGAGACCATGGAAAAGCTGCAGCTTTTCCGAGGCGATACAATCCTTATCAAGGTGAAAATTTCGCCATTGTCTCTTCTTCTGTGCTCAAATTTTCACTCCTTTTTCTTCGTCGGCCGAAAATATTAGTTTGACCTGTTTGGTTTTTCGTTTTAATGTTTGGCAATTCTTTGTACATCGGAGTGCTTTTTATTGTTTCTTTCGTGTTATGTTGGTTTCTTCGAGAGTTCTTCTGAGTCACGCATGGTTTCTGGTTCGTATCACAGGGGAAGAAGCGAAAGGATACAATTTGCATAGCTCTTGCTGATGACACATGTGAGGAGCCCAAGATCAGAATGAATAAAGTTGTAAGGTCAAATTTGAGGGTTCGTCTTGGCGATGTTGTATCTGTGCATCAGTGCCCCGATGTTAAGTATGGGAAACGTGTCCATATTCTACCTATCGATGATACTGTTGAAGGGGTCACTGGCAATCTGTTTGACGCTTACTTGAAACGTGAGTTTCTGTCCTGCTTTCTTTGTGGGAGTCAGTTGAATTCCAGTTTCAAAAGTTCCAAGACTTGATTACTTCTGATTTGTTTTGTGCCTATTATTGGAATCCTTTGTGCTTTCTCTAGTTGGCACTCTCTTTTCTATGTTATGCATATGCGGTTGCTGAACGTCTACTTGACTTGACTTATATGCATATGATGGTTTTCATGGAGTGCTTTGTAAATATATCCAGTTATTTTCTTGAATTATATGGTGTGGGAAAGTTCTTTCTTGCGATAGAAAATGAAGCGCCTGATCTATATATTTGAAGAATTTGTAATTGATTTCCTATGAACTTTCTTTTTTTGTTTTTGTATTAATCATATATCTATAAATATTAAATGCATATGCTGAATTTGCAGCTTACTTCTTGGAGGCTTACCGCCCTGTTAGAAAGGGGGATTTGTTTCTTGTCCGTGGAGGGATGAGAAGTGTAGAGTTCAAGGTCATTGAGACTGATCCTGGGGAGTACTGTGTGGTTGCTCCAGACACTGAAATCTTCTGTGAAGGGGAGCCTGTAAAAAGGGAGGACGAGGAAAGGTTGGATGAAGTTGGGTATGATGATGTGGGTGGTGTTAGGAAACAAATGGCACAAATTCGTGAGTTGGTAGAGCTTCCATTGAGGCATCCTCAACTTTTTAAATCAATTGGTGTGAAACCTCCCAAAGGAATTTTATTGTATGGACCCCCAGGTTCCGGGAAGACATTAATAGCAAGAGCTGTTGCTAATGAAACTGGAGCTTTCTTCTTTTGTATTAATGGACCAGAGATTATGTCTAAATTGGCGGGGGAGAGTGAGAGCAATCTCAGGAAAGCATTTGAAGAAGCTGAAAAGAATGCACCATCCATAATTTTTATTGATGAGATTGATTCTATTGCGCCCAAGAGAGAGAAGACACATGGTGAAGTTGAAAGGAGGATTGTTTCACAACTTTTGACTCTCATGGATGGATTAAAATCTCGGTCTCATGTTATTGTTATTGGTGCTACTAATCGTCCAAACAGCATTGATCCAGCATTGAGGAGGTTTGGTAGATTTGATAGGGAAATTGATATTGGTGTTCCTGATGAAGTTGGGCGACTTGAAGTCCTTCGCATTCACACCAAAAATATGAAGCTCTCTGATGATGTAAGTTGAGAATTACTTAATTATAATTGGTAGATTTCTTGGGCATGTCTAAGGCGTGGTGCATTTGGTTCAATTTATGATACAAAACCTTCAGTTGCTACCAATGCAATTGACTCCTTTCTCCTACTTTCTGGACAAAATGCAATTTACTATTGGCTATGCTAATATTTAGTATTTTATGATTTAGTCACCCGGTTATTCCTTCTGCAGTAGTACTTAGTTATAAATCTTAGGTTTGTATCCTTAACAAGATGTTTGAATCCAGCACTAGCTTCAATCCTGGTAATAGTTGTACTCTCTGATGATTCAAACGATTGTCTAAACCTTTGTGGTTTCCCTACTGTAGGTTGATTTGGAGAAAATTGCAAAGGATACTCATGGATATGTTGGTGCTGACCTTGCGGCTCTTTGCACCGAAGCTGCTCTGCAATGCATTAGGGAGAAGATGGATGTCATTGACTTGGAAGATGAGACCATTGATGCTGAAGTACTGAACTCTATGGCTGTTACAAATGAGCATTTCCAAACTGCTCTAGGAACAAGCAACCCATCAGCTCTACGTGAAACTGTTAGTATTTTGTTCCTATTTTAAATTTAGACTACCTTTAGGTTGGTGAGGCCTTCTGTCATGATTCTGCTTTGTCTGCAGGTTGTTGAGGTGCCTAATGTCAGTTGGGATGACATCGGAGGCCTTGAGAATGTCAAGCGTGAGCTGCAAGAGGTGATACAATTGTTTCATGATCAGTTAAATTTTATTACTTATTTTTATATTAATTCAATATGTTATCGTATTTGCCTTTGTGGACACAGACTGTTCAATATCCTGTGGAACACCCAGAAAAATTTGAGAAATTTGGTATGTCACCGTCAAAAGGGGTCCTCTTCTATGGCCCTCCAGGATGTGGAAAGACTTTGTTGGCCAAGGCGATTGCTAATGAATGCCAAGCAAACTTCATCAGTGTGAAAGGTCCTGAATTGCTTACAATGTGGTTCGGTGAGAGTGAAGCCAATGTTCGAGAAATTTTTGACAAGGCTAGACAATCTGCTCCATGCGTCCTCTTCTTTGACGAGCTTGACTCCATTGCTACTCAGGTTGGTTTTTGTCATGTCACGGTTTTAGTATTCTATATCTGACTTGTGCCTTTTATTGTGAAAAAGCAATCGAGTTATCGACTTATGTTTACATCATATGATGCTGGCCTACTATTTTTTTTGCCTATGCATGTTTGGGAAGATCCGGATGATCCCATCTATCATACATCTGTTGCCATCTTTGCATCTCTTTGAATTGTTAATCTCAGCTAATATTTAGAATTGTCTCATTGTTTCAGAGAGGAAGCAGTGTTGGGGATGCTGGTGGTGCTGCTGACAGAGTTCTTAATCAACTCCTGACTGAAATGGATGGCATGTCTGCAAAGAAGACAGTGTTCATTATTGGGGCGACTAACAGGCCTGATATCATTGACCCAGCACTCCTTCGTCCAGGTCGCCTGGATCAACTGATCTATATTCCTCTTCCTGATGAGGACTCCCGTCATCAAATCTTCAAGGCCTGCTTGAGGAAGTCACCTGTCTCAAAAGATGTTGATCTGAGAGCTCTAGCTAAGTATACTCAGGGTTTCAGTGGGGCTGATATTACAGAAATATGCCAGAGAGCATGCAAATATGCTATAAGAGAAAACATAGAAAAGGTATATGCTTTTGTGCTAGGTTACTTGATTAGATATCTTTTTCAGTGGAAGCTCTTGAGCATGAAACCTTTATGATAACAGCCTTTTGTAGCCTTGAAAGCGTTGTCCTAAATATTTTGGTGGTGATTTTCGTCTCAAGTGAACACGAGTGGAATTGGGTTTGTTGCGCATTTATTTTGGAACCTGCTCATAAATACTTGTGCATTTGTGGATGCTGGCATAGCGGAATTCCTTAATCCATTGAGTCCCAAGCGTGAAAGTATGCAATTTTGTTAGGACTTAGGATATCTAGACTTCTTGTTTGTATCATTGAGAAGAAATATCTCTTTGCTTTGAGGTTGGATCAAGAGATATGGTTGTCCCCGCTTGTGGTATTTGTGCGGTTTGGTCATATGGACATTGGACGTAATGAGTCATTCTACCTGGAATTTAGTCTCAGTTTCAATATGTTGATCTTTTCCTGACATCTTACATTCTTCTCACTAGGTTTGTATTCTATATTTCAGGATATAGAGCGAGAGAGGAGAAGAAGTGAGAACCCTGAGGCCATGGACGAAGACATTGACGAAGAAGTTGCAGAAATTAAGGCTGCCCATTTTGAGGAGTCCATGAAGTTTGCCCGTAGGAGCGTTAGTGATGCTGACATTCGTAAATATCAGGCATTTGCTCAAACCTTACAGCAATCCCGGGGTTTTGGAAGTGAATTCAGGTTTCCAGAGTCTGGAACAGCGGCTGCTGGGTCTGACCCCTTTGCCACATCTGCTGGTGCGGCGGATGATGATGATTTGTATAGTTAAGTTATATTGATAATGTATTTTCTGTCTCATACCTAGCTTATGAGAGACGTGTCTTTGACCCTTATTTCAAAGGGCTAACCAATTCAAGTTCTGTTACCTATTTTGCCTTTTTAATATACTCAAGTCGTTCAAACATTATTAGATTTCCGTTATATAGATATGGTATGTTCTTGTTGTGAATGAAGTTATCAGACTTTTTGGAAGAAAAAAGATACGAGTATTTCACATATTTGGACTGCGACAAACTTAGTCCGCACCTGGCCTATGTGATTTTAAGCACGTGTTAACGTTCATGTCTGCGCTCCTTTTTCAATACGATTTACATCATTGGTCAGTTGCGGGGACTTTCTTGTGTGCGGGAATGGATAGCGGGCTACCTTAAACCACATTATTGGATGATTAGTGCCTTAAGATGGTGATTTTTGCATCTTCAAAATGGTGTGAAGAAAATGGCATCTATATTGATAATGATTTGGAAGTTTTTAGGTTAGCATGAGCCTATCATGAGGATTGGTAGAAGTTGATTGTGCCGTCGCAGGATATCTGCATTGGTGAAATGGTTGAGCGAATTAATCATGCTTGCTTGGGTGAGTAAAACCAAACCATAATCGAACATCAAATCGAACCTAATTTATAAGGGTGTGTTTGGATGAAACCAAACCGTGGTTTGAAAAAGTGATTCTGGAGAATAGATTTTGAAAAAAATAGATTTTGTGAAGAATAGATTTTGTGAAAAAATGATTTTAAGAAGTGAGAGTGTTTGGATAGTTATTGTCAGAAGCACTTTTTATATATAGAAATTATCAAAAAGGGTATAAGTTAATATAATGATTATATAAGAGATATTTTTATAATATATTTTGATTTAAAGAAATAAAATTAATAAAATAATTTTTTGATATATTCAATATCCTATAATATTTTTTATAGATACATCTAACATTTATAAATATTTTTAATAGATTAAAAAATATTTTAAAATATTAAATATATCTAAAAAATATTTTAAAATATTAAATATATCACATTCGTTTCTCAAGCGCAACACTAGTTGCAAAAATTAATCAACCAATTGAATATCAATTAGGGCCCCAGCAGCTCAAATACATGATGGTTCTGAGGGACTCTTCGGCCTGCTTGAGTTTGTCAGAGTTGGAAGCCTTGAAGGCGAGAGAATCGAAGGCGTTAGAGAAGCGCCTGACCTGCTTGGAGGAAGAAGAAAAAGCAGAATCACGGAGAGATTTGATGGCGGAGTCGCCGCACTTGGAGCCCTGATCTTTCATTCCCTGCCAGGCGCGCATCCCTGTTTGGTACACTATCCTCCACACGTACCTCAAGCTCATGCCTAGCGATCTCTCTCTCTCTCTCTCAATCACACAGAATATGAACGAAGAAGCAACAAAGAGCTGTATGCGAATTGAAGATTGAACTGAATTAATGGCGCTTAAGGGAAACTTGCTATGTTCAAGAGCGAGAGGTTTTATTTCAGCGATCGAAATTCAGAGAGAACCACTCCAGAAGAGCGAAGCGGCGAGTAGAGAAAGAGGCGAGGTTCCTGAGTGAGTGAATCCGCGAGCAGAGTGAAGAGCGAAGAGTGAATGTGCGAGCAGAGCAAAGCGAACGTGTCAGCCAGCACTGCAGATGAAGGGTATTTTTGGGTCAATGCTGTTGCCTTCAATTATTTCAGCCAGAAGCAATAAATTCTTGCTTCTGATGAAACCATGGTTTCACCAGTGAAAACCATGGTTTCAACCTGGACCACGGTTTCACCAAAATACCTGTCTGTTTGGATGATTTTATGTGCAAACCATGGTTTGGCCTTCCAAACCATGGTTTGCAATGTCATCCAAACAGGGCCTAATTAATCTGGTTTTTTTAATTTGGTTCATTTGGTTTTTTTTCAGTTAATTATTTTGGTTATCAATGTTTGGTTCAGTGTCTCTTAAAAATTAGTCTCTTAAAATTTTGATTATAACCGTATAATCAAAATTTATTAAAAAAAACTATTTTTTTATTTTTTAATCTTTTTCTATTTTCTTTCTTTTTGACCGGCCTCCCTATTTTTCTTTTCTTTTTTTTTGACCAGTCTCCCTTGTTAAAAAACCGAATAACCGTGTTATGTTGCCTATAAGGAGAGCTGGGGGGTTAGTTGGATTTATTTGGACTTTTGTTACGCTGTACTTTAAAATTTTGAATGTTAATGTTGTTGCACCAATAGTTTGTTTGTTTAGACTTTTGTTATGTTTGAATTTAAATTTGTTATCAATTTGCATGCTCTTTTGGATCTTGTGTGGGCTTTCAAATAGATTATTAGTGTTTGGATTTTTATTATGTTGTACAAGCTACTATCATACTATTTGGAACAGAAAAGGCCCCAAAAAAAAAAAACCCTTAACAGAATAAATTGATAACCAAACCGAATTTATTTTGGTTAATTCGGTTTGATTAGTTATTACACTTTGGTTTCGGTTCGGTTTCGTAAATATGTATATTTCGGTTATTCAATTAATTCGATTATCACTGATAACTAAACCAAATAACCGAATGCTCATTTCTATGCTTGGCTGTGAAACAGCTGGAGCACAATGTGAATAAAGAAACCAAATAGAGCCCGCTGTTACGGAAAATACCTGAACATGAATCTTCGCAGAGGCCGTATATACTTTAGTATATTTTCAGCATTTCTATGGGCATATACTTGCGATTTCTCAAGGTTTTTTTTTTTCTCCTCTAAATATTATCAAAATATATGATTATGTTTTGCCCTGACACGCCTTATTGTCTCTTAAAAAAAGCATTGTAAAGGGCATAATATTAAACGAAGTTTTGATAAACACCAAAAAAAGTCGTGTTTTTGTCAAGGAAATCAATTCAGTAAATTTAAATGTAACCATGATTGCCACAATTTTGTCCACACTGATGGCAAAAGGGGGGAAATAGCCAACACCACTTCTAACGTGTGGCCAAGGTGTCAAACAACAAATGTACATACACATGATGAAAATAACTCACACCTTCGCAATGATCAATCATAACGTTCAAAACTGTGATAGGTAACATATATATATATATATATATATATCACAAATCATAGGCAAATCAAAAAAGAAACATAACTGGTATTCATGATCGTGAAAAACCATGTACAAACACACGCCAATCCTCCGCCTTTAAACAACACAGCCCCCTTAGAAGTCAGGGTGTTTTTGAATGCATTCCTGAGCAGTCTCCGGAATTTAGTGCCTTGTAGTTCACAAATCTGCTTGGAGCTGAGTTACGCTTAGACCCTTTAGGCAGACAACTCTTCACTTGCTTCCCACGGAAAACTTTCTGTTTGTGATCCAACTCTGGCTTCATATAAGTTTCTGCTTCTGAAAAAACTAATGGTCTTGTGACTGTACTTGGAGCACTAGGTGGAATGATCCTTCCAGCCATGGCTACGTCTAGAGAGATGAGAGAAATAAGGAGGTAAAGAACAGAGAAAAAGAACTTTGTAGTAGACATGAGGCTTCTGGTTTGATCAGCCTGTGGAGAAAGACAGGTTTTATGGTTGATTGCTGTGAGGGCTTTTGGGAAACAATGTGCCTTAAATAAGCTCGTGAGCAGCTGATAAAGGCAGATATCCATGCACAGCTTTTTTGTCTGTGCCGCAAGTCAAGATATCCGTGAGTAATTTATGTTATTGCACACTATCAAATTTATTCACTTGTTTTCTTAGTACCCATGTGATTAATCAACTACCACGTGTGGTTTAGCAGCTCATTACAGTTCCAAATCTTAGCCACTTGCTGAGTTAAGCCGCAAAAGTCTTCTTATGAATTTAATTAGTGTAAATGACCTACCTTTAGCTAGATTAGAGATACGGTGAGAAGTCTCTTTTCAAAATTGAAAATTGAAAAACCACATCAGGTGCGATTAAGAGTTTCATTTCATGTGTCCTCTTCACGGCTGTTGATAAACTGTTATCAGAATTGAATGCTTTTAAATTCAGTTGTTACAATGAGAAAATAAGCCTCACAATGTAATATTCTCTTTTATACTGCCTCCTATCCACAAACATGATGATTCTCTTTAATTTCGCCGAACTTTTCCCTCGCTTGCCATTTTAAAGTTGAGCAAACGGGAGAGTTTGGTCTGAAATTAATACGCACGCTGCACCCTGCGTTGCAACCACTGTCCCTGACAGTAATTACTACCCAAAACTCCAGAAATTAAAAAGGGAACGGAATAGAATTGAGTTTGCACCAGAACTTTGTCCAGAACGACTCAGTGCGAGAGTTTATAAAAGGAACCAACTTCATAACCTATGGATTGCAGCCTCATTAAATTCATATAGCCTTTAGTGAATTCCGTTTGTCTAATTCGTTATAGATATTAACTATGCATGAGAAAACCCGCGTCTGCTTCAAATCTGCAAAGTCCCAGAAATATGAAGAGACAAAATTTACTCTTTTCACGTGAAACCTCACCACTTGAACCTGAGAGCTCAGAAGGAAGCAGCGATCTGCCCAGAAAATCTTACCTAGATTTATCGTGTTTGCTGATTGGACAGATGTTGGTTTCATTGCACAGGATTGGAAAATAAATATTTTGAAAAAAAGCAATGCCTTTCTTGCAAATGGCATGTTACCATTGTTTTTTTTTCCCCCTTCTTAACAATAAGCAACATATTTTCGTTTTTTTTTTTCCTTTGCCAGCAACAGTGAGCAATATATTAATATATAATATAAAATTACAAGTATAATTTTTAAAGTGTTTTCCTTAAATACTCGCTTATTTTATGTAACAAAATCTACAACGGAAAGGTAGTTATGGATTTAGCAAGAATTAATTCTTACCTGAATTAAGAGGGTAAATCCTCTCAAACAAGATGAGGATAAGATACGGTGGTTAGGGAGGTTGGCCAGTTAAGTTAGAGGGACAGGGAAGGATCGTTCATGAAGAAAAATCTTTAATGGAGCTCTTAGTGCGCCCAACTTCACTTCCCTCCTTCTCCAACAGTAAGATATTATCTTTCCTTCATTTCCCCCTTTAATTTTCGTACTACTAGCTCTTGCTGCTACATATTCTCATTTAAACTTCATCAATCTACTGGTTGAACATACCAATCTGCCGAGAGACCTCAAGGAGGCACCATTAATGATCCCCACGGCTTCTGGATAGCTTTCATCTCAATAATTCGGTTCGGTGGAACCACCGTGCTGATTGATTGCCTACTTTTACGGTGGAAGGTTTCTATTAGATTGTAAACCTGTAATAATCCAGATAGACATGGTTCGTTTGCCTCATTTATTAGCCTTAATGTTAAATTGAAAAGAAGTCCCCAAAAGTCTCAGTTGAAACCTTGAAACCTGTCTCTTGATCTGTTTTGTCTAGTTGGATGAGAATGCCACTGCTATCGTAAGTGGCCCTTTAACTCTTTTGGTAAAGATCAGCGTCTTGTATGATTTCAATTTTACTGGAGTAGTGGAGTTAACCGTGGGAAAACCCAAGAAATTGAGCTTCCGGAATCTTACAAGTGTTCTGAAATGGACTCATTTGTGTTCTCATTTCTGTACAAGAGTTTTTGTGCTTGCAGTTTCAACTGTTAGTGTTTATTCTCACAACAGAATGAACGGTGTCAACTTAAACCTGTTTCACGAAAAATCGTTTTGCTACTCTGTAGCACTCAAAAGTTGTCTCTTGAAACAAGTTTTTGAGGACACCCCTGCAAGATTTATACTTTTCAATCTAGCAGAAGTGTTCAAAGTTGGATGCTTGGTTCATCTTACTCTTTAATAAGACCTATTTCACCTGAATTATGACAAAGAAACCAACTGCCTTCAGAAGAAAGGTTGAAACTTGCCAATCTTTGTGCATTTCCTGTCGATGCATCTTCAATACTCCTGATGTAATGTACTATTGGTTTCGCCATTTATATATTGTCACCTTTTGCTTTTCTTGTCAAAATGATATACCCTAAATTTAATGTTGAATTTCCTAAATGTTAAGTGAAAATTGCTTGTATCTCAGCACATAAATGACAGCAATATCGAACTTTTCAGTATTATAGTACGCCAAGTTTTTCTTTTCCTATGATGGTTGTCACTTGTAGAGTTTCACCCCTACTGTTTCATTGTCATCTTTCTATCATTTTCAATCAAGATTAGTGTGGGTTTTGTACACTGCATGGTCTCAGAAATTAGCTATTGTTCTCATACATAATATTATTTGTTGGAGTTTTTATATTATATACAGATTACCACTTGCTTTGGGTTATTGTTAGTTGAAAATAATTTGTTTTATTACATGCTATTCTCTTCTTGTCTTTTATTTCACTAGCATAGTTAACCATTCCTCAGACCTTCTGGTTTAAACTTTTCCATTTGTTGTTTTATGGTGTTCCTACTCCTAGGACAGCAATCCACCGATCAATGTTGTTAAAATTGAGGACATACATATCTTACCAACGTATTTTCGAGTCTCATTTTGTATCTTTTATAGATGTGAAGTCACAGTTACAAGGAAGGAAATGTTCCACTATTACCTCTGCACTACCTGAAACAGCGGCGTCAGTGGCTGTCACTGCAACTCTTGTCGGTGCAGCAGTTACCCTTCTTGTGAAGAGAACAAAACCTACTGAAACGAAAGAGGTCAGTGATTGATCTTTCCATTCAGAAGTATTTTGGAAATATCTGTGTTCTACGATGTCTACTTTATGCCAATGTTAAAAATTATACATTTTTATTCAACCAAGGATGTAAAAATTGCTTCTTCATCAATTTTATGATTCTTGTAGATGACAATGTAGCTGTAAGTTCCATTAACACTAAAAAGTATAGAAACTTCTTAAAGACCGAAGATTCAATTATATTAGGCGTTCCTGTTTCCGCATTACATGACGACTGAACAATTGCAGATGCTGTTCTTTGTCCTCCAGAAATATGGCATTTGTGAACTTGATTGTGTGTTGACAATTCACTAATGCCAATATTTGGCTAGCCTAGAGATAGGCTGTGTAACCCACAAAAAAAACCAAAAAAAGGTCATGCACTTATCTTTAATTAAATAGATCAAACTGTGATAAATTGCACCCTTTATTGGCAACTGTTTGTGTAAAGAAAGCTTCTTGTGAAAAAGATTCAATTCAGAGTATGCGAAGATTGTGCTGGTTCTGGTTTATGCTCAGAATGCAAAGGTGAAGGATTTGTGCTCAAGAAACTCTCCGAGGAAAATGCCGAGAGGGCAAGAAAACTTTCCAAGAATATGGCTACTCGATTCACAGCCGGGTACTATTTTTATTTCTCTCCATTCCTTTCATCGCAAGTTTTTTGAATTCATTCACTCACCTGAATTTCACAGCCTTCCAAAGAAATGGAGCTATTGTACAAAATGTTCTTCTGGCCGATCATGCCCAACCTGTGGAGGCAGTGGGAAATTAAGCATCTAGGTTTTATCACCCAGTTTGAGAAGACACAGATCCTCTGCATTATTTGTGACCTTGTTGACGGCAGGATTTAGAGTCCGATAATAATTTCTTACGCGAAAGCTCGTGACTGATGTGAGTTCTCGTCTCTGCTGGTGTGTTTATAACTACAATTCCTAACTCTGTTGATCTCCGGTAAAAAAAAAACTCTTGATCAGGGAGCAAAAATCTTGTGTACATAATGGAGCGGCAGTGTAAATCAAGTTTTTCCTCGCAGGAGGAGAGTCTAGTTCAACAGAAGACATGTGCTTTGGCTTCTTTTATGTTTTATATTTTTATTTTTATTCTCTTCCATTGTCCTTTATCATATTTGCTTTCTAATGTTGAGATGTAAAACTTCTAATACTTGGCAACCGACATGCTGAGCCAAAACCAGGGAATCATGTTCCCGCAGTTGAAGTTATTGTTTTAAAAGAGTTGACATAAGGCTGCAATCTCAAACATAAATGCAAATTATACTGAAAATTAAACCTCTTTTTCATGTACTATGAAGGTGACATTGATCATAAATTGGTTTACTATGAATTTTATGTTATACATTGATATATTTAAACTCGGACGTTTGTTTAACATGCAACGCTGCGGTCAGAATACTATTTTTTCACGTTTCTAGTTTTTCTGTTTTATGGATAGCATTTCCACAGCGAAAAAGAGATGAATGTGCATGGAGCATTTTAGAGTAAATAAATTCATTTCCCTTCTTGCTACCTTGTTTCTCGTCTTTTTTGATCGTACGTAAACGAATTCATATGCCTAAAACTGCCTGCCAGTCCATAAAACTTAGAATTTAGTGAAAAGACAGATAGTGGTAAAGAATCCCATTCTTCAGCAGACGTGATGATGCAACTTCGTTCCCACCACGCCGCAGTTCCACGCGAAACCCAAATTTAATCACATAATTCAAATCATTTGAATTGCATACATCAGCGTTGGTGTCTCCATCATGATTCAGAATATGCCTTGACTTACCAATATATTCTACGTTTCACAAGCAGAGACGAACTCTCCGGCAACTAAACAATAATATTGAGATATTAAGATTCATAGTAATGACATCAGCTGAAAGGCCTTAATATTCACCAATGATTTTTGCATTGATGCCACCTGCAAACAACTTTCCCTTATAATATTCTATATCTGTATATTAAGATTTTCCCACTTTCTTTTTAAGGTTTCCTTAATGGTACATACTACATGGCATTCATCTTCACTTAATAAGCATGAATGCCTACCGACATTATAAGTACATTCTTCTATGTGCATTTATTAAAGGGAAAATTGCAAAAAAAAAAAGACCTTGAAATTGCAAAAACGCAGATAGAGACTCTTGACAACTTCACTATAGTTTGTGACAAACTATAGTGAAGTTGTCAAGGGTTCCTATCTGCGTTTTTATAATTCTAAAGTCTTTTTTTGCAATTTCCCTTATATTATTAAAACCCAAAAGTTAAAAAAATAAAATAAGGATCAGACATGGGAAGGAGTTGTATTCGGTGGTGTTGGGGCAGAGGCCACACGCTTGCCTCTCTCAGATCGGCTGTTGGCCGCGAACTTGAGACTCTGCTGATGCAATCCCTTCTGCTTCTCCTCCTCGTTCCATTCAGAAGCATAATAATATTCTTCGGTGGATTTATCAACATCTTTGGTAGGAGGAAGAAACATGCTGCCCCATTGTGGGAAGTGAACCAGAGTCACAGGAAGTGTACAGCACACAATCATCACACCCATCAAGGAAAGACCAGTAGAGGTAGAGAAGTTGGAGGTTGAAAAGAAAATCAACTGGGTCAAACCCGACCCGAAGTTCCCCCCGGCCCCAGTCAGACCCGATATGATCCCCAGAGACCTCCTTGAGATGAATGGGATTATACCAAATGTTGCACCACAGGCAGCTTGAGCTCCCATAGAGAAGAAAATCATAGCCAACACAGCAATGGGTAGCGAATTAGCTCGGCCAAGCCATATACAGAAGGCCCCTCCTAAGGTCTGCAGAATCCACAGGACCCAAAGCCTCCCTCTCATGCCAAATATGCGAGCTGCTGTGTCTGAAGCATATCCACCAAAGGGACGAGCTACGATGTTGGCCATTCCAAATGTTGCTGCGATGACCCCAGCTGTGTGAAGCTTCAGATTGAACCTGTTTTTGTATGAACTAATAATTAATCAAATCGTTGTGACGATAGTGCCAGAAGGATATATATGTTTAATGAGTGGAGCTGAACTCACCTGTCGTAGAAATACTCAGCAATGACGTTGTCAGTGGTTAATTCAACTCCCATAGAGTAGCCATAGAGAAGAACAAAAATCCATGTTCTGTAATTTGTTATGGCATACCACAGCACCTGAACAAATCTGTTTAATCAGCATCCTTATCCATGCATGTTGTAATTTGTCGTAATATACCAATCAGAAAGAAATTATAACTGACCTTGGAGAACTTGTCCTTAGCAACATCACCCTTTTTCTGCAAGGTAGAGAGGTTTCCATCAGGTAAGTCCTGGCCAAGAGTTAAGACGAGGAGTCCCATGATGACATTCAACCAACCAGGAACAAAGAACGCAATTCTCCAGGCAGTGAAAGGAGTAGCCCCAGCTCTTCGGGTCACCTCGTACACCAACGGCATTATAAGCTGAGTGGCCCCACCTCCCATGTTGCCCCACCCAGCCGCCGTCCCATTAGCCAAACCCACGATCTTACTGTTAAACATCGTACTCATCCAGTACTGACACGACACAAATGTCGCCAAGGAGAAGCCGATCAGAAACCTCACTGCTATGTACCCAGCAGCATCCTTCACGAACGACATGCAGAAAACAGTAGGAGCTGACATCATAATTAGAAAAGCGCAGCCATAGCGAGGGCCTATGAGGTCACACACTGCACCCATCGTCAGCCTTGAGAAGATGCTGCCTGAAACAGAGGCAACCCCGGCATTCCCGATGTCGTACGTTGTGAGGTTGAGGTTGTCCCGTATTATGGGAACCAGGGGAGCAGCTGCGAAGGTTGAAACGAAGCAAGTGAAGAAGGAGATCCAAGACAAATGGAAGGTTCTCATGTGGGGTTTGGCTAAGGACAAGGGTCTGAACACCTTGGATTTATGCTCTGAATCTACAGGGAGAGCGAAGTTGGCAGTTGTATCAGTTGGGACCATCGGGGAAGCTACCGAGGATACAAAGGTTTGCTCTCTGCCTGTTACCCCATGCATGGAGCTTCCTGGGAACCCCTCAATACCTGCCATTGTTTGTGGAAGAAATTAAAACTCAGAATAGAGAAATAAGGAACTGAGATAGCTCAAGATGCTGGGGTTATGTACAAGGATGTGCAGTGGGGTATTTATAGAAGGAGGTTTTGGTTCTTTTCCCCATTCAAGTATACGTGCTTTATTACTATTTGGTCGCTTCATTTATAAAGCAGGATTTAGTCTTTGAAGATTAATATAAAAATAATTAAGAGAACGTAATTTTAAGAAATTGCGAAGGTATAGAGACAAAAAGGAAGGCTTGGACACTGTAAAAGCCTGCCCTAGTAAGAGCCGATGGATTCCCAATGGCCGAGAAACTCTAAACAAACAATAAAATAAATAACATCCAACTCGCCGCATCTTCGAAAGGAAGTCTCATTGTACATCCCAGGGATCACATACATTATAATTAAGTGTTGATCATTAATTAGTCTGTCTCCCACGTATGCATGCATGTTTCCGTTTCAGAGTTTATTTACGGCATGTGTGCGTATATATTAGTTAGCCGTGACTTTCTGTGCAGCAGCCTGGATCAGGTATATTTGGGGGAGGAGGGATTTCGTCGCGGTATCTCGCAATATCGCTGATCTAGAAGCTAGTATCTTCTTAATTAATTGTATACTTATATCCAGTACTGTATATAGTAGAATATTTTATTGTTTTCCAGTTTTTCATGAGAGTTTTGTAAAACCTCTAGGGTAATGAAAACACGATGGCTCAGCATCTATCCTTAGGTTATACTACTGGTAAGATTATTGTAGTGCTTTGCAGGGAAGCATAAGCTAGGATTTTAGTAACAGCTCCACTGAATGCGTATTGAAAGAGGATTTGCAATTTTGGGCTTAGCTAATAACCTTGGCACAACCCCACCCTCAAGTAATTGAGAAGCATATATTAAACTCAGTTTTATTCAATATAGAGCGTTATATATATTTATATCAACATAAAATTAATCACATTTCAGCATATCCTAACGTAGTTTATTCATTAATTGAAAACCCAAAGTTGAATTGAAATTATATATTTCATTTATTTTCTATCTATCAGCATATATGTGGCAAGTTGGCGCGGTGAATATGCAAGCAGACACACACAAACTTACACTTGGCAATGTAATTTGCAATTAAATTAAAATCAACACTTTAATGTAAACTATAAAATTTATTGAAAAAAATGACATTTAAATATTGCATATGGCCTATATTTTTAGATATTATCATACTATACCAACGCCAATTGAATCAAATATATGTCGCACATGACGCTCGGTTGATAGATCAAAAGGTGAAAGGATCCGTCCATATAATTGCTAATTAGTTGAAGACTACCGCGAAATGGAACAAAGAAAATGAGGTCACTGGATTGTTTATATTTCAGTTCATAAATGAAAGCGAATTGTGTTTGTGATTGAAACTTATTGCATGTGTTGACAGTGAAAGAAACAATATCATATGAATACCAACTTACCCTTTCAAGTGTTCTTAGAGTTCTTTCTCCTTTTACTCTCTCTCAATTTGTGGCTCCTATTCGTTGGACATGGACACGCCCACGCATTTTTGTACGTTTTACGATAAGAAATTCTGTGTGTTTCAATCTATCAGTCGAGCGTACGTCATGAGACAACGATGGGCAACAATATTGCTGGTCCACATTTTTAAATTGCTCGGGTTGCTTAACTATAAATCATATGTCGGATTCTCAGAAGTATGTCGTCACAGATGTTAACCAACCGATACAACCAAAATATATAATGACAGGAAAATTTTCCATCCAATATATGTATATGGGGGGGGGGTGTGTGTGTGTGTTATAGAACTAGAATCCTAGCATATTATTTTTAACCTGCACGCCTTCAGTTTTGTGTCTTTTTTGTTTTAACTTTGCTGTTTTTTTTTTTTAATGTTACTAAAGAAAGAAGCAAGTACTTTTGTTTAAATTGTCTACCGAGGCTCGGTTAACAAAAAGAAATATTCGTACAGGCAAAGCAACGTTTGCTTGTATTGTTACCGCAATTAATTTTGTATAACCTTATATATAGAATCAAGAAAAAAAAAAGCCAATAAACAGTTGTATTATTCATTAGCACAAAAAATACTATTTATTAGTCATGAATAATTATATATAATTTACATATGCACATAATTTTTTTAAAAAATTTTTTAAAACTTGTTTAATTATTGATTCAACCATGATTAAGAGTGAAAATAGGCTAGGCTAAGTTAGGCTTTAGCTAAATAGGCCTGGGCCTGCATTAGAGATCTAAAGCCTGGGCCTGCATGTAGGCTTTTTTTTAAGCTCAAGCCTGAGCTTTCAAAAGGCCTGATAAGGCCTGAAAGCCTTTTTAAAAACCTACTTAAAATTTAAGTATTTAAATAGGTTTAAAAGTACATGCCTCCAAATTCATGTATAACTCTTCAAACCTATTTTAAAGCCTACATTATGTTTTAAAAGTTTAGGATCTATTCTCACATACAATATAAGATAATAAGAGTCTAGTAAGGAAAAACAATACTTAGTGACAACAATTGTTCCAGCAAATATGAAGAAGAAAAACCAATTATATGTTAACTAAGAAGATATATTTTCTAAAATCAATGTAATTAAAACTAGATTTTACCTCTTGCTTTTCTAGCAATATTATAATATTTCATTTGGGCATCACTAAAACAAACTTACTACAATTATTATGCTTTAGTGAACAATGTAAGTCAGAAGAGAGGGAGTAAGCTAACGTAGTCATCTTGAGTGATCAAAGAAAAGAAATGTAGAGGTGAAAGATTGATTGATAAAAGGGTTGCGTTTATGTGTGAATGATGGGATGTGAGACTTAGGATTATGGCTAAGTTAGTAATTTTATAAATAATTTATAAAATTAATCTAGATTATATTATATAATAGTGTAAATTAAAAAAAAAGTTAAATAGGCCAAACCCGTAGGCTTATAAGCTAGGTCTTATAAAAATAGGTTTGGCCTGTTTATCTAAATAGGCCTTGCAATAGGCCTAAGCCTGAGCCTGGCCTATTTACTAAATAGGTTAGGCTAGGCTAGGCTTAAAGTAGGCTAGACCGTAGACCCTTGATAGGAGCCTAGCCTACTTCCACCCTTAACCGTGATCCAACTAGAGCTGGTAATACGGGCTGGGCCCGCGGGCCCAGCCCGCCAGCCCGCCAAAAATGGCGGGCTCGGGTTGGCAAAATGCCAACCCGCCAAGGTGCGGGCTACTCCAGCCCGCACCGTTTTCAGCCCGCTCCGCCGCGGGCTAGCCCGCCAACTCGCTTTTTTTTTTTTTTAATTTTTAGTTTTATATAATTTCTAATATATTATACAACATAATTGGAGGATTTTAACCCCCAAATTTCATATTTACATCTTCTCATCCATGTAATTGCATATGTAATACATACATAAAAGATCTACTTAATTAATTTGGATAAGAAAAATAGTCAAATTAATTATTTAGAAAAAAATATATGTTAGTTTTTCTAAAATATCTTCTCAAATTATAAATTAATCCTCACATTATTTTATTATAACTCATTACTCAAGTTTAAAACTCCAAGTCCAATTTTAACATTACAAACTAAGATCAAACTTATACAAATAATATTTTTTTAAAAAAAAAAAAGTTAGGCGGGCCGGCGGGCTAGCCCGCCAGCCCGCCTTGGCGGGCTCGGGCTGGCAAAATGCCAGCCCGCTAAAGTGCGGGCTACTTCAGCCCGCACCGTTTTTGGCCCGCACCGTTTTTGGCCCGCACCGCTGCGGGCTGGCCCGTATCCGCACCGCCAGCCCGCATTCCCAGCTCTAGATCCAACCAACTGGACCATAAGAACCATGAAGCACTTACTTTTCTGATTCAATGTCCAGCCCGACTTTGAAATTATTAAAGATTTGTTTGATAATTAATTTGTAAATTTACTCCTATGTAATTCTCCCCCTGAAATAGACCAATTGGATAGGTCAAGAAAATAGCAGTAACAACTGTAATAGGAGCTAAATATGCAACAGCAATCTAGGGGTGCATACCCAGACAAAAATTAAGTTCCCACTCACAACCCATGTAACAAGCTACACCAAGTAAGAAGTACAAAACAATTAGTTCATAATGATTCATCAACGGATGCTACTTCCCATATCAAATGAAAGTGCAAACCTATAGCTGTGGAAATAGGAATAATGGCACCAGAAATAATATTATTTCTATAAAATAGAGATTCTGAAACAAGCTCACGAATACCATCTAGAGGGGCAGCAATGAAAGTGATAATAAATACAAAAGTTAGGGTTAATAAGGTAGGGATCATCAAAACACAAAACCATCCAATGTAAAGATAGTTTTCAGTGCTGAGTTTCGTTTGTTTCCTGTGGTACATATCTCATTTCAAGATAGAAATATAACCATATATATTTTTTGGAGCACAAAAAAAACTCTTGCATTTTCACCTCACTTTGGATTCTCTCTTCAAAAAAATACAATTTTATATCGAAATCCAATCTCTTTTTTTTTTAATTATTTATTGATTTTTATTATTCATAATAATTAAAAAATCAAATTTGAATTTGAATTATTTTCGAATTATTTGCTATTTTTATTTATTTATACTAACATTCATACAAATTTAAATTAATATTCTTTTTTATTTTCTAGTTCTAATTTATTCTAGTTAAAAAAATTTTGGACCGCCGCAGCTGAAATTTGCAGCATAACATTAAAAGGAACATGCATAGTTAACAGAAATTAGAGTGCGAGCAATAAATATATAATTTCCTATACAAATCTGATCTTTCAGCCGAATCCTGGCGAACTGTTCAAAGGAAGAAAGTTTTTCATATGGAAATTACACGCTTGTAGTACTGCCTCTTTGGACTGGTTTGTAAAGCACAACAGTAACATATTTTGATCGGAAGCGATGAGTAAGTCCTAATGCCACCACAGATCTTGGAGCCTCTCGGTTCTCAATATAAAGATGATTGAGAATCACGTCATGAGGCAGTGGAAGAGTCTCTGAATTGCTTCTACTAGCAGGACAATTGAGCAAGGTATGCTGCAAATGCGGAGGTACAGTGGGGGGATCACGAGCGTCATCTTCATTTAAAGGATACACGCTGTTATAACTGGAACCGGGAGACTTCGGAACTTCAAATCCCGCAACAGTTACTTCTTCCTGCGCAGGTAGTTCATTACATCTTTATACCTACTACTGACAAGAAGTTGATGTAATAGGCATTAAGCAACCAGCAACGACGAACCACTTACGTGATCTTCAGGGTATGAATTGCTCATATTCAAGTTGGAATAATCCACAAGCCGCGGAATTTATGAATGAAAGCCCAATTGAGAATCCGATGAGCCTGAAGAAATGCAATTCTGTTCACATAAGTATAACTCAGAGCGAAAAAAGAGTAAGATAATGAATATATACCTACTGGCCAGTCTAAGTACAAACAATGCACGACGAAGGCAAGGAGCAATCGAGTTTGTTGTTTTACAAATTCTAAAAAACATGTCTTTGGAACACACATACTCCCTGTAAATCAATTCCATAAGCTGTAACTAGATGGAACTAGAGCAAACAAGAAATTAAAATACGTCCCCACAAGAAATCTAGAAGGGGAAAGCATTCATGGTCAGAACCTGTGATGTCGGACTGCTATTTTGCTTCACTGCAAACAGAACAAACTGAATACAGGTTATGACCATAACAGATTATATCACAATAGTGAAGCTTCTGCCTTCTAGAGTGACCCCACCTTCATACACCACTAAGGCCAGGAAGGGATCGTCCCCACGATAACTTCCACCTTGTTTTACGTAATGAAAATGTAGACATCTAGCAAAGCGCCCCCCCCCCCCCCAAAAAAAAAAAAAAAAGCATCGTTTGTGTCCAATGCACGGCAAAAACCCTCATTAAATCTGTTACAAACATCAATTCAAATGGAATTTTAGATTTCTCAGTGCAACGGCGCCCATGTTGCGGACTGTTCCGGTCTCCATGCTTCAAATCCAAGTACAAAACTAACCAAGCATAAAGAGACAGGCAAACATATTTGATGTGGGTACTACAGGCATGTTGGTTAAGTGCTGAACCCAAAATACTTAAATAATTTTTTGTATGGCAGATGAAGTATTACAAGTTTTCTTTGACTGGCTTAATAGAAATAAAGAAAACAGAATCCCTCTGCTCATCAGGTGAAGTATCATGATAAGGACTTGAAGGAAACCGGGGAGGGGGGGAATGTAGCAAAGAATATAATAAGATACTTTCTTTTTTCTCTTTTAGACGAAAGTATATAATGAGATGCTTAATACGATGCGTTGAGTAATAAATCGGTTGGGAAGAAGGACTCAAACCTAGAAGGAAGATATGCAACCGTTAAAACGCACTAGCCAACTAAGCTTGTAATGAACTTGAAAACTGAACCGAACCTATTATTCAGTCTGACTTTGCTTCAGTTCTGGATTGAGATAAAACATCTAGACTCTTGTACCAACACTTATGCACGCACATCAAAGAAGCTTCAAGATAATCATAAAAGTAACCAAACTGGAAACAGACACGAAGCAAGGGAGATGTCAAGGCTTTCCAAATTCAGATAACTGCAACCCCGTGACCTCAACTCTATTAAATATATAAACTAATGGGTTAGCCATAATTGCACAGTTTGAATTTGCCAGATAGAAGTCAATATGAAGCACAAACACTTAAAACAAAAAAGAAAAAAAGAAGGGAGCGGTGTGTGTGTCAACTTTGTCAGCCTTATAGTGGCTAGTAGTGACACTATGGACTTGTAGCACATATGAGCAAGCCAAAACACCCGGCAGCTCAGCCTGAAATTGCGCCAAGTATGCATAGCACGGCCGCTCGTTCCCACCCACCATGTCACGTTTCAGTGCAGCCAGATGTTTCGATTCACATAAAGCGATAACAAAGTTGACACATCTAGGACCATAACCTCTTTGGTTTCTCTGAAACATTAACTGGACTTTAACTGACAACTTGATGCACTGAAGTTCGGAAAAAAGAACAAGTCAATTGGTCTCAGCATCTCAATCAAACAACACTATTTATGAAACAGTTGCTTGCTGCCAAAAAATTCCAACACACAGTTATATGCTAATCTTCCAAGGAAAGCATGACCAAGTAGTCATCCCGGAGACCCAGACCATATGTAAGAGTGGCGTTCTTAAAGCATCCTTAGAATTCTATTTGCACAGTCGAGTTAACAATAAAAGTCGAGATTACACACAGAGAACGAAAAACAGAAAATACATAATACACATAACAATGGTCTTTTCGAACGGAAACCAAACTAGAGGCCCAAATCCACCACCTTTGATAACGGGAAGTTAGACTGACCTGATAAAACTCCGCCGTCGAGCTTAAGAACTCAATGAGTCCTCTTCTGATTCCTTCTGGAAGTAACGATCAACAAAAAATATTTCTCGATGAAATTCGTGAAAGCCAAGGTTTATCTGCAGAAAGGTTTCTCGAAATCAATTAGGAAAATAGAATTCAAAAGATCTCGTAGAAATAGAAAACGAATCAGCAATCAAAACCCTACCTCATTGAAGACACGATGATCACAGAAGCAAGCTTTGTTTTGGCAATGAGTCACACGCAGAAAGCATAGACAAATAGAAAAACAAAAGGGAACACTTGTCGCCTGAGGAAATGGTGAAATTTAACAGTCGCAATCGAAAATCAAAAGAGGAATATTTGAAATTGAAGTCACCGGGGTAATTTCCTTTTTTGGGCCCCTGGTGAATACGTACTTTAATTTTCTGTTTTGGGAATAGAGAGAGGGCCAAGCCAAGTTGTATTAACCAAGACAGACATTAGGGACTGAAAAAACCCCACTTTGGGCCTTGGAGAGGCCATGCGATCGACGGAACAGAGAATCTAACCCAAAAAAACAGTTTAGTCGATTCCATTGCGTGTCATGGGCCCAATTGTTAAATCATTCAAGAAGAATTGGGTCAAACTGTTAGAGCCCGAAAATGACAGCATTAATGGGGCCCACATCAAGACACGTAATATTTTACGTCGGTCGAACCCCAAAAAAAAAAAAAACTTGTTTTGCGGTTTTAAAAAAAAAAGAGAAGAAGAAAGAACAGATGAAGAGGGAGAAGTGAAAGAACACGTGAACTCGGCTTTGCTGAACTGTCATGCTCACGTATGAGACGATGGCGTTGTACATGCCAAGTTGTAAGGTCGTGGACCGATCTGCTTTTCGGTAATGTTTGGTACGTTTTAATGAGCTTTATTTAAAAAAAATTAAAGAAGTGAAGTTTTGAAATTTTAATTAAAAAAAAGTAATATAAAAAAGTAATAAAAATTAATTAAAAGTTTTTTACTCCATTTTTAAAATTTTTTTAATTGAGTTTTTTAAAAAAATTTCTCTCCTTTCCTCCTCTCACTTGTCTCATTTATTCAAGTATGAAATTTGTTGTGAATGCTCATTTCAATTTTGTTTTGTTTTGTGGTTGATTAATTAAAATTAAAGCAGGGCATAAGAAAAACAAATGAAACAAAAATTAGAAAACGTGGGAAGCGCGTTCCAGCCTTCCAGGCCTAGCTGGCCCCCTTTATTTCTTGTTTTTGTTTAGTGCTTATTTTATTAATCACAGAAGGGTATTGGCATGATGAATAATTGAATATTATTCTCATAAAACAACTAAAGGTCTGTGCCGTGCCCAGTAATGATGACAATTTTATTTTATTTTTTCTTTTAAGGATTATACTTGTTTTTTTAATATTTGAATCCTGTTTTGAAGAGAGAAAAAAAGTAAGTTGTTGAAATCTCAATATTGATGATGACTACTCATATGAAACCATTTCGAAATATTTGAATGGTTGGCGCTGAAGTCGACAGTTGTGTGGGTGTGTGGGTGTCCCAGCTCACAGACATGAGACGTCTGACCTTGAAAATTCTTTTGAAAGAAAAAAAAACAATAAACACTGATAAATTATGTCACAAACGAGATTAAATTCGTAATATTTTACTTCAAATTACAAGAGAGCTTTGATATCATTAGGATACACGAAAAGCAAACCATCCTCCTTTTTTATGGACTTTTTGTTTTTCAAAAGTCCTGTTATTTACTGTATCATGTAAGAAATACTATGAATATGATATACTATTTCCGGTCCTTAATATAAAATTTTGTTTGATTTTTATTTTAATTCTAAATATAAGATCTCAAACTATTTTGTCTTTATTATTTATGTATTTTTTTCTAAGTAGTTCTTCTAATAATGGTAATTCTAACTATCATATTTGATTAACAAGAATATTTTAGAAAATACAACACCTATTTATTACAAATAATTAATTTAATTTATTTTTTTAATCTTTTTAAATTAGTTAAATAACTTTTATAATTAGAAGCGGATGTAGCATTATCAACGTGGTTTTTTTTTTCACCAGAATATATTATAAACCTGTTAACATCTGCCGATACTAATTTGATAAATTGATTTATATAAAGGCTTGTGATATTAGCGACAGTGTGCAGTTGAATCTCTTTTCATATTAATTACTTGACCAAGCTTGTGCCTCGTGTCAATATTAATTATAAACGCGACGCCCTCGGAGAGAGAGAATAAAAGATGGGTCCCAAGCAGAACAAAGTCACCTGGACACCATTTTTTTCTTTAATCACATCATCAATGTGTTCTTTAAAATGTCAAAAAAAAAAATCAATATTTTTACGAATACGGAAAGTGTTTTTGTTCTCGGTGTTCTCAAAATGTACACTGTACACTGTAAACATGTATCATTGTTTACCATTTTACTTTTACTATTTGTTACGAGTACTATATAACATCAGTTCAAAAGTACATTTTTTTATTTTATCTATGCGCTCCAAAATTTTGAACACGTAAGAATTGGGCATTTAAATCACAAATAAAGACCTTCGAATTAGTAAAATCACTTTATGGTCACCTGAATATGTTAAATTACTATTAGGAACCCGGTCTCAAATTGTAATTATGAAATCATAGCTAAATTACCAAAATACCCCTCTTCAATTTTTTTTAAAAAAAGAAAGCCACTGCCTCACCGGAATCCGGCCACCGGCGCCGGCGGCCGCTTCCGGCGGTCTTCCTTTGTTTTTTTTTTTAAACTGTTTTTTTTTTTAAATTGGGGGGAAGTGAGGTTGGGGGGATTTGATCCCCCAACTTAATGCTTCCCAAAATAAGGAATGACCATTGAGCCAACAAATTTTTGTTAACATTATGATGCAAAAAAAAATATAAGTTAACTCATTTACTCTTGTTCCAGGTGATAACAACAATACATTTGGAAATAACAAGTTCTGATTGTAAAATAACACGTCTAGAATAAAAATTTAACAATATGTTTTTTTTATAACAATAAATTTTATTGTAGGTAATAACAACAATACATTTAAAAATAACAAGTTCTGATTATAAAATAACAAGTTTGGGATTAAAATTTAATAATACGTTTTTTTTATAACAATACACTTTGTTTCAAGTGATAACAACAATACATTTAAAAATAACAAATTTTGATTATAAGATAATAAGTCTAGGATTAAAATTTAACAACACGTTTTTTTATAACAATTAATTATTTTATACTTTTAAAAAATAAATTATTTATAACTTATAAAAAATATTTTTAATATATTTATTTCTCTAAAAAAATACTTTTTAATCTGTATATCTATACAACTCATTATAAATCAAACTACTTCTTATAAATGATAAAGTATTTATAATAAGGCATTTTTGATTTATTAATCATAGTATAAATTTTATATTATTTCATTCTTTAAATATTAAAAATAGTTTTTATATTTAAAGAATAAAATAGTATTTTTAATTATAAATTAGAGATAAATTTCATTTATAAATTTAAGCAGTCAAAAAGTATTTTTAATCCACAATAAGTTGTACTATTTATAATTTATAAGAAGTAGTTTGATTTATAATAAGTTGTATAGATATATAGATTAAAAATTTAAAAAAAAAATTAAAAAAGTGTGTTGCCATTTTCCCTAAATTTTATTTATAAATTTGAACAATAAAAAAGTATTTTTAATCTATAAAAAATTATACTTCAAGTTCTGATTATAAATTGGAGATAAAAATTATTTTTTTAGCAAATTAAATAGATTACAAGTACTTTTTATAAGTTATAAATAATTTATTTTCCAAAAGTATAAAATAATTAATTGTTATAAAAAAAAAGGTGCTGTTGAATTTTAATTCCAGACTTGTTATTTTATAATAAGAACTTGTTATTTCCAAATGTATTGTTGTTATCACTTAAAACAAAGTGTGTTGTTATAAAAAAACATGTTGTTAAATTTTAATCCCAGATTTATTATCTTATAATCAGAACTTGTTATTTTTAAATGTATTGTTGTTATCACTTGAAATAAAGTGTGTTGTTATAAAAAAAAAACGTGTTGTTAAATTTTAATCCCAAACTTGTTATTTTATAATCAGAACTTGTTATTTTTAAATGTATTGTTGTTATTGCCTGCAACAAAATTTATTGTTATAAAAAAAACATATTGTTAAATTTTTATTCCAGACGTGTTATTTTACAATCAGAACTTGTTATTTCCAAATGTATTGTTGTTATCACCTAGAACAAGAGTAAATAAGTTAACTTATTTTTTTTTTGCATCATAATGTTAACAAAAATTTGTTGGCTCAATGGTCATTCCTTATTTTGGGAAGCATTAGGTTGGGGGATCAAATCCCCCCAACCTCACTTCCCCCCAATTTAAAAAAAAAAACAGTTTCAAAAAAAAACAAAGGAAGACCGCTGGAAGCGGCCGCCGGCACCGGAGCTCTGGCGGCCGGACTCTGGCGTCCTGCTACCGACAGTGGCCGGAAGCGACCGCTGGAGCTCCGGCGCCGGTGGCCGGATTCCGGTGAGGCAGTGGCTTTCTTTTAAAAAAAAAAATTAAAGAGGGGTATTTTGGTAATTTGGCCATGATTTCATAATTACAATTTGAGACCGGGTCCCTCATAATAATTTAGCATATTCAGGTGACTTTACTAATTCGAGGGTCTTTATTTGTGATTTCCCCTTCTTTAAATTTATGTGTTTATTGAAAATGATCTTTTAATGATCATATATGTATAATCACAGGGCAGGTTTCAAGTTTGAATGATGAATTAAAACAAATTTGCTAATAATCATAATGTATATCATATAAATATATGAGCAGTCCGTGTTGCGTGCGATTTGAGATGGAAGTATAATGCTCATCCTTTGTATCTATATGCACGTTATAGAAATTAATTCATTCTATTTACATTAGTGAATAATGATATAAATATAATAAATATTGGATACCCAGATATTTGAAGCAGATAATCCTTTTCCTTTTCCCTTTGCGGGTACATCCTTTGTCCCGACTAAAGGGCTAAAGCCTACGATACCGTTTGATTGGATTCGCGCGTGAATGATAACATATTCTTTTCTTTTCATAATATCCCCAAGGTGTTTAGATAAAATTAAAACTATGATTTTAAAAGTATTTTTACAGTATATAAAGTAAATATGTAGAGAAATTTATCTCGATTTACGGAAAAGTACTTTTCAAAAGCATTTCTGATACTATCCAAGCACCTCCTAAATATGACTCATCATTTTTTTTTACACTACCATTGCACGAGCTTAGTTAATATGGGTAAAGTTTAAAAAAAAAATCGATAGATTTAATGAGTTAACTTAACTATCATTCTTAATGAATTAGTTAAACCGTTAAAGCAATGTACTCCAATGATCCAGTCACGTTTAATGTATTTCATATAAATTAAGAAAAATTTTAAATTTTATTATCTCTTTTTTAAAATTTAACAATTTAAACTTTATCTCACTTTAATACCCCATCTGTTCCTATTTATAAACTTCAAATTTAGGAAGAAACGTATGGTATTTAATACTTTTTTTTTAATGTTGCCCTTAATTATTTCTCTCGTATTATATTTTCTCACATATTCTCTTTCATTCTTTTCTCATTTATTATAAAAGTATATTTGGGAACAAAAGTATATTTCTAATCTATTTATTGCTTTTGACTAATTTTAACTAATTATTTGTTATCCGTAAATTACTTATTTGAAGCATATAATAAGGACCGGAATGAATATACATTATATCCCATAAGAACAAAATTAACACAATAAAAAAGAAAGGATAAAATTTCTATTTATATAAAAAATGTCTTTCTGTACCCTATAAATATGACCCGATTAGTAATCATATGTTATGGAGAGTGTAGTAATTACTAATTAGCAGCCGTATTTGGTTGGCTTATTTGCATGGTAAATGGCCATACTAATTGCACATAAAATATGGCAATTCTAGCTTATAAGTTCCTCTGTCAAGAGTCTTGTAATTTAATGTCATGAAAATTGTTTTATATATAAGTGAAGAAACTATAAATTCGATTCTACTTATTATCTCAAGCTGCTAGTATCTGTCACATTACATTAATTTTAAAAAAATCACATGGTTTCTCTTATAAAAGGCGATTAAAGTCTCCATTTTTTTTTATAATAAAAGGTCAATTTTATCTCACTTTAGCATCTATAAAAAGACACATATTTCCCTCAAGATCCCTTTTCATCATCCCTCCCCCTCCCTTGGCACCATCAAAACATCGACAGCACCTCATGGAGGAGGGACCTTTTTTTCTGTTTGCTGAGAAGATAAAAATGTCATTCCATAATTTCAACATATTCATTTAACAATTTGTGTGTGTGTGTGTGTATCACAGTATAATGGTCCGTGCATGATAATTAATAATGCATTCAACTCAACTGTATTGCATTACAGTTTTGTGATTGATCGAACCAAAGGGAGCCCACATTTTTCCATCACACAAAACTCTCACAAAGATGGAAAGAACAATCAAAGCACAAAATATCTATAATGGAGATGGCGATTCTTGATGGATGTGTGTGTGTGTACAAATTCAGAAAAAAATTATTTCAAGAAATTGATTATGGAAAGTTACCAAAGTGACATTAGAAGAAGAATATTGAAGAGTGCACAATATAGGTGGCCCCGTCCAGGTTTGAACCTTTGGATATCGGGTCTCCATCACTTCTGAATACATTCAACTATATATCGACTGCATTAACTAAGACATTCTATAAATAAATATTATTTATTTATAGTCAGCTGGACGGAGAGTGTGTCGCTTAGCTTAATATTTATTCAGTCTTAAAATGTGCCATAATATTTATAATTTATAAATAGAGTATACTTTATTATATAAATTATATAGTCCAACGTTTTTCTTTAAGAAATACTTGGACTAAAATTTTTATATTCATTATGTCGAAATATTCAATCACAAATAGTTATGCGCCCTATTTTTGAAATGTGTGCTTACAATTAAATGATAATTTTTCAAAAATAAGACACATATAATTATGTATGTTGAAAAATTTGACATAATAAATATAAAGAATTTAATTTAAATATTGCCATTTTTCTTCTTCTTTTAATTTTTCTATTGTCGTACTCTTATAAAAAATAAGATCATAATTTCTTATTATATTAACTCATGTAATGAATAAAATTATAATATCATTTTATGTAACAAATTTTTAACATTTTTAATAAAAAGGTAATTTATTTTCTTACACTGTACAAAAGCGTAGGAATAATTGGGTATAAATTGAACTGATACGAAAATAAAAGGACAACATTTATAGAAACTATAAAATTATCTGAAAACAACGAGTCCAGACGTATAAAGTGCTTCTATAATAAGTAGAATTAATGAAGATGTCCTTGTAGTGCATTTTTCCCCTCAGCTCGGCCACAGTTATCCATGTCCTTGTGCCATCATAATCCCTCCCATTATATTCACTGGGGGAAAAAAAAAATCCTCCATTAAAAGAGGGGGGAAAAAACTAGGGTTTAAGGATCACTTGGTACAGCGTCATTAATACAGCTAAGTTCCCTCGTTGAACCAATGAGAATACAGAGAAAGCAAAACTCTCTACCAATAAAGCAATAAAGGAAGAAGGCCATGCTATCCTCTCTCTTGCTCTCTGCGTGTGTGTGTGTGTGTAAGTACCTGAATCTGACCTTCTTCTCCTGTATTCGCCCATGTGGGTTCCCTCTTTCTCTTTGATTTTCTCCTGTGGATTTAGATCCCATCTCAGGTGTTCTGTTACATACTAGGTAGTGTGCTTCTTTTTGCTTCAGATTTTTTCTCTGTTCTTCAGTCATATATATATGCGTTTGTATTTTTGAGTAAGGTTTTTGCTTGCTGATTTTCTTCACACTTCAACTATTTCGGAGATTTCCTCCTTTTCCAGTTTTCCTTAGCTATAAGTGACAGAGCTCGTAAAACAAGATAGAGATTTGTTGAAGAGGAGACTTTTTGCTTTAAATCTCTAATCCGAGAGGGATCATTGTTGTCTGGATTTGATTTTGAAAAGTAAAACCTGGGTTTCTTATCCTTCCTCTTCTTATTTTATCGCTAAAGACTTTTCTTTTAATTAGCCAGAATATTGAACAAGATTTCTTTAGCCCGCACAACAAGTCAAACCGCTAGATTTCGAAGCTATTTTTTTGCCTTAAAATCCCTTTCGTTTTTTCAGTATTTGTTCATCGTCGATCTTGATAAGCATGAGGTTGAAGAAATGAAAAGGGAAGATAAGGGGTTTGGGTTTACTTTCGTGCGTCTCTGGAGGGATTAACTTGCAGATCAACATGATTTCCACCAGCTGTCCAAAAAACCTGCACAAGAAATCCCTTCGGTTTTTCCCCCCCAGTCTCTTCCTTTCCCCTTTACTTTCTGGTAGCTTTCTCTCTCGTGTTGTTTCCTTCTTTTTCCGATCTGTCTTTGGGAGGGACTATTTTCAGCGAGCTATAAGGCTTTTATAGTTCCCTTTTCTGGCCATATATATAATCATTTCGATTCGATGATGAGATTGGTAAGCCCGTGGATATTTACTTTTTGGGGCTATATGATTGCATGGGCAGAGATTGGTTCAGTCGTTGTTTGCAGATGTAGCATCATCAAGATTCACATGCAAATGCAACAAGTGGAAGTGAGATTGTGAATGATAGATGCAATCTTATTATCAAAAATCTCTGTCTCTCTAGCCACATAGTTTCTTTCGGAAGTGAGAATCTTGATGATGCTGCATCAGCCATGAACGACTTGTAAAAAGCAAAAAACCCAACCCTTTGATCAGATACTGTCTGCTTTGCACAGTGAAACAACAACAGGTCACTCTCTTTTTTCCGCCTTTTCCTTCTTTCTACTTTCCCTGTGGTTCTCGTTGCTGTTGTTGTCAGGTGGGTCTTATTATTATTTAATCCGATTTTTTAATTGTTGTGATTTTGTTTTATACAGAAATTCACAATCTCTAGATCCTTCGCATCTTGCAGAGGAAATCCTAGGTTACCAAATATATGTCTAGGAACTACGATATATATTTTGAGGCCGTGTTTGAGCGGCGCTTAGGTCCTTTTACTGCTGCTGACTTCACAGATCTATATATGAATATTCTTTTCCAGCAGCTCATGACTTCATGCTTGGATTAAAAATGGTATCTTTTTTCACTCTCTCGTCCAGATCTATCCCTCTAAATCTAGACTCAGAAGCAGCTCTCATATTTTGGTTTTAATTAGGGTACGGAAGCAGTCTTACTTTATTAGCCGTCGTATATATATATGCGCTATTCATGGCCTGTGATGATCTGAATATATATTTATACTATTACTGATGGCTTGTGATCTGAGACTACAGGGGTGTTTGGGAAACCCAAAACCATGGTTTTAGAAGTACTTTTCCGCAAAACGAGGTAATCTCCTCCACATATTTACTTCGTAATCCGTAAAAGCATTTCTGAAACCATGGTTTGGTTTCTATCCAAACACCCCCTACATATGTAGCAGAGAAACACAGTGAATCTGGGGCTCTGGGTTCTATGTATATTATATGGCTGGAAATTGGAGACATTCTGGCAAGTGGGTGATATATATACATGAAGGAGATCATTGAAACTGAAGCAGGTTTCGGAACTTGGATTATGCAAAAAATGAGGAGCATTTTGTTTTGCTTCTATGGGGAAGGAGGCCTTGGACTTTGGCTTTAATGAGAAATCTGTGTGTTGCTGGTGGACCAACCGAAGCAGGTTGCTGGACACCTTTCGAGTTGGGGTTGGAGCAGCGGTATCCTACTCTATCCTCTTATTTATTCCACTCATCATATTTCACCGTCACTTGGCTTCTTTATGGATTTTTGCTCGCATATACTGCTGAAAATTTGCAGATATTTTCCCCATTTCTGTGCTTTATCGCTTCATCACAGTAATGATTCAGTTTGGTCGAGAAATGAGAATGGATCTTAATTGAATTTGTCTACAGGATTATAATGTTGAATACATATATATATATAATAAGAGAAAAGTTTAGCTAATTATCATATATGTCTAGTATGATAATGATTATAGGATAATCATTTAATTTGCAGTGGCGACGGATGGAAAGTGGTGGTGCTCGGCCTGGTCGTAGTACAGATGACGTGTGTACTGTGTTTGAGGGTATTCATTTTGATGGATCCATATTATATGCAGTTTTATATGATATAGCATATTTGTTTTTTAATGTAAGATTTAATTGACTAATTTAAAAAGATTAATAAAGTTACAAAATACTCATGCATTACTTCTATAAAAACTTGATGATTAATTTGAAGATATTAAGAAAATTAGTTAAGTTAGTTATTTGTGACTTTTTTAAACTATTCTCTTCAATCATAATTGGAATTATTTGGTCTAGGTATTCGTTATATTCAATAGGGATATTTTGAGGGAGGGAAAAAAATTGAGGTCTTGTATTTAAGACTGAATTTAATCTTCTAACTGGTTCTTATATTAAGGATTAGATGTAATGAATGATTAGATTATATGTCAATTTATAAGTGAACTAGACAAATAAGTTAGAAGAAAAATGATATATATAAATATTTTAAAATGTTTTAGTAATTTTTTAATCTCTGCAAATGAGTTAGTCAAGTCTTAGAACTTGAGATAGTAGAGTAGCTATACTCTTGCTTCAAAAATTTCTTCTCTGCTTCAAGATGAAGTAAAAAGAATGCAGGTTTTGTCCCTCATGATAAACTAAGCTTGTGTAAGAATTTGACTGGGTTAAAACATATGTAAAGGAATATAATTAAACATAAATACGAGGTATTACTTGTGAAAATGAATTTAACTTGGTTGGAAGATAGGTTTGTTCTGTTCTTTTCCGATTTGGAGTCCAGTACAGTCTGGCAAATTGTTTCTAATTAAATATGTTTTTTAAGTTATAACACTCGATATTATGATCAATACACCTTTTATCCTTATCTGCCTACTCTATTTTACATTTTGATCACAATGCAACGTTCCATTTACGTTTCTATCGTTCCATTTTGTTTTGGTACTGCTGTCTTCTTCCCTATTCACAACTATTATTTAGGGTTTGGAAAGTTCAGATTAATACTCATCGATCAAACACACGAGATAATAATCGATCGTGACAACGAAAATCTTCTTGTAAACTAATAATAGATGAATATAAGTTAAAGTATGTTGTTAGTTTTATTTTAGTCTCTGAATTTTGAACAGTATATTTTTATTTCCCTAACCCTAAAACCATTAAGAAAAGATGATAATATTGAGATTTTAAATATTAATAAAATATGTTTAAATGCTAATATATTAAATTTAATTTTTAAAATAATCATGATTGTTATAAAAAATTATCATTCAAGATTAATGATTTTAGGGTTAAATGATAAAAAAAATGTACTTTTTAAAATTAGGGATGAAATTGAAACTTTGAATGAAGTTAAAAGAATCACATGTAAACTTTAACTATAAATTATATATATATATATGTAACATATATATTCATTAATATTATTGGCTATCGACTAAATATTACTGCACATTGGAATATTCGATGCAATTAGTTAATTTCTGATAATTTCTCCTATGAATTCTGCTGCAGCTGCCATATGTTGCTTAATCGGAACTATATTTCCTATAAATAATGAACGTCCATTCCGATATGAAGTATTTTTATAATCTTATTTACAAATAATTTCTAACATGTTTACATAGACCAATAAAAATTTTAAACTTTATTAATTTTATTTTAAAATTCTGATATGCATATGGTGGAATAACACGTTTGTGGGTGATTCATTCTTAATTTTTGCTGGATGGTTATTCTTTCCCCCGAAATGATATTTAATTTGCCCCTATATATAACAAAGTTTCTTTTGAAGTAAAAATAGAACATACAATAATACTACTCCTGATTTTAATTATAGGAGCTAGTTGATTAATTTGAGGAGATTAAGAAAAAAAATTAAGTTAGTTATTTATCATAAATAAGTGTTGTCTTTCTTAAAATATTCCTGCTAATTAAGTTTATTAACTAAAACTACCATTGTTAGAAGGACTATTTTGAGAAAAAAATATAAGTATTAAAGACAAAATGGATTAAGGTCTTGTATTTAGAATCAAAATAAAAGTCGAATAAGATCCTATATTAAGCATCAGAGGTAGTAACTGGGGGCTTTCTTTTTATGCAGGGCATTTTCGTTCTGAAAAGTTCTGAAATCGATTCATCACATATCACACCCTCGATCCAGGCGTTTTACAGGACCACACTATACTATGTTGCCATATATCCCGTAGGACGCAATTTTTATTTAGAAAATATATTCATATGGTCATTATTCTGTTCGCGAAAATATCTTTATTTTTCAAAAGAAATAATAACTTTTCACATTTTATTGCAAGATATGGAAGTAAAATCACTCATATTATGTAAAAGTCAGCTCTTTCATAAATATACATAATCGGTTTCCTCGGTATATACTAAAATAAAATGTCGAGAGAGAATCGTGTTAGAATTCAGTCAATCTGGAACAGATAGTATTAACTTTATTCACTAAAACTATCCATTACCCAATCAATTTCATATGTTTTTAAGGCAAAAAGGGCATATTTTGCTAATAATACAGTATAATCTCTTCCAGAATTCTGTACATAAAGATAAACACTCTTCAATGGACAAACTCGAACACCCAATTATTTATTTAAGTGATGAGAATGCCTACCACTTATCTCAAGTTCAACCAGTAATCACGTTCCATATATAATGATTCATGTATATGGTAGAAAAATTTGGTCAGACTTGTATTAACTATATATATAACTGATTTTCTTTTTAAAAAAAAAACTATATGATTACTAAATTCTACATAAAACAGTTCAAGTTAGCGCAGATTACAGAAAATAACAGACGCTTTGTTGTTGCCGGGCAATGAAAGCAATAAAGACTTTTGAAGTTTAAAGGAGGAAAGGAAAGTAAAAACACATATCTGTGTGTGGCCGTGTGGGGAGCGTGGGGTGGTATTGGTCCCAATGTATGGTACGTTGGGGGGCAGACATGCAACTCAAAGGACCAGCTTGGATCCATATCCCCAAGTTTCAGTGTACAGTCTTCTGAGCTGTTAAGGACTCCTGCCTCCACTGCTTTAATTTCCATCCTTATATTCTTATTCTTTTCCCTTTTTCCCCATTTATATACTACTTTTTGTTTTTAATGTCAGAGCTAATTTAGTTTTAAATATAAGATTTTAATCTATTCTGTCTTTTGTATTTTTTTATTTTTTTTTATAATAGTCCTTATAGTAATTATACATGTTAAATGTTTTATCAAATAATAATTCTAGCTAATACACATAATTAGCAAGGGTATTTTAGAAAAGACAACACATATTTATTAAAAACAACTAACTTAACTAATTTTTTTATCTATTCAAATTAGTCTAATAGTTCTTATATTAAGGAACATAGGTAATATGTCATAATGTCAAAAAGATTATATTTATAAAATATAAAACAAATCAGGTAAAAACATTAAACATCATAATGACTAAATTGAAAATCGAGGCAGCATATTTTTCTGTCTAATACAGTAATATAGGCATAAAAACATTGCAATGTTATGCTAATTTTCATTTAGACAGATTTGCGGTTCATCAATACGTATAAATATATATAATTTACTAATTTACTACTAAAAAACTGCATTATTATAGATCATGAATAAGACTATTCATATCAAATTCTGCATAACGCATGGGTCCATATTTAGTTTTAAGATGTGATGCACTGTATCAGCGACACAATACTCTTTTACGCTCACTCTATGTTGTATAGGTACTTCCCAAAAAAAAAAAGGGTAGACATTTACGTTGAATATATTTAATATGATTTTAACGTCTTTTTCACACACAGCATTTGGCGTCCAAAAGGTTTCAAAAATCAAAACAACATAAACAATTTATAAGGGTTAGTTGTGGGTGCTGGTTAGCCCACATGTTGATCTGTCATAATTTGCGAACGGAACAATCCGCACTTTGACAAGCTGGCAAAATTCCAATCTGAACCGGGTTGATAGTTGTCCCATTAACCTGCCTATTTCAAAAAAATGTGTATTTTTTTAATTTTTATTAAAATATGAATAAGTATTAGTTTCGCAGTTTAATTATTTATTGTTAAATACTACTTCCAATCCTTAATATAAAAATTTGTTTGATTTTTATTTTAGTCCTAAATATAAGACGACACACAATCCATTTTATCTCTCTTCTTTATCTATTTTTTTTTCTAAGGTAGTCTTTATAATAATAATAATTTTAATCAATACATTTGATTAATAAAGATATTTTAAAAAAGACATAATTTGCAAACCAGGTGGTGCAGGTTGGGACAATTCACACTGTTGAACTTGAGTTGATAGGTTGTCCCACTAACCTGCCTTTTTTTTTTAAAAGAAAAAATAGTGTATTTTTAATTTTCGTTAAAATATGAATAAGTATTATGTTTCACAGTTTAATTATTTATTGTTAAATATGAGTTTCATATAAATCTCACTTGTATATATTTTTTATCCATATGTATTTTATAAAATTTACAAAAATTTATCTATAGCATATAACTAATATAACTTGTCCCGGGCTACATGAAAAACTTGGATCATAATTTAGTTGTCCCTGAAAAAAGTTAAACAAAGTAATTTAAATTTATTTCGATTGGAAGTAGAATGATAAATGAATGTTGGTAATGCAATCAAACATTGAAAAATTAAAATGAATATGTGTTTATATATACCATATAATAAGTTGTCAAAATGATACAAAACAATTCTATAATCCAAAGTTTTTTTATTCAATTTCATTTTCAATAGTTATATTTTCTGATATAGTTTTAAACAATTTTTAAAATTTATTACCCATTATCAATGAAAGTATCCAAAAAATAAAATAAAAACATTAAAAAAAGGCCAGCCCGAGTTGGAACTCACACATGGGGTCGGCCCACCACAACCCGTGAGCTGACAGGCTGGTAACTTGGTATATGTTCAAATGACATTTGAAGCATTTATTTAAAACGTAATTATTACAAAATTCATTTTAGTTCGAAAAATTATTATATCCAATGCACTGCATTCGTATTCAATCATATCATTGCAGGACATGTCATTAAATAGGAGTTAAGAAAAAGTCAAGGCTTAAGAGTAACATACAGTCAATTCTCAACTTTTTATTCAACATAGATTGAGCACTGCACTTCAAATGGGAAAGCTAGGGTGGGAACTGGTTTCAATTGGAGTGCTCGCTTTTGCATCTCAAGATACCCGAATTTGATTCTGCTGGTTCTGTCCTTGCTCACCCACCCAGCAAAATCTCAATCAACGTCATGATTATTTCATGCTCAACAATTACATCAAACCCAAAAAATAAAAAGCACTAAAAAAGCAGTAGAAGGTGGAAGTTTTTAAGGATTACTATACAGGTAGGGCATCGAAGGATGCTTAGATGCTCCTACTAGAGGCCAAACAGGAGGAAAAAGGGGGTGGTTAAGACTAATGCTACCTTTGAGGTGTACCGGAAAGGATCGGATCAATTATTGCCGAACCATCCTTTTCCAATGCAGGAATACTAAGAGAACGCTTTCTTAACTTGGCTTCACCAGGATGTAATCTCCTCTCACTGTTTTCCATGAACAGAGATGAGTAAGAGCAAGAGGACTCGGGGACTGGCTCACTTCTAGTTCTGAGGTAGAGCCCATGGTTTTGACGTTCCTCATTTTCCAGCACCCTAGTTCTATGGCTCCCGTGACCAAGCTTCTCTCTAGACACTTCATCATTGCCAGACCAATAGTCATTTTTCGGCATGTCTTGCATTGCCAAATCATCATACTCTTCATCAGACTTTGTAGATTCCTCGTCCACTGAGCCTACCTGCAAAGCAATGGAAAAGTAGAGATTACGACTACGCATTGGCTTTATTAATGATTTGTTGTGGCAATGAGATTGGCTGCCTTTCCAAGCTCATGAGATTGTGATCAATGAACAGAGTCTAAGTACATGAAATTGCTGATCATTAACAAATCAGCACGGATCAACACCCATGCCAGCTCATGGCCACGCTACAAACTCAAAACCATTAATAAACATGTGATCCAACCATCAGAATCCCCATGCGACAAATATGCCGGCAATGATTATCTAAAAGCAATCGTAAGACTCGGGATCCATACTCTAGAGTTAATTTCATTAAATATACAAACTTCAAGTCTTTATAACTACAAGCTAAATTCTACCTCATCATGGACTCGCTTGTCACCATCATCACTGAAATCCTCATCGCTGCCCACCTCAGGTGGATCATCAATCTCTTCATCACTGCCATACACTGACTGCTCCTCCTTAAGCTAAAAAGAAACACATAAAAAATTTATCAGAATTAACACACAAAATTCAGAGAATTGAAATTTTTATATTTACTTCCCATTGATATCAAGCACATAATTTCATATGCAACCAAGTCGCTTATAGTGGTAATCAAGCTTACCTCTTTTGCAGGTCCATCAGACAATCTTGGTGAGCTGCAGCAAGAGGACATATATCTGCTGCCAGTGTCAGTCCCATCGGCCCTTGACTCATCAACACTTCCGGCACCACTGGTACCACCATCACTAGGCCATGCACTGATCCCGTACAAACCAAACGGAAGATTTACAGGTTCAGATTTGCCAATCGTTAAAGGTTCATACATTGGACAACCTACTCCCTGCACCGATCCATCACCCCATACTGGGTTCCCATAACTGTCAACGGAATTAACAGGCCAAACTTTTGCCACAGACCCATCTGTATTAACGAGGGCCATCAGATGCCTTGAAGACCCTTGTCTCTGTATCAACTGAAACATTCCTTTCGAGCTCAAGGAATTGGCAGCACATTGATTTCTATATTCCTCATCAACGACAGTGACAGTATTTCTAGTAGGATCATACAGTAGTTCCCCAGCTTCA
Source organism: Neltuma alba (assembly GCF_004799145.2). Taxonomy (NCBI): domain Eukaryota; kingdom Viridiplantae; phylum Streptophyta; class Magnoliopsida; order Fabales; family Fabaceae; genus Neltuma; species Neltuma alba. The sequence continues at coordinate 6,453 of NW_021635959.1, read as the reverse complement.
CGCCTACGAAGACAGCTGAAGACAGTAGCATGTATGGCTGCTACACTCTTGTCAACATTAGTGTTGTTTATTTTTGGAACTAAATGCTTGTCAGCACGCTTACAGAGGTAATCCTGGATTGTTCTGATGTTTCGGATATACTTTACATATTATTTCTTGCTGGGTCCAGAGTCATATACTTTGCACGCACAGCAAATCGTTCCAAATGCTTATCCTCATTTGTAATGTATATCATGAACGGTATGATTGAAGGATGTTTCTTCATTAGCCCCATCTGTTTCACAATTTGTTACTGTTATTGTCAAATGTCAATTAAAAATATAACATACGATAACATGCAAATAGAAAAGAAGAAATAGAAAAAGGACCCCATAAAAAAAATTTGACATACAACAAAGTTGAGGCTCAAGTGAACACCCTCAACAACAACGGACTCTTTCCGTTCTTCCCAGGCAGTGATTAACCTATCAAGACTGTCAATCACCATCTCACTCTGTGCCTTAAATCCTTCAATAGCCATTTGTTTTGGATTTAGCAGTTCTGTGTTAGTAGGACCCACATCCAGCGTCAGTCCATCAGATTTCTTAGGATTATCACCCTCAGTTACTTCACCCTTGGGAACTGAATGTGACACACCAGCCAACTTTTTGGCTTTCCTTCTAGCCTTTGCTTCAGCAACAGCAATAGGATCCAAGCACTCGCCTGCATGGTAGGTAGAAGCCCATAACAAGGGATTTTCTTTCTCACTGACAAAACTTCTCATCATGTGCCTAATGGAGTCAGTTGACACCACTGTTGTGATTCCCAGCCTACTACCCTGAAGTGGAGGTATAAATGGTACTTTAAGTTCTCGAACTACAAAATTATAGGCTTAGTTTCAACATTATTATTCACTTCAAGTTAAATATCCTACCACATAACAAGTAAAACTGGCACTACATATTTGTAATTGTTAAAAGACAACTACTTGTCAATGCAAAGATACCAGCAATGCAGACAAAGTGGATTTGCCACAGCCACTGGTGCCACACAGCAGAATTGTGACAGATTCCTTCCGTTCTCGGATTCTGCACTTAAAAAACATCAAAGTTAACAGAGAAAAAAAATGGTACTGTGTACAAGATAATATCCCCATCATCAATCATTAGCATAAAATACAACCAAAACAAAGCTTGATATAAAAATTGGCACGCCATTTCATATTAAAGCGCAACAAGTTACTAAACAAAAATCCTTATGAAGCATGGACCGAGCTCGGATATTAACCTGGAAATAGGTCACAAAATAAACATTTTGATACAACGTCTAAAGAACCCAAATCCTTTTTCAAAGAGTCGGTGCTCTTGTGCTTCATAACTTCCTTCCAAAACAACCTTGAAGGGAACTTCAATTGTCTAGATTTTAGGTGTGGTGAATCAAATCAGAAGTAGAGACAGGAAATATTAACAAAAGCATATACCAATAATGAGCTAGGAACCTTTTGACCATGTAACCACAATAAAATCGACTTGGCAATAATTTAAAAATTGTCCTCTACTCCCTTCCACAAGTTTCTAGCAATTATATAACCTAGATTTAACATAAGTCAAACTGTTAGACTATAGAGATGTGAGTTCAGATTGAAGGACAAGACAGTACATATTTTGCTGAAATGACAGTCGATAGATGCAGCCTATCTTGGAACATGGAACGATGGATGTGTTGAGCCACTGATTACTGTCGTCAGGCAGCCATAGGTCTCACTTCAATGGCTAGAAATGTCTCACTTAAATTCCAGACATGTATTCAAAGAAATTTAGAGCTGGATGAACCCGACAGAGTTTAAAATTCAACCATCTAAATGAAGCTAGGTTATCAAGCACCACCTAATTTTCCCGAGTACATTAACCTAACAAGTCAGAGTGGCTTAAGCATTTAAAACTCCTAATACTAAGGATGACAGTCAGGCTGAAGTCCAGAAAATCATAGTCTGTGACTGAAGTGTTTGCAAAAGCTTTTAAATTCAGGGAACAACCAAAGGAGTATACCTAAAAAATTTAACATAACACAGGCCAGTCTCAAAAATGTTTTATAACAACATAATGATTGTAGGAAAATATACCCTTGACCAAGAATATACCAGTCACTGTAGACTAACTTTAAACATAAATTCCATTGCATCAAAGCAGAAGCAGCAACCAAAACCAGATTTTTTTCCTCGTTCTCTTCAGGTTACTGCAGATCAAAACAGTCCCCACAAAGGTAGTAATTGATGTCATACCTGCATGCTAGAACCAGATCTGATCTCTGGTTGGGTCCCACATACTTATATTCAGCCAGAGCTGCACAGACAATATCTAAAAATGTTTCTCTGCGAACCACTGCAGTTGTGCGCCTTTTGTACAACTCATATAGTGCACTCTTAATTCTATTAGCTTTCCCCGAGAATGAGTTGTTCTGTACATCTGCTTTAGCACCAGCATAATGACCACCTTCTATCTCAAAATTCTCCTCAGCTGCACCAATTCCTGATGTTAAAATTCCTTCAGGCAGCAAAGTATCAGGAAACTCTCGCTCCTTGTGAGTTCAAACACCCTTTTACTGATCTGGTGATAGAAAAGAACATTTAGAAGACTTGTGCAAAAGGTCTAGAATGTGTCACATTCAATAAAAATATGATGTGAAACTGACAATAAAAAAAGACCAGACGTGAGCATTCTAGTCACTCAACCATGTAAACTCAATCATCTATCAAAAATATGCATAGATTGATACTTCAATCTCATACTCATGCTAAACTCGTTGATCACTTTAAGAGCCTCAATGTCAAAAGTCATGACATTTATCATCATGCCAACAGGAATGAAACAAGGAGAGCCAAAATAGTATGCAAACGTAAGAAGGGAAACATAAAAGGTCAGGGAACGTTTGCATTTTCCTCAAAGAAAAGAGAGGGAAGAATCCCGATGCTCTACTTGTTAGACACAATGAGCCCGAAGGAACACAGAATGGGAAGGCACAGCAACAGATCTTTCAGTCAGGTAACACAGCTGAAAAACTACCCCATTCGGAGTAAATTAACCACTTGTCTAACTTCTGAACAATTATCAAGATACAAAAAGTCTAGATCAACGACGTTAAAATACGCTCGACCGTAGCACAAATCTCACGACCTTGTTCGAATGAATAAGGAGATCATTAAAGTACCATAAACAAAAATGATTCAAAGTAAGTGAAAGAGAGCGTGACATACTGAAAGTTCACAGCATCAGCCAACACAGAAACGGATAACGCTGTGAACAAAGGAGTTCTTTTTTTTTTTTTCATTTATTAACTAAACTGTCAAATTGAATTGAAAGAAGACATACCTTAAAGGCATGTCGCGCTTTGCATCCCATGAACTGCAAAGTGCTCTGCAGAACAGGGCGTGTATACCGAAATGACTCCTTGCCCTTCGCTTTCTGCTCATACTCGTCAACCACCACAATATACAGCACTTTCCCAACGTCAGCCATCCCTGCACATTCGTATGGCACAAACACTCAGAGAAGGATCACGCTCACGATAACAGTAATGAAAAACCAACGCCAACTGCCACTTCTCAGCAAAAGACAGAGACTCATAGACTGATATAAGTATGAAAAGAAGACAAAAATCAAAATGCACGACATTATGCGCCGTGGGCCCATTGGAACATTTTTAAAAAATGGATCCCGGGAAAGTTTGCAAAGAACGGTAAAGGGAAAAATGAAAATCTGAAAACATGGACACTTAACTGTAATGTGACTTCCTGGAGGAGGCAACTGAACAGAAGCAATGGGACCAGAAAAGGATTTAGAATCGAGCAATTAAAATCCGAAGGGGGGAGATCAAGCAGATTCCGATGAGTAAAAGAAACGCCGAGAAACGAACCACGTGAGAAGATCAGAGAGGAGAAACTAAGATTTAGACAGCGCTATGATCCACCATTTGTTAGTTTTTGAGAAGCGATCTCAGCATTCTCCTGATCTGCCTGGGTTCATCTAGTTTTCACCTTTCACGCACCACGTATAAAATTTCGAGGGCATGAAATGACGGGTTTCTCCTTCGGACTGTGCCAGAATTTCAACTGCCGCGAAAGGTCGCGCCAAATGCTAACGAGTAACGAATGGAACCCTAGGAGACAAGATTAGGTCTAGGGGTGAAATCGTTGTGGGTCCGCCCAACCCACACGGGATCCGAGTGATAGATTCTGTAATTAAAGTGACAAAGCGGGGTCATTGTGTGCAAAGGCAACACCGAATGCCCAATTCGCTGAATGATGATATTTGTTTTTATTTTTTGGTCATCAGCCCAGTTGAACGGTGATGGATCCGGCTAAAATTACGTGGCACCTAAAATGGATGTGCGAAAATAAATGTTAATAATAAAAATTTATCAGTTTGAGGAAGGAGCAGTAAAATGGACTCAGGCGGCCGACATAGTTTTACAAATATTTTTATAATATACTCCTTCGATCCTTAATATAGGACCCATTTAACTAATTTGATTAGATTAAGAAGTTAGGTAAGTTAGTTAATTATAAAATTGTGACACGTTTTTCCTAAAATATCATAATCATCTTTCTTAATACCCCTCTCTATCTTCTACTTGATTATGGTTGATGGAGTATCTATAGGGGTAATTTAGAGAAAATTGATAAATATGAGAAATGAATTTTATATTAGGATCAAAACCAACTCAGCAATTGGGTCCTATATTAAAAACGGAAGAGTATAAAATAAATATGTAGAGAAGTTTGTCTCGTTTTTCATAGAAGAGTTTTCCAAAACCATTTTTAGTTGTTGTCAAACATGTCCTAAATTATTTTTATTAAATTCTATTCTATATGGGTACATAACATATATATTAATTAAGATTAATCTTATATTAAAATTATATATTTATCATATTACAAGGAAAATATGATTAAACAATTAAAATTAAAGGTGAAAAACAAGGATAACTCCGGGATTAGATATTGGACGCCCCACTTTAATTTGACGTGTTCTTCTTTCTATCATGTTCTTGTGTGTGAAGACGTGTTCCATTTTGACCGGGTAGGAAGAAAACAAATCGGCGGCCTGGCTCCCTCTGGTTTGTGTCGTTATGTGTATGCGGTATTTAAGAATTACGATGGCTTTGTATTTTATTTTATGAGCATGCCGAGTTTTTTTTTTTTGGTCAAAAGCATGCCGAGTTTGAACGAACATGACCCTTTTCCATTCCCTCCTTTATGCTCTCTTCCGGTCTTCTCTCTTGTATGATTTAGTTAGTATCATTAAAATATACAGCACTCGGGGCCCCTCTTCAGACTTCAGCTGCTGCTCTAAGCCTACTTAGTATTTACAAGGTGCCTTGAACATATTTTGCTCACGAAAAATCTCAAAACTCAACAATTATATTTTAAAATTTAATAATTTTTTAATTTTATCCTATTTAATTTATATATACTTTTTTAAGAAAATAATTGTCTATGTAATAATAAATTAGGAATAAGATTGTGCGCTCATTAATAAATTTAAGAGTAAAATACTCTGACTACCTTTTAGTTTGCATCAATTACACAGATCTCTCTTCTATTTTTAAAACGTATAGCTTAGTCTAGTTAGTTATTACTGTTACGAATATTCTAAAAATATTATTTTTTAACTAAAATTTATATTAAAATAAATTTATTTACTATTTTAACCCCCTCATTCTAATAAATTCTTAAATTATATTTTTACAGTTACATGAATTTCCTTTCGTTAAGGCAGATATAACAAATTTGATTAAAAATTTAACTATTTTTTTTAATAAATATATATACTTGACTAAATATGTTTATAAATTTTTGAAACAAAGATGTGTCTAAAAGTTTTGAGTTGTAAATTTAAATAATTTATAAAATTTTTCAAACTTGTATCATTTAAACTTTACAATAAACAAAATTATGTATTTGAAAATATGTTCTTACAATTTAAAAGAAATCAAAGTAAATAATTTCCAATGGATGTGATAAATATTAAAATAATATAAAATTTTATAATTTAGATAAAAATTATATTATAAATTTTAAAAATACACATATTAGAATTATTTTTTGATTGTATAAAAAAAATTTAGAAAATATAAAGTGTCTAAATAATTATTAAGTTAAAAAGGGAAATTTTGGTCAAAAAAGAATTTAAAGTCAAACTTAACGGTTTGAGTGGATAGAAATATAATCTTAAATATAGGAAGGGGTTTATGTAACATACGTTTTAATTATAAAGGAGATTTATATACATTTTCAAAATAGAAGGAAAGTTTATGTAATTGAGATAAAATAGAATGGTGACCGGTGTATTTTACTCTAAATTTAATTAGGTGATTTATACTAAGGATAAAAAATTCTTTATACGTATACTCATCCAATCCTTAATATATGACCTAATTCTTGAGTTGGTTTTGGTCCTAAATATAAGACTCATT